>NW_023494793.1:42035562-42368062 GCF_904425465.1 Colossoma macropomum
GACCATCCAACATCAATACCTTTCCTCACTAATGCTCAATCAGATCCTCACAGCAATGTTCCAACATCTAATGTAAAGGCTTCCCAGAAGAGCAGAGGCTTTGTAGTTCTTCAATTACAGACTGTAGTCTGCTGTGTCTGATCCAATCATACCAGCACAACACACTCTAACACACCACCATAACCACGTCAGTATCACTGCATCGCTGACCCATCACCCAAATAATACCTGCTCTGTGGGGGTCCTGACCATTGAAGAACAGGGTAACAAAGTATGCAGAGAAACAGATGGACTACAGTCTGTAACTGTAGAACTACAAAGTGCACCTATATAGCAAGTGGAGCTGATAAAATGGACAGTGAGTGTAAAACAAGGAGGTGGTTTTAATGAAATGATTGGTCTGTGTTTTTATGTACACCAACCAATCATTTCATTAAGTTCACCTCCTTGTTTCTATGTATGCTTTACATACGTTATAAATTAGAAAATGTGTTAAAACTTGTGCACAAGCCACACTTTTTTGATACGTTAAATTCAGTAAGTAAGCAGTAACTGTCTATTAAAAGTTGCAGAAGTATGTTCTCTGTAGAGGATGTGTTTTCACCTGCACAACACGTCATCTAATGTAAGAAGGGGCGCCCAAACTTCTGCACTCGACTCTGTATGTGTGTCAGAGGGAGTCTGTGTGCACATCACTGATGCTGTGTTTGATGTATGCTGGGTATCAGAGTGTAAGTGTGCGCAGTGTAGCAGGACGTGGGGTCGAATGTGTCCTCTGGCAAAGTCTTTCTGCAGCTGCACTGCTTACCGATTCCAATCAGAGAGAAAAGCTCTGTGGGGCAAAAATATGTTAGTGAGCGTTAGGCCAGCCTCCAACACTCCGCACTAGGATCTGAAGGAGAGCCTGTCTGCAGACCTCCACACACGCCGGAGCCTGCGCTTCATTATCTGCAGAAACAAACCAACAACCATCTAACTGATGTCTGAATGATGTCTGCTGTGTAGATGAACTAAGAGAAGCACTGCATTTTTGTTTGTTTCTTTTATAAATATTATAAAGCCTAGGCCTACATGTTGAACTTTTATCATATTCAAATACAGTCTTTGCATTTAAAATGTGAAATTCATGCAGCTCTTATTGACTTATTATTATTAGCCTGGAGACACCACACTTAATTTGCTTAATTTACCACCAGAGCAGCCATGAAGTAAAAGTTATTCATATTTCACTGTTAGGACAAAAAAGCAGAAAACATATGTTTAACAGAAAATCACACAGAAGCCTCAACAACTACATATAACATCTATTTCTTCAGTGTTCAGTGAGTCACTCTTCTTTTTATTCCAGCTTCCATTCTTTTCAGGAGACTCACTTTCAGTTCCTCAAAGAATCTGCAGACACACCACCAAAGTTGCTGCTAGAAGCTGGTTGATCATTTTCTGAAGTAATCAAACACATTCAGTGACGTTGATGTCTTAAAGGCACAGTAACACAAATAGCATGTTTAATCCTAAAGGGTAAACGGTCAGGTAAAAATTAATTATGACTGTTTTTGGTACTTAAAACCACACAAATATAGTAAATTAACTTCAAAGAGAAAAAAATAAAATGTAACAAAATGTAAGATATTGGCCCTTTAAGGTAATTGAATTCACTCATTCAAAGAGTTGTCATCTGGATACTTTTGGAAACGTTCTGCAATAATAAAACAACATCAATATCTATGTACCCATATGGAAATCTGACATATGGCCATATATGCCCTTAAATCTCAAACAATCTGCAGACACACCTCCAAAGTTCAGTCTTAGAAGCTGGTTGATCGTTTTCTGAAGTAATCAAACACATTCAGTGGTGTTGAGGTCTGGACTCTGGGGTGGTCAGTCCATCGTTCAGCTTCTTTGTTTGATGTGTCCGTCTCCTTTTCTCAGTGAGGTTCTTCTTGATCAGCTACACATCCTTTCAGACCCACAGTGCTGAGTCGTCTTCTCACAGTGGAAGGATGGACAGAAACACCTGTGGATGTTTTCAGATCTGAAGCAGTTTGACTTTCTCCTCTCTCTCAGAGATGAAAGCTTTAAGTGCTGTTTATCTGATGGGGACGGGTTTTGGGGTCTACCAGGTCTTCCAGGTGGTTGTTAGAACTTTCATTTTCTCTGTAGCTTTTAATCAGATTTTGAACTTTTGTTTTTCTTCACTTCAACTTTCTCCTTCCTTATGCATGTGGACTGTCATATCTAATCTCCTCAGAAATATGAATAAAGTCTATTCAATGGCCATATTTAAATAAATCAAGAGTGAGGGGTCTCTAATGTTTGTTTGTTTTTAAACACTGTGTCCACTCACTGTCCACTCTATTAGACACTCCTACCTTGTCAGTCCACCTTGTAGATGTAAAGTCAGAGACGATAGCTAATCTGCTGCCGCACAGTTTGTGTTGGTCATCCTCTAGTCCTTCATCAGTGGTCACAGGACGCTGCCCACAGGACGCTGTTGGCTGGATATTTTTGGTTGGTGGACTATTCTCAGTCCAGCAGCGACACTGAGGTGTTTAAAAACTCCAGCAGCACTGCTGTGTCTGATCCACACAGACCAGCGCAACACACACTAACACACCACCACCACGTCAGTGTTACTGTAGTGCTGAGAATGACCCACCACCCAAATAGTACCTGCTCTGTGAGGGTCCATGGGGGGTCCTGACCACTGAAGAACAGGGTAAAAGGGGGCTAACAAAGTATGCAGAGAAACAGATGGACTACAGTCTGTAACTGTAGAACTACAAAGTGCACCTATATAGTAAGTGGAGCTGATAAAATGGACAATGAGTGTAGAAACAAGGAGGTGGTCATAATGTTATGCCTGATCGGTGTATGTCATATATTTAAAACACACATATCGCCATCAGATTTGGAATAAATTTGCGGTTTTGTTTGAAACAAATGAAGATGTTTTTATAATTAAATCCTTCCCCTACATTCTCTTCCATCACTGACACTCAGCAGCGCCTTTGTGGCGTGGGGCAGAGCGCATGTGTGCGCATGCGCAGTCTCGCATCCAGGGGCGAAAGCACAGGGCGCAGTTTGGGAGCGAGCAGGTAAACACGCTGATTTATGTCATTTTTAGGGTATTTGTCGTGTTTAAACATGTTGCTTTCATGTGTGGGACATACGAAGACATGCTTCGTTGTAATAACGACCAAAAGTAGAGTCTCCGTGGCTTGTTTTGTGTGTAAACCATGTCACGCTGTGGTAAAAAGCGTAAAAAAGCGGTTAAAATCTCAGTTGCTGGCTGAAGTCGTAGTTAGCTTTGGGCTAACGACCAAAACACAGCGTTTGTGGGGTGTTTAGATGTAGTTTTCATTGTCAAGACTGTTGACTGTGATTGATTTGCCAAAAACGGTGCGAAGCTGAAGTCAGCTCCTTATTCGCCAGCTTCTTGTTCGAATTTCCCCGTTCCACCTTAAATGGTGAGGCGCCAGAATGTAACTGCTGCACCATTTAAGGTGGAACGGGAACATTCGAGCAAAAACAGGCGGATAGGTGGCCAAAGTCTTTTATTCGTCCAGTCTGTGTTTGTATTCTGGTGTTCTTGTGTTTGTTAGCGGTTCATTTATTTTCTCTTCATTTCATTTTGATCTCCAACTCGAGTGCTGAATGGCAAAATTTGATAAATGTGTATTAAAATGTGAATTTTCTGTCCTCTCCAGGTTTGACAGCAGTAAACAGAGCTGCAGGAATCATGGGAGCTGGTAGGTACTAATATAATGACATAAAGAAATGAGTGTGTAGTTATATGTTACGATATGGTGTTAAAAAGATGGTTATTCAAGGGTTCTTTAGTAAAAGGAATGGTCTGTTTAGAACCATAAGTTCTATATAGACCTATTTCATGCTTGAATGGTTCTTTGCATGGTGAAATGGTTCTTCAGATTGATGAAGAATGTGCTGTGTATGGTTTTATATATGGAAAATGGCTTTATATGGGCTGAAATGGGTGTTTCTGTTATGATTTCAAGCTTCTTACAGCAGAAGAACCCTTTTTTTCTATGTAGAACCATTGTTTTTACTGAAGAACTCTTGAAGAACCATCTTTTTAAGGGTGTAAGTTTAGTCTGTTGCAGTAATAGTCATTGGTTTGTAATGGAATCAGTGTGTCTGTAACTTAAGCTGGTGAGATCATGCTGTTAAAAAGTGCATCTGAGTTCAGGGTGAGCAGTTTGGCTAAAATATAATATTAGGATACTCAAACGGGATCCTTAAGAAGTCATATCAAGTCTTAAATTAAAAGGTTATTATCAGATTTATTAAATTCCAAGATGATGCCAGGGTGAAAACAGTCATTCTCTATACTAAACCAATTGTGAATAGTCCAGCAACCAGTGTCTCAGAACATCTATCCATGTGATTTTCTGTAAAATACACATTAATATATGTTGTATTGGGCATTTTTCTGCATTGGAAATGGTATTTTTTCTGTCATTGTGGTCTTAAAAAGGCATCAAAAGGCTTTGAATATGAATTTGAAGGTTGTGCAACACGATATGTATCGTGATATCTCGTTAATAAGGTGGTACATACCCAGGAGTGCCATATTAATGCTACCGAAAACTAGGTGTGCGGTGACGTTTCACATACTGTGCAACACTAAATACAGTAAACAGGACCAGTAATGTTTTCTCATGCAGTTCACCAGTGTTGAAGTACTGATGGTGTCCGTGATGTGCTCCGAAAAGCATATTGTGACGTAATTGATCACAGTAATGATAAAATATGCCCACCTCTAATCTGACTACAGCCTAAGAAATTCACCAATATTGTTGATAGCTGAAGGTCTTTGTAATTGCAGACCGGCTGAAGTGTAATCTGTGTCTAATCAGAAATTCCTGGCACGTCTTGAATCACAGTTTGGGCCCTGTATTCTGCGAGTGACACTCAGGGCAGAGGAACAGTGGACTACTCTGTCTTTCTGTCCTTAAACACAGGCTGGCCCCAACGCCTCTATTTTACCAAGAAAGACCGGTCGGTTTCAAAGGAGCTTTTGTGCCGTACAGGAATTCGCACTGCGGGCATGTGTCTGTCTCTGCCCTTTGCGGCCGTTAAAGCCTCTAAATGTGTGTGTTTTGGGCACATTTTTGTATATAAGGGGTGCCCAAAGTTTCAATCTTGGGGGGCCAAAGTGCAGTGTTTGTGGAGGGCCAAAAATGACAATATACGCACAAAGATGGTAGGCAGGTTTCAAAAAGTACTGTTGGAATATGTATTTTAAAACAATGTTCTGTTACTAAAATATTTCAAAGTACAGATTTAAAAGTTATATATAGTACCACAGTGTGTCTGTCCTCTCACTGGGTGACGGAGTGGGATTAGGGTCGCTTATATTTGTATTATCTATTTTGCAAAGCACTTTCGGTGACCACAGTGTATGAAATAAGCCAAACCAGAGCCTTTCATAAATTCCAAAAATACATTATTGGAAGGTGAATAGGTTATGAAACCTGTGGAAATTTGCATATAAATGGGTGTGTCCACCAGCCCCTGTTCTTTACACTGCAAAAAAGTGACATTATTTTAAATCTAGTCGATATATGAATGTTTAGCTTATTTTTGGCCATTTTTTTTTGTTTTTACCTTTAAGTGATTTTAGTAAATAATATTATCTCACTGTATTGGTGGATAATATTGCTTGTTTCAGACATATTTGGTCTGTAGAAGCAAATTGGCAGATAATGTTGAGAGAAATTGACTTACTGAAATCACTTAACAAGTAAAAATGTCTAGAAATATATTAAATAGTCTTGATATAAGCTTAAAAATCTCAAAATGGGAAATATTAGATATGTCGACTAGATTTAAGATCATTTTGCTTGACAAGATACCATTTTTTTCATTGTACTGTAAGAGAGACCGGTATGAGAATTTAAAATGTGCATTATCATCATACAAATAGCCAAGGTGCATCTTAAACACATTTTTATCGAGTTTATTCAAGTAATCGTGACAACCCTGGCTGTGCATAGTGCTGTAATATCCTCTCTAAACACTTAGGTTTTCAGGTGCTTTGTCTTTCCACAGTCTTCCTGCCAGCGGACACGGCCCACGCTGTGCTGAGGAGGCTCCCGAGAGCGAACTTCTTTCTGGAGGAGATGAAGCAGGGCAACATCCAGAGGGAATGCCGGGAGGAGGTGTGCAACTACGAGGAGGCCAGGGAGGCTTTCGAAAATGATGAGAAAACGGTGCGGGCAAGTCGCTGCGCGCTCAGACGCTCATGTGTACATTAAAACTCTCCCTCTCTCTCAGTTTATCTCCCTTTCTCACTGTCACACTGTGTCTCTCTCTCTTTTTCTCTCTCTCTCTCCTGTTGCATGTGCTGCTCTGTGGAATTTCCTGCGAGCAGGATGTGCGCTATCGAGAGGAAGTGTAGCCGACTCCCTCAAAGTGGCCCTCAGAGACTCGACTGTGATACAAATTCATTTTAGGTCAAAGAGCAGCTACCCGTTTCACCGCTTAGTCTTGAACCACTTAATCTTGTTTAGTTTGGCAGGCAGGAATACAGTTAATATTCCTCTGGCGAGAAATTCGACATTTAGTGAAAATGAATTAAAATAGAAGCTGTTATGATGGTAAAATACTTGGTTTGTTACATCCTTAAGGCTTATTACACTGTAACTACATGTAAAACAATGCAAGCTGAGTTATGTTTACCTTAGAGGAGTGAGGAATAGAAGCCTGGGCTTTTCCTGACCATTTAAGGGGTCTCTAAAAAGCACCCACAAAAGCACTCCATTCTTGTCACGTTACGGCCTTTTCACACCAAGCGAGACTTATTCATATGATTTACTCTGACATGAGTAAATTAACTACAATACTTGTCTATAAGGCTGGGTGATATGACAATATTTATCATTATCGTACTTCTCTGAGTTCAAAAACACTGACCAAATGCATGTTTCATTGCAAAGAGAGAAGAATTAGGCCTGTTTAATTGGACTCAGTGTAGCACAGTTGGCAAAATGTTGAATAAAAATTATTTGTAGTTCTCAGACTTCAGAAGAACTTAATATCGTGACATATTGTGTATCATTTAAACGTTTGAGTTATTTAATTTTTGCCAGATTGCTCGCTCCTTGTTTCACTGATGATATACAACAAATACGATTTTTCTGATGGCGAAAATGCGTCATTGTTTTATTTCATTTCTATTTTATTCGCCTTCAGACTTTTGCAGGCGACATAAACTCTCTTAAACAGTCACGGTTACCTCTGGTGTTGGCATGGCAACAACCAAGATGACGGGTCGGCTGTGTCCAACTTCAGAAGCATGAATTTGTCCTCTAATTCATTACATGTGGTGCTAGCAACTTCAAAATCAGCTCAAGCTGAGTCGGAGAAATTTCTGCTCCAGAATAAGGATGAAAAATTTGTTTCTCTTCGCTTTTTTTGTCAGCATTTACCCGTTTTTTTATCACTTTGTGCTTGGTGCATAACTAACTTGCTAAGTTAGCACTTTGTGCTTGGTGCATAACTAACTTCCCTCCTCTCTTGCACAGAGCTAACCAAAAATAGAGTGACGTCTTTGCTCTGCTTTACTGGAATGGTGATTTAAGGCTTATTTCTTACGTTTCAGGAAACAATACCCTTCTTCCCCATGACCACCATTATAAACAGGCCGGATTAATACCTGCTTTACTGAGTTACTCTTTAAGCTCCAGAAGGACTGAGTCCTTCCTTTCTGTGGTGCTCGTCCTCCGCAAAACGAAATATGAGATTACGTGTGAGAATGTTGGAGCTGTTGTTTAAGGCCTTTGGGGTCACAGACAGGATAGAGGGAGAGGCTAATATTACACGACACAATTGCACAAGAGGTGTAAAATTACATGCACAGTTACATGGCTGAGAACACTGACGTTTATTCTGTACTTGGTAACATGCCAGGAACGTATTACGCGGCTTTGTGTTGAAATGTTTTGTACACAAGTTGTATTTATTCATTTTTGTTAAAGATGTTAATGTCTCTAGCATGCAAGGACTTGATTAGAACATGGTTAGGTGTGGCAACCCAGTACTTTTTAAAGCGTATGGATTTAGTAATGGGTGACTAACACTGTGCTTACTCTGTTACTCAGCAGACATTAGCTTAAAGAAGATAGGCAGCAGACAGATGTTTAGATTTGATATTTACTACTGATATTTGACATAACAAATACATCAAGTATATCAGTTGTGCTCCATATGAGTAGGTTGGTATAGTGTAGTGGGTAACACTGCTGCCCTCTGGGGTGCTGGGGTTCAATCCTCCGCCTGGGTAAGCACCCTACACTATACCAGAAGGAGTCCTTGGGCAAGACTCCTAACACTACCTTCGCTTACCTGTGTAAAAATGATCAAATTGTAAGTTGCTCTGATAAGAGCGTCTGACAAATGCCGTAAATGTAAATGTAGATTTCTTAGGCGACACTACTGAAATAAACTTGATGCTGTGATGTATTTGGACAGTAGTGTGATAGTAAACATGACCATCACTAATTTTATGCAAAAAGGCCAAATTGGTGCCACTTCAGCCTTGTAATTTGATCCCTGATCTCTTTGTCCTGATTTGTGATTGGCTGCAGAGGCGTTTCTGGGAGGAGTATCAGCGTGAGAGCAGCCCCAGACCCGGCGGATTTGACTCGATAGCGGGCGGAGTCAACTCCATCTACTTGATCCTCCCCTTGCTTCTGGTGGTTCTCCTCATCGCTGCCATTTCCATCACGGTGTGGAGGTGTCACTCGCGCAAGAGGTCCCAGCGCAGCCCTGCTATTGGCCGGCCTCGGAGAGACGCTGCCCTCGCGGTGGTGGCTATGGACCAGTGGGGACGGGACTACCAGCCGGACCTCAGCCCCCATTCGGAAATCAGCGCACACAGTAGCCCCGCCTACCCGGGCGCCGACATCACGCCTGGGCGGGGCAGCGGCGGGGATTTGCCTCCGTCTTATGAGGAGGCAGTAGGTCATATGGACGTGCAGATTGAGGAGGAGGCTCCGCCGCAGTATGACGACATCATCAATAACCCTGCTAGCAGTATTGTGATTGGCCAAGGGAAGTGAAGGTTACTCCACCACGTAATCTGCTAATATACCCTAACTTTTAAGGTTTATTCCAATCCCATCACTGCTTCTCTTGTTTCTCTGCCTACCCCGTCCTTCTTACACTCTTTACACTGGGGCCCAGCCAGCTGTCTCACTACTGATACAGAGTTTTTATATCCGAGGAAAACAAAGCTGAGTCACTTCCTAAGCAGTGACGTGACTCTGAATGCATCCTAACGTTTAACAGGAGCCTAAATATGGCCGCAGCGGAAAAAAGCAAGTGAGTGCAACGCCCAGTGTTGCTCAGAAAGAGAAAACAAACCTAGTAAAAGTGCTTATGCAGCCGACGTCACTGTCACTTCTCCCCCGTTCAACAGTTGCAGGGTCAGAAATACCTCGAAATCGAGTGTTAACCTCAGCTCCCCGGCCAGGCCAGGCCCCGGCCTAGAGCCTGTCTACTCTCTGAGTCATAGGAGCGAATACTGTAGAGGAAGGGGGTTTGTTTTCCTTTCCCTAGTTACATCTCCATGATGATGCAGCACTGTTAACCTACAACATTCCGCCTCATTAGATAGCGCAACACTAGCAATATTGAAAAACACGAAACCTCTGTGGATCCAGTTAACAGCTAGAGGGCTACAGCACTTCCTGTAGCAAACCTGAATCAGCTAACCCGATAATTAGGAAGCCCTACATGAACTGAATCAGGTATGTGAGAGCAGAGAACAAAGAAAACACTAGACTGCACAGCAGGGGTGCACCGATCATGAGTTTTTATGGCTGAGTCTGATTTCTTACAGCCTAATTGGCTGATTTTATTAACCTTTTAGTTGTTTTTTAACTTTAAGTTCACACTGTTAAATGGACACATAACATGAAACATATTAGCACAGTTCCAGTGGAGGTGGGCAAAATATATCACGATACTTAAAGAAATTTACTGATATGTCCTGAGATTTGTTTTTTTTTTCTGACTTCAAGAAGGAGCAAGTAGAGCCAAACAAAAACTTTGTGTACAGATGATTTTTATTCAACGTTTCACACAATGTTGAATAAAAACCTGCACTAATTTCAATTAAAAATAAACACACAGTTGATCAGTGTTATTTAATGCCCAGCCCTATTTTCCAGCACTTTCTATTAGCCAAAGTTGCAGTATAAATAGAATTATTTGTTCTTTAATGGGCCAAACTGGCATTTTAAATCCTTAGTTCAGTTGCCTGTTTAAATAACATGACTAAAATAAAGTGCTACATTGATAATAGAGAGCAACTGGCTACTTAGCACTGTGAGTCATTAGGCCTGTCACATTATTACGAAATTATTTGAGCTGATCGCGATTCTTTAAGCTGACCGCTAAACATTTTCCACAGTTGTTGATTTCATCATTTTCTGCAGTCATATGCAAAAGTTTGGGTGCCCCCTGGTCAAATAACATGTTGATTTTCTAAATATCCTCTACAGAGAACACACATTTAAATGCACAGTTACTGTTTATTTGCTGAATTTACCATATATTAAAAAAAATAAAACTGCTTTTATTTTCTTCCATTGTGTTAAACTCAGCAAATATAGAGACTGTGCAGTAAAATTCACAGAAAAGCGCCATATTTAAGGCTGTTCCCTGTAGACAATGTTTTGACACATTTTCACTTAGAAAATCAACAAAACATGTCATTCCTAGGGGTGTTAAAACTTTTGCATACGACTGTTGGTTTACACAGCAAACAGAATGTGAACTGGGTGAATCAGGTTGAGGCAAATGAATGTAAATAAAAGAAACTGAGAAGTCAGGGATCTTACAAAACAGCAGATGCTCTAACCTGGTGCTTTAACATGTTCTGATGGCAGCAGTGAGTAATGTTTGTTTACTTGTAAGCTGTTGTTTCTAATTTTAGCATTTTAGCATGTATTCTTTTAGAACAGATGTTTGTTTTTGCACGTGTTTACTAAACAAGACATTTGTGTGGCTAAGTAAGGTTAGTCGGTCAGCCAGTTTGGCCACTTCAGGCTCGTACGTTGATGGTTGCGTAAAACGAGCAAAAAAGATAAATTGGTAATTGCAGTGATTTTATATGATGATTTCTTGTTATCTACAAATTTATGGTAGTGACAGGCCTATGAGTCATGCATATTTAATGCTACGACAGTTCGGTACAGGTGTAGCAGCAGCATTCAAACAGCACTCACCTGTCTCACATTATGTACATCACAAAGTTGCAACACAGATCAGCCAAATTCGAAATAAATTGCCAGTTGCGATTATGCATCCCTGCTGTGCAGTTCTGCCCAGAACTGTAATGCGTTAAAGGAATAGCTTGACCAAACATGCTAATGTGGCTTACGATGAATGGAAGCTATTAGCCACCAAATATGTCTTTGTCATGATGCCAATTGGTGCCTATATGATTTCATTCACTTTTAGACTGTAGACTGGGGTTCAATCCCTGCCTGGGTAAGCACCCCACACTATACCAATAAGAGTCCTTGGGCAAGACTCCTAACACTGCCTTCGCCTACCTGTGTAAAAATGATCGAATTGTAAGTCGCTCTGGATAAAAGCGTCAGCCAAATGCCATACATGTAAATGTAAATGTAGATTTCTTAGGCCGGACTACTGAAATAAACTTGATGCTGTGATGTATTTGGACAGTAGTGTGATAGTAAACATTGCCAGCGCTAATTTTATGCAAAAAGGCCAAATTGGTGCCACTTCAGCCTTGTAATTTGAGCCCAGCCCATGTCATGATGCTAATTGGTGCCTATATGATTGCATTCACTTTTAGCAACATTAGCATTTTGGATCTGAACCTCCTCTTTAGTTTTGGGTTGGATGCTGCTGTTCTCATTGGAAGGCTCACACTGCGTCTGTTTGAGGGCTGTGAATTGTTAGTGACTCTTGTTTTTTATGGCTGTGTTCCAAATAGCATACTGTGTACTGTATACTGTGTACTGCACCAGTATATGCTGAACACTGCACACTTCTCTTCAGTAAGATACTGTATAGTATCCAGTATACAACAAAAGCCAGACCCTGAAGACCTGCTTCATTTTCCTTAGCCCTCCAGTTGCTGCTTAGTAACCATTGCTAGCCACTTTTTGGCTCACTTTTCAGGTCAGATCTTTAGCATGTGAATGTATTTTGGTCAAGAGACGTGCCTGCTGAGTTTTGAAAGATACCAAGTCAGCATGGAGGGTGTTTTCTACCCAGAGCTGGACAATATGGCCTAAAAATGTAATATCACGATACTTCAAGAAGTTTTCACCCTACACAATATGCCACAATTATTTTTATAAGGATAGAACAGGCAAAGTAGTGCTGTATTTAAAAATACTATCAAAAACTGAGCTCCCTGGAGAAAGAATTAGTCACCTCACGTGTTTAAGGTGGTAGTAAATTCAGGCTTCTGCAGATAAAAATCGCTTTACTTCCAGTCAAGAATTGCTTTTGGAAGTCAAAGCAGGTCCTTCACAGCCAATTTCTGAAAGAACTTTCTGCAAGGAAGCGATTTTTATTCACATGGTGTGAAACACGCCGTCAGTTTCGTCTTTCGGCCACAAATCTAACAAGAATTTCCTGTAGACTGGGATTTTTGCCACTTCTGGTCGACCCGTATGACCGCACGCTTCAATACACCTGCAGACTCAGCTACTTCCTTCACCCTGTGGCCTTTGGCATACTCTGCCTTTGCAATCACTCCTTTTTGCCAATCAATAACGTCTGCTTTGCGACCCATTTTCCACACATTGAATGAGACATTCATTGCACTGTACCACCTCTTCTCAATCTATGAATCCCGTCACACACCCCACTGGTATTTATAGCCCGATCAACCTTGTGCAGGAGACTGAAGTGACTACCCCCTTAAACATGCAAGGCGACTCATTTTTTGTCCGAGGATCTTATGAATACAATGATTTGTTTATACACTGAGCTGCAACCAATATAAGTTAAACACTTTTAAGAGTTAAACACTTTATACACTGAGCTGCACTACATCCCATTAAACACGACTAATTGTGCTTTGCAACCGAACATGCAGTTGCGAAGTCTTTTTAAATGCTGATATTTACAATATGCTCAAAAAAGTATATTGTGACACACTGTGATGTAATTTATCATGACATTGATAAATATTCTCATATTGCCCAGCTCTATTTCTACCCATCTCCAAAGCGCAACAAATCCTACTTTTGCTAAAAGGTCAGTCATTTTCACTTTCATTACACTTGTTGGTAAAATGAGCTAGTTTGACTGAATAATAAGCAGTGTGACTCCACACGTGAGCCTGAAAAGCCAGGCTAAAGCTAATGTTTTAACTACATTATCTGAGCAGTCAGTTAACTTTATTAAACAAAGTAAGCAAACCCACCTCAATACACTGCAAAAATGGTATCTTGTCAAGTAAAATTATCCTAAATATAGTCAAGAAATTTAAGATTTCTTCTGTTAAGATAGTTAAATAATCTTAAATCAAGATAACAACAAAGTTCTTGACATTTTTACTTGTTTGTAATTTTAACAAGTAAAATTATCTCACCATATTGGCAGATAATTTAGCTTGTTTTAAGAAATCAGCTTGAAACCAGCAAAATTATCTGCCAGTATAGTGAGATAATTTTACTTAATAAAATGACCTAAAACAAGTAAAAAAAATGTGGAAATAAGCCAGATAATCTTATAATACGAAAAAATAAATCTTATAAAGTGCACAACCATGTACAAATGGGAAATATTAGATATATCGACTAGAATTAAGATCATTTATCTTGGCAAGATACCATTTTTTGCAGTGTGCCAGCAGAAAAAGCTGATGAGGCTTCAGCTTTGCACTCAGTGCAGCAGCAAAACAAATTATTTCCCTTTCATTTCATTAATGTATCCATATAAAACTGATTCCCCAGCCATTAAATTGTTCAGAGCAAACCGGGCGTTTTTACGTCAGTGGTTACATCACAGCCAGGTGTTTTTATTGTAATGGAGAACTCCATGTTTGTCGCACATACATACTGCTTTCAGGTACTGTCAGTACATGAGCAGGATGCACAACCTATTTTGAACACAGCCTGCACAGTTTATGCAGAGTGAATCAGCTTTGTGACTGTTTTAGTGCCATTATCGTAAAATCGGCCCTCTCGGTTGTGTCCGTATTCACATGTGCTGGATGAATGCGTTTGTGCTCGTGCGGTGAATCATGCAGTTACAGATAAGAAAGACGATGGAGGCGGGAAAATAACATTTTTATCTCTTTATTGTGGCAGGATGAGAATACTGAAGAACCCGTTTAACAATGAGGTTTAGTTACTATGATGTTCAGGCGGAAAGTAAATCTGCTATGCACTGATTTTTCTTTTTTAGATTTTATTTTTACAAAGAGAATAATTATGCATTTTTTAAAAAAAATAATTTGGATACAGCCTCATGCAGGTTTACGAGTTAAAAAAAATATTCAGGTGAAAAACTGTACACTCATTATCGGCAAGAAATAATGGAGTGTGTATGTAATAGTGATTCGAGAGACAACTGCTAAGTGTTGTCGTTAGGCATGTTTTTGACTGATTTCAGGAATTCTCTCAGATTCAGGCTGAGATTACTAACCCTTTTTTAAAACGTGAATAACGTGAGAATGTTCACACATATTAAGACGAACTAACACGCGCGTGTTTGTTACATAGGACTGAACAGTTTGTGTTTTTGTGAATGTGATACAGAAGCCTACATTTCTCCCGGGACAAATGAAGATGTTTTACATCTGTTGCAATGTATTTTTTTTTCCGTTTTGTGCATGGCAAGCCATGTTTGGACATTACATGTCCCCCTCTTGCACAAAGTAAGCAGACAGGTCTTCTCTCATGACTTTGGCTCCTAGGAAACAGTTCAGTTTTACTTAATTGCCTGGACGTGCAGCACTGAAGAGTGTACACCGAGTTCAGGATCAGGAAACTAGGACTGGACCCAAAAAAACAACAAATTGAAAGAGCCTCAGTGAGGAAACTTGGGCTTTTTTCACAAAAGATCTCAGAGTTGGATCCAAGTTCAGTTTTTCCTCACAGAAGAGGAGTTTGACGATTGCGACTACTGGTACTGATCATCCATAAAGGGGCCATATCTTTAAAAACTAAATTTTGCTTATTTTTTTGCAGATAAAGGAGTTTGACATACTCTGTAGAATATATCTCCCTTCCCAGCAATTCATATGTGGAAACTAATCCACTAAAACAGCCTGTTATAGTTGTGAAATCACAACCATGTACACTTTTACATCTGACTACCTGTTCAACCTACAGCAGTTTAGCTCCACCCATTCGGCCTGTAGAAGTTTAGGTCCTGCCATTTGGCCTATGGTAGTTTAGCTCCACCCATTTAGCCTACAGCAGTTTAGGTTCTCACGTTAGGTCTATGGCAGTTTGGGTCCACCCATTCGGCCTATAGCACTTAAGGTCTTCCCATTCAGCCTATAGTAGTTTAGGTCCAGCCATTCGACCTATAGTAGTTTAGGTCCAACCATTTGACCTATGGCAGTTTGGGTCCACCCATTCGGCCTATGGCACTTTTGGTCTTCCCATTCGGCCTATAGTAGTTTAGGTCCAGCCATTCGACCTATAGTAGTTTAGGTCCAACCATTTGACCTATAGCAGTTTTGGTCCACCCATTCAGCCTATAGCAGTTTAGGTCCTCCCATTTGGCCTATGGCAGTTTAGGTCCTCACGTTAGGTCTATGGCAGTTTGGGTCCACCCATTCGGCCTATAGCACTTTAGGTCTTCCCATTCAGGCTATAGTAGTTTAGGTCCGGCCATTCGACCTATAGTAGTTTAGGTCCATCCATTTGACCTATAGTAGTTTAGGTCCATCCATTCGGCCTATAGTAGTTTAGGTCCATCCATCCGGCCTATAGCAGTTCAGCCCTGCCGATTGAGTACACAGCAGTTTAGACTATAGCAGCCGAGGTCCTCCCATTCAGCCTACAAGCACTACAGGCCCTCCCATTTGGCCTACAGCAGTTTAGCTCCACCCATTCAGCCTATAGCAGTTTCGGTCCTCCCATTCGGCCTATAGCAGTTTAGCTCTACCAATTCCTGTACAGGTGATGTAGAGTGTCGTTCATGCAGACAGTCTATAGCAGTGTTATTGGAGTAGAAGGGCACAATAACAAAAACAGCACTGAATTTAGGGAGTTAAGTTTGGGAAACAGTCACTGGACTTAAGTGGACTTCAGTGGGAAAACAAATAGAAAAAAAATGTTGAATATGGCCCCTTTAAGGTGAGATCTGACCTTAGTTTGATGTTGCCTTGCTGATCGACAGTGGTGTAGACTGCTGTTATGTAGATCAGGCCTGGAGGCAGATCAGCTGCATGAACCACGCAATCAGATGACTCCTGGCATAGGACAGCTCCTATCTTTTAAAGCCATCGCTTCTGCACAAGCAGCACCATAATGGTGTTTTCCGCTCTAGAGTGGCCAGCTTCCTCCTTCAGAAGGGTTGATTAGTTGAGAAAAAGCAGTGTTGAGGGATTAGCGCCATCTGCAGGACTGCAGTGGTCCAGGGAGCTTCACTGGTAGAAGCACAGTGCTTCTTATTTTGTTGGGAGAAGAATTTGTCGCCAAGTCCAGCTCATTTGACTACTTCAGAAAAGGCCTGTGGAGGCGTAAAGATTTGCCCTTCAGGTTTCTGAGTGTGTGTTTGTGTTGGCGTGAGAGTAAACACTATAACAGAGCATAACGTAATGCATATTTACTGATAGGTGATGAGTGAATGCACTTTTCTTAGGGCACTGTTTGCCCTTTATCGAGGAACATTAATGATGATATATAACACGGCGAAAGCTGTTTTTCTTTCTTTCTCTCTCTATTAGGTTTTTCTTCCATCTGCTCAGCCAGTTTGAGCCAGCAAACCAAACCATTCTCACTTCGCCTAATGTGGTCTGTGTTTAGAAAGTAAGGCAAAATGTGATTGTTATTAGAAACATGGTCAGCGATGATGGTCAGCATTAAAAACTGTAGATTGGTTGTGATTTCTATGCAGTTTAGAGTGTGGTGTGGGTATTGTTACTATTTTTTTGCTTATGCCTTATAAAATTTGAGGTGTGTATGGATGTGTGTGTATATATAATATGAAAAACCTTTTTTTGGAAATTATGAGCTTGAATTTTGTTTGTAATAAATGTTTTTCAACCCAGGCTTTTAGTACTTTGTTGCTGTGAGGTAAATATTAGCAAAGAATGTTGTTCAATTTTTTGTGATAATATAAAGTACTGTGCAGAAGTCAGAGACCACACCTCATTTTTTATTTACAGTCAAAATCGGTTGTTCATTTTTCAGTGTCAGGAAGAAAAAAGTTAAAAAAAAATAAAATAAAATAACATACATCAATCAGGCATAACATTGCGACCACCTCCTTGTTTCTACGCTCATTGTCCATTTTATCAGCTCCACTTACTATATAGGTGCACTTTGTAGTTCTACAGTTACAGACTGTAGTCCATCTGTTTCTCTGATACTTTGTTAGCCCCCTTTTACCCTGTTCTTCAGTGGTCAGGACCCCCATGGACCCTCACAGAGCAGGTACTGTTTGGGTCGTGGATCATTCTCAGCACTGCAGTAACACTGATGTGCTGGTACGAGTGGATCAGACACAGCAGTGCTGCTGGAGTTTTTAAACACTGTGTCCACTCACTGTCCACTCTATTAGACACTCCTACCTTGTCGGTCCACCTTGTAGATGTAAAGTCAGAGACGATAGCTCATCTGCTGCTGCACAGTTTGTGTTGGTCATCTAGTCCTTCATCAGTGGTCACAGGACGCTGCCCACAGGACGCTGTTGGCTGGATATTTTTGGTTGGTGGACTATTCTCAGTCCAGCAGTGACACTGAGGTGTTTAAAAACTCCAGCAGCACTGCTGTGTCTGATCCACTCAGACCAGCACAACACACACTAACACACCACCACCACGTCAGTGTTACTGCAGTGCTGAGAATGACCCACCACCCAAATAGTACCTGCTCTGTGAGGGTCCATGGGGGTCCTGACCACTGAAGAACAGGGTAAAAGGGGGCTAACAAAGTATCAGAGAAACAGATGGACTACAGTCTGTAACTGTAGAACTACAAAGTGCACCTATATAGTAAGTGGAGCTGATAAAATGGACAATGAGCGGAGAAACAAAGAGGTGGACATGTTATGCCTGATCGGTGTATAATTAATTTTATTTATGTAGTGTGTCCACGATTTGCTTTCCATTCAACTCTTAGAAGTTGGTTTTGCATTTTCTGAAGTAATCAAACATGTTCAGTGATGAGGTCTGGAGTCTGGGGTGGTCAGTCATTGCTCTGAGTTTCTTCGAACAGTGAATCAAGGTTGGTCCCTGACTTTTGCACAGTATTGTACACATTTAAACTTACACAATTGATTTTATTAATTTATTAATTTTAACAGATGTAATACAAATTCCAGCATAGAAAAAGCTGCATGTACTCTCATAGATTAGATCACAGAAAATCATTTTCTTTTAAATGTTATGATCAATTTTTGCATGATTCTTTCTGAACAGGTTCTTAATTGGGAGATTAATATCAGTACTTTGTCCAATCCAATACCTGAAAGCTGTTCAGCCTCAAATCAGCACGCATGAGAATCCATTCTGTGTTGAGGCTGAAAAGCTTTCAGGTACGCAGTGACTCATTTTCAGCTCCACAGATGATGTGTAGTCTAGTCACTGAGCTCATTGCGGAGTCCATCACAGCTCAATGAGCTGCTCTACCCTTTACGACAATACACTTCTGCATTCACTGCTACTGGATTTGCATGAAATCAATACACTACTGCTTAAATATAGTGTTACAAAAGATACTTTAATGTCTTTGTCAATACAAAATTCAGATTAAGTTATACAGGCAATTCACATCTTTATATAGTGGCTTTCTTTGAAGGAAAACAGCTGGAACCACAGCAGATAAACAGAAGTGCGATAAGCTGAAGAGGACAAATCAAAACCCAGGCAGCAAAGCAACAAACAGAAAGAGTAAAAGTGTTAAAGGGCCCTTATCCTTTTTATTTCTCCTCTTCTAAGGTCCACTTATGACATTTGTGAGGGTTTATTTACCAAAAAAAAGTCAATCAAATTCTATATAACCATTTTTCCAACCTCTTTTTATCCTTTACGCCGACAGTAAGCTTCAAAATAAAACGCATCACGGCAAAATGAAGTCCAAAACGAGTTTGTTTGGTGTGGTGTGCTCTCCTAATCACCGCTTCGTTTGTTTGAAGACCTCTCTCTTACTGTGATTGGTCCACTGCACAAATCAGCAGTTCAGAGTTCTTTTTTCAATACTTACAACAGCTTATTTGATGGTATTCGTTCCGTTAGCTTTAGCATTAAATAGACTGTTTTTGTCACTGTGCCTTTAAGACCAATATGTAAATGTCTGTAAATAAATGCAAAGTTGTTATCTTGAGATCATGACTTATCTTGTGATCTCAAGATAAAGTTGTCTTCTTAAGATCATGACCTGTGATGAAGATAAAAGTTGTTTTCTTGAGATCATGACTTGTGATCTCAAGATAAAAGTTATTCTTTTGAGACCACAACTTAGTTATCTTGTGCTATCTTGGTTATCATGATGTGTGATCTCAAAATAAAACTTGTTTTCTCGAGATCATGACTTATCTTGTGATCTCAAGGTAAAAGTTGTTATCTAACTAAGTCATGATCTTAAGACAACAACTGTCTTGTGATCCCAACATAACAAAAGTTGTTATCTCAAGATCACAACATAATCTCAACATAACAATCCAGCAAATTGTAGCCACAGCTCATGTGTTATGTATGTTTTTGTGACATCATAAAAGCAGCGAATTCAAAAAATGGGCTGTTTTTGCAGCTTAGCTGCCACATATGGACTGGATGCGTTTTGGAAGTGTTTACAAACTAAATCAAAGTCAAACTTTTTATTAAAAAACAAAAAAGAAAGAAAGCAGTTTCATTTGTCCGTGATATGGGCCCTTTAAAGAAGCGAGAGAGAGCACTTACAAAAAAAGAAAGAAAGGCCACAAACACCCAGTGATTAGGCCGAGTTAGTAAGGCAGCAGACCGCGAGCACGTCCACAGTCACGCATGGACACCAGACAAGGCAGAAACTCGCTGGTCGCCAGGTAACGCTCACGTCCTGAGAGACAAACAACACAGCAGCGGAGAGAGCGGCCACCACACGGAGGCCAACAGAGAAGCAGCAGTGGTCTGTTTAAAGCAGGAATCATGATTTTTCACAGCAGATTCAGAATTCAGTAGATAAAAAATCAAATCAGTGAGTAGAGAAGGGGGGCGGACGGTTCCGGTGGGCCATCTGAGCTTTTCCACCTTATAAAACCCCTTTACTGGCACTACACAGCGGCCGGATGAAGCCAGTGTCTCTGCGTGTTCTCTCAGATCCACTCTTTAGGGTTGCGTAAAACCTCCAGCATCTCCGCTTCCTTGGTGCCTTTGCGTGGCTCGTGCATGTACTCCCACCTGCGAAGAGCACGGACTTCAGAAAAAAGCAGGAATGTACTTCATAGACACTAGAAGGCATTAGCTACGTTCACTTTACCAGGCTGTGGCACAAATCAGATTTTTTTGCCCTAATGTGACTCAGATCATGTTTCCAGGGCTGTGTGGACACAAATCTGATCTTTTCAAATCCAACCTGAACCACTTTGACTACGTTTACATTACAAGCCTCATTGCTCAAATCCGATTTCTTGCTCAAATCCGATCTCTCTGACACGATGGTTCACACTCGTTTAGGTAAGTGACTCAAATCTGTCATTAATGTGACGAACCGGCGTCCTGAAATGACCCTCATGAGCTCATCCTACTCAGTAACGTCACGTGAATGAATCACGTTCATCATCAGCACAAACTAACGAGCTTCGCTGAGAAGATCATTAACTCTGATCAGCTCTCAGCTTCATTATTAGAGCGAGACGAAGGAGAAAAAGGTGAGATGAGCTGCTTTTCCACCGTTTACAGGCTTTAACTTCTGTTCGGCAGATTTGTGTCCACACAGCTCTGAAAACATCAGATCTGAGTCACATTAGGGCAAAAAACTGGATTTGTGCCACTTTAACCTGGTAATGTGAACGTAGCCATAAAAGCATGCTGTGAGTTTATATTAATAATTTTTCGCTCAAAGCTCATTGATAGAAGTCGAGAACTTGTGTGGAAAGTGCAGATTCAAAACTTTCAATCCAGACTCTGTTTGTGCTGGTATGTAAACAAGGAGATGTTTTATTTTGAGTTGTTTTTATTTTGAATTTGATGTAATGTTACTGTTGTGTGTACAGTCTTGTTTGCAGAAAGAAAGAATACCATTTACATTTTTGTGCATTTGCTCTTTTTTGGCTTGGAAACAGGCAGAAAAAGCCAGAGGTGCAGACTCAAACCTGCCTATAGAATATAAATGCATTTCATTACATATCCAGGTAACTCATTATGGAATTGTGGAATTACTGGGGAGGCACCAGTGTGGGAATTGTGTGCTGATGCTGATATTCGATGTTTTTCATGTATATATTTGCTGAAGCTCATACATAAACATTTATCAGATGCAGGAACTGGGATTACATTTACTTGGATTTGCATTACAGAGAAATATAACAGAAATAGAAGGAAACCATTGTGGATTACAATTAATATATCATCAATATCAAACATCTGTCTCATGTTGATACATACACTATATGGCCAAAAGTTTGTGGACACCGGCTCATCCAATGTTTCTTTCAAAATCAAGACTAATAAAAAAAAGAGTTTGTCCCCCTTTGCTGCAGTAACAGCCTCTACTCTTCTGGGAAGGCTTTACACTAGATGTTGGGGCATTGCTGTCAGGATTTGATTGCATTCAGCCACAAGATAATTAGAGAGATCAGGAGGATGTTGGATGATTAGTTCTAGTTCACAACGTCACCTTAACTCATCCCAAAGGTGTGGATGGAGCGCCATCACTCCAGAGAACACAGTTCCACTGCTCCACAGCCCAGTGCTGGGGGGCTTTACACCCCTCTAGCCCACGCTTGGCATTAGGCATGGTGACTTTAAGCTCATGTGCAGCTGCTCCATGGTGTCTCATTCTATAGGTCAGTGCTTTACTTCAGAGATTATACAAGCTGTGTGTGTATTTGAAGCAGTGGGTGACCTTAATGCAGCCAAATTCACTAACAAAAAGGGGTGTCCACAAACCTCTGGACATATAGTGTAATAATATATAATAATATAGTTAAGCCATTATCTGTTGATACTAATATGATTCTCATTTTGTTGTGCATCCCTATAAATTACAATCTAATAATCATGTGACTAAAGTCAGCTGAATAATAATAATAATAATAATAATAATAATAATAATTGTGGAATAACAACAATAACTTTAGACTTCTCAGGGTTATTGTATATTGAGATACACAGGTCTTGTTTGATTGTCTGATTGTTTCTTGTGTTTTGTATCTTATAAAACGTCTTTAGAAATAACAGCATCCATGATGACTGACCAATTATCGTGATTTATTATCATTTACATTGTTTTTATCTGAACATTAATGCTTATTTCAACATTCACACTCAGACCGTATGACTGACCTTGCTGTGAGTGGTAGAGACATGAGGATGCTCTCTACTCTGGATCCTGGAGTAGCGAGGCCGAACTTCACCCCACGGTCGTACACCAGGTTAAACTCCACATACCTGCGGCGCACACACACACACACACACACACACACACACACACACACACACACACACACACACACACACACCACACTGTAATAACAAACCAAACATGCATATATTCCACACAACATTAACCAACCAGCACCAAACAATCCATGTGCAACAGCATGGATACAGTCAGGTTTCTGTAAGGCTGTCAGATCTGATAAGAAATATGAATTTTCCTTCTCCTCTTGTCTGGTTGTCAAATATTCAAATATAATCTAAATCTTAAAGTACTATTTTGCCAAGAAAGTAGGTCCAGCAGCTCAAATCTGATTTTTTGTTCTGAGCAGGTCAGATTTTCTGCAGTCTGAACCGCAAAAGGCTGCATTAAATCTGACTTTTTCCCCAAATGGATTCAAACCACATTTGTAGTTGGTTTTGAATCTGACTAAAATTGGATTTCTTGATAAGTGGCTAAGTTTGACTGGTCAGATCAGATTTTATTTTTTTTTTGTTTGCAGATCATGACGTCAGACTGTGCAACAGACAATGTGCATATACAAACTTAACAGTTTAAACATGGAGAGTAAAATATAGTGTGATTGCTCACTTAGCTAGTTATCATAAGCCCTATTGGAGCACACACACACACTAGCATTAAGCTAGAAGCCTTGCAAGAGGAGCCTTCAAGTTCATTTTCCTTCTCCTTGTAATTCAGCCATCACCAGAAGTGTTGTGGATTTCAGTCTCGTCTTGAACTTGAGGATTAATGAACTGGGTGAAACTGAGCTCCATTTTAGTTGTTAGTATTCGGGTCACAAAAAAAGAAAATAAAGGGAGGCGGCATTTTCTCCTAAGATGAAGTCGCCTACTTCTTCGCCAGCTTCTTGTTCGAATTTTCCTGTGCCTGTAACTGCTGCACCATTTGGGAAGGAACAGGAAAATCTGAACAAGAAGCTGAATAGGAAGTCAAACTTCAGCCTTGTCCATTTTCTATTACCCAGTTTTGTTATTACATCACTGAGATGCTGATTTATGCGGGGCTGCTAATACTGAAGGAGCTCAGAGTTTGGCGAATTATAGGAGGCGATTCACTCCGGATTGTTACTTAGCAGACTGTAAAAACTACAGACATGGCAGATTTGTACTGGATTAAAATCACAGATCTTGTCAGTCATCACTCAAATTACAGCACATCCTCATGTAAAACTAATTCAGCTCCAGTAGGTCTATAGTTAGGGTTGTAAAGGTTTGCCTCTACCTGGTTGGTGTATGCACATGTGCGGTGATACTTCATGTGGACGTGCAAGGAAATGCAACTATAATCTGACCATACAAATCAGGGTGAGAGTAAGTACAGTAGCTGTGCAGCAGCGTAGCCACACAGCTAAACAAGCAGCTTACTTCACTATTATTATTAGCTGAGCTACACAGCTCAGTAGCTTTCTGCAGCTTATCGTCCATCTGATACTTATTCATGAGTTAGTTTACACGGGAACATATTTAGTGTCATTCATCTTACAAAGTAAACATTTGGAGTGACGGAGTAACTAAAAAGCTGTCGGACGTTTCCAGATATGTGTATCTGTAACTTGCCTGCCGCGTCTGACTTGCTGCCAGTCTTTCTCCTCCTGGGTGAAGGAGTCGTTGAGGTGTTTTCGGACGATGGGCAGGTAGCAGGGCACCACAGTTTTTGCACAGCTCTTTACAAAGTTAAACACCTCCTCTTGATTCGGAGAGTCCAGGTCATCAAAGAAAATCCCGCCAATGCCCCGCGTCTCACCACGATGACGGACGTAGAAGTAACGGTCACACCTGGAGGGAGATTTAAAAGTGCGATGTGATATTTTAGGTCAAATCTGTGAGAACAGAGAGGAACTGCTCTGTTAATTCTAAATACAGTAACATGCTCTAAAGATTTTAATCATAATATTGATCAACATCTTTCTTTTTTCTTTCTTTGATGTCCATTTAACTTTTGTGTGGTTTTATGGGCCAAAAAGAGCCAAAACTGAGTACTGAGTGATACTCACATGAGTAGTGTCCAACCTCTCTTTAAGAATTAAACAAAGCAGGCTGTGCCTTTAAGACATATGACATATGCAAATGAGTTCTGTTTTCATTGGCTGCCTTGTGGAGGCTGCAATGATCCGTTTGCGTCCTGACAGCCAGGAACAGCACATCGTTTAATAATTTTCATACATCTTCCGCTCTGCATCATTTCACAGTGAATGGGTGGGGCTAAACTGCTGTAGGCTGAATGGGCAGTCAAGCTCATAGCTGTGACATCACAATGTAAAACTGTCTAGTTCAGCTTAGTTTCCATAAATGGACTAACGTTACATACAACGAAAAGCTTTTTATGGGCCCTTTAAATTAAAATATACACACCAATCAGCATAACATTCTGACCACCTCCTTGTTTCTACACTCATTGTCCATTTTATCAGCTCCACTTACTATATAGGTGCACTTTGTAGTTCTACAGTTACAGACTGTAGTCCATCTGTTTCTCTGCATACTTTGTTAGCCCCCTTTTACCCTGTTCTTCAGTGGTCAGGACCCCTATGGACCCTCACAGAGCAGGTATTATTTGGGTGGTGGATCATTCTCAGCACTGCAGTAACACTGACGTGGTGGTGGTGTGTTAGTGTGTGTTGTGCTGGTCTGAGTGGATCAGACACAGCAGTGCTGCTGGAGTTTTTAAACACCTCAGTGTCACTGCTGGACTGAGAATAGTCCACCAACCAAAAATATCCAGCCAACAGCGTCCTGTGGGCAGCGTCCTGTGACCACTGATGAAGGACTAGAGGATGACCAACACAAACTGTGCAGCAGCAGATGAGCTATCGTCTCTGACTTTACATCTACAAGGTGGACTGACAGGGTAGGAGTGTCTAATAGAGTGGACAGTGAGTGGACACAGTGTTTAAAAACTCCAGCCGCACTGCTGTGTCTGATCCACTCAGACCAGCGCAACACACACTAACACACCACCACCGTGTCAGTGTTACTGCTGAGAATGATCCACCACCCAAATAGTACCTACTCTGTGAGGGTCCATGGGGGTCCTGACCACTGAAGAACAGGGTAAAAGGGGGCTAACAAAGTATCAGAGAAACAGATGGACTACAGTCTGTAACTGTAGAACTACAAAGTGCACCTATATAGTAAGTGGAGCTGATAAAATGGACAATGAGCAAAGAAACAAGGAGGTGGTCATAATGTTATGCCTGATCGGTGTCTTGTGACCCCATTGTACCCTCATTCTATCTAAACGACACACAACTGCAGCTGGAAATAATGGACTGTCTTATCTCTGTAGAACAGTCTGCATCCACGCAGCATTCACACCACTAAATACACCCATCTAAACACATGAATCAGCAGCGTGAGGGTCCTACCAGTTCTTAAAGTCGGGGTAGTATTTTGGGTGGTGTTTATCACACGCCTCCCGCAGGACGCTGTGGAAAAGGGCCGCATCCTCTTTGTCAATGTAAACTGGAGTGAGGTCAGTGCCCCCACCAAACCACCACTGCTTAGAGCCTGTAGGGGAGAGGGAGAGGGAGAGGGAGAGAGAGAGAGAGAGAGAGAGAGAGAGAGAGAGAGAGAGAGATTTAATTAATTAATTGATCTATCTATTTATCCTAGAGTACCTTCTAGGAATCCTTCTAGGAATTGATATCATCTGTGGTGACTAGCACTGGGTATCAACATCAATACTTGTACACACTTAAAAAAGATGGTCCCTTTAAGGGTTCTTTAGTAAAGAAAACGGTTCTATATAGAACCATGAACACTCTAGGAACCCTCTGTGTGATAAAATGGTTCTTTGCATTGTGAGATGGTTCTTCAGATTGGTGGAGAATCTGCTGTAGATGGTTTTATATGAAACCTTTTTGCAAAGGGTTCTATTTAGCACCAAAAAGGGTTCTTCTATTGTTACAAGCTTGACAACGTAACAATACAAGAACCCGTCTACAGCAGATTCTTCACCAATATGAAAAACAGCCATTTAACCATGCAAAGAACACTTTAATCATGCAAAGGGTTCTTTGAGTGTTCCTGGTTCTACATAGACCTATTTTCTTTACTCAAGAACCCTTGAAGAACTTGATTTAGTACTTAATTTACTTAAGTAGTCAGTTAGGTGCAATACGGTTACATGAATTTCCTTTTAACTGACGCCATTATATCGAATACTGACAGTAACGTAAATAAAGCTTTAGAAATGAAGAGAGAGAGAGAGAGAGAGAGAGAGAGAGAGAGAGACAAAGGGAGAGAGAGAAAGAGAGAGACAGAGAGAGAGACAGAGAGAAAGAGAGAGACAAAGGGAGAGAGAGAAAGAGAGAGAGAGAGAGAGACAGAGAGAGACAAAGGGAGAGAGAGACAGAGAGAGACAGAGAGAGAAAGAGAGAGACAAAGGGAGAGAGAGACAGAGAGAGAGAGAGAGACAGAGAGAGAGAAAGAGACAAAGGGAGAGAGAGAGAGAAAGAGAGAGAGGGAGAGAGATTTAATTAATTAATGATCTATTTTTTCTTATGTACCTTCTAGGAATGCTTCTAGGAACTGATATCATCTGTGGAGTCCAGCACTGGGTATCAACATCAATATTTGTACACACTTAAAAAGATGGTCCCTTCAAGGGTTCTTTAGTAATGTAAACGGTTCTATATAGAACCATGAACACTCTAGGAACCCTGTGTGATAAAATGGTTCTTTGCATTGTGAGATGGTTCTTCAGAATGGTGGAGAATCTGCTGTAGATGGTTTTATATGAAACCTTTTTGCAAAGGGTTCTATATAGCACCAAAAAGGGTTCTTCTATTGTTACAAGCTTGACAACGTAACAATACAAGAACCCGTCGACAGCAGATTCTTCACCAATATGAAAAACAGCCATTTAACGATGCAAAGAACACTTTAATCATGCAAAAGGTTCTTTGAGTGTTCCTGGTTCTATATAGACCTATTTTCTTTACTAAAGAACCCTTGAAGAACCATCATTTTTAAGAGTGTCTGGTACCGACCGAATCACTTCAATACCCCTGATACTGAAAAAATTGTACTTAATTTACTTAAGTAGTCAGTCTTTTCATCATGAACCTTCACTTTACATCATGTGAAGGTTATTCATGCATTTAAAGGTTTCTTCACACTTTTCCAGTGTGGTTCTTTAGAGAACCAAAAGTTCCTAAGAGAAGTCTTTTTCTAAATGAGATGTGTATGTAAATGAGAATGTAAATGAACCAAATTAAGTGTTCTACCTAGAAAATTTATGAGTGTTTAAACCTGCGAGGTGTACTTCACACTCACAAATCTCTTTTCAAACACTGTTCTTTAGGGAACCAGAAGTGGTTCTTCTATGGCATCGCTTAGAACACCCACACACTGACTTCCACTGGTGCAATACCGCTATATGAATTTCCTTTTAACTGACACCGTTATAGCGAATACTGACAGTACCGTTAATAAAGCTTTATGAATGAAGAGAGAGAGACAGAGAGAGAGAGAGGGGGAGAGAGAGAAAGAGTGAGAGGGAGAGAGAGGGGGAGAGAGAGAGAGTGAGAGAGAGAGAGCGAGAGACAAAGGGAGGAAGAGAGAGACAGAGGGAGAGAGATGGGTGTGGTTGACAGATAACAACGTCTGTTTCCAGAGATCCTCATAATGACCAGTGACACGGCAGAACTCACCGTCCTCCTCCTCAATCTCAAAGTATCTGTAGTTGAAGTGCACTGTGGGAATGTGGGGGTTTTTGGGGTGGATGACCGAGCTGACGCCCATCGCGATGAATGGCAGCTTCCCTGCAACAAAGAGATAAAGAGAAAACGGTTAGATGGGCAGAACGTCGCCTGAGTCACGTAGAGACATCACAGCTCGGCCAAATCCAATTCACAGAGTACCTCCGATAAAGTGTATGTTCAGAATAAAGTTCTACTAAAATCGATATCCAGAACAAAGTTTTAATAAAATAAATATTCAGGAAAGAGAATTGAATAATATTAATATTTAGAATTAAATTCTGCTAAAATTAATATCCATATCAAAGTTCAAATATAATTAATATTCTGAATAAAATTTGAATAATATAATTCAGAATGAAATTCTACTAAAATCAATATCCATAATAAAGTTCTAATAAAATGAGTATTGAGAATAAAATTCTAATATTAACACTCAGACTTAAATTGTACTAAAATTAATATCCACAACAATGTTTTAATAAAATTAATATTCAGTATGAAATTAAGATGAAATTAATAGCCAGAAGTTCTAATGAACTTAAAATTCAGACTGAAGTTTGTTTTATTAAAATTAATATACCAAACTGAAGTTATTATAAAATTTATATCCCAAATGAAGTTTTAATAAAATTAGTTTTACAAAATTTCTTATAGTCATCAGTTATTACAGAATTATTATACATAATGAAGTTTTAATAAAATATAAACAAACCATATCTACTGTTTTTCTTGCATTTTATTTTTTTGTCAATTTATGATGTTTATGTGGTTTTATGTGCCAAAAAATGTCATGATTCATTATTTAAATGACCTTTTTTTCTTTAATTTCTCTTTATGCTTTAGAATTCTAACAGACTGTTTTTGTTACTGGGTATTTAAGACTAATATATGTAAATTTGCTCTGTTGCTCTAAATTTACTGGTTGTGCCTCATTAAAAAAGCAGCCCAGGCTGAAACACTCCTTATAACTTCAGCGTGAATGGGCAGATAACCTGCTGTAGACTGAATAAACAAGTATATCGCTGCTGTCGGAAGAAAACCTCGTTTATCCATTTTTGCCATTTTCTGACATAATTTGAAAATGCATGTTGCTGTTTACATTGTGTATATTTCATTAAGAACGGACCAAAAGAAATGGATCAAAATGACTTGGCAAAAAGTCTGGTTCCATTGACTTACATTAAAAATAAAGTATGTTTTTTCCTTCTCCTGTAAAGTTACCATTTTGGAGATACGAGTAAATGTGCTGTGTTGAATGGAGAGTGAATGGTATGTTCTAAAAACATCGAACTCCTTTATTTAAAAAAAGAGTACAATTTATTTTTGCATTGTATGGGCTCTTTAACATACTGAATGAAGTTACAATAGAATTAATATTTACAGAGAAGTTATAATAAATGTAATATCTTGAATGCCTCGTATACTAAAAGCTTAAAAAAGATTACAGTTACAAACAATAAAATACATGTTATTTATTAGTGAATGACTCATTTTTGTTGACCCAAAATACATGAATAACAATCCTAAAGAGACCTTTTGGTGTCTAGTTCATAAAACTTAATCTAGGGCTGGGCAACATGGTGATATTTTATCATTATTGTGATAAATTATGTCAAAATATGCCTTTCTGAGCAAATTGTGTACTTAAAGAACACTGACCAACAACAAAATGCATGACAAAGAGAACAAAATGGGTCATATTTAACTTAGTTTAGTGCAGAGCAGCTTGTGGAACACTGAATAACAATCCCTGTAATTGTAAGTTTATTATTTTTATTATTATTATTATCATTATATCATTACAGTATTTTCAGATGTGGCACTGCAGGCTCTATTTTGTCTGTTCCAACTTATTAAATCTTAGAAAAACTAAATTTTATATATATATTGTATGATATCTATAGTGTGCATCATTAAAATGTCTTGAAGTATCGTCATATAATATTTTGGCCTTATCATCCATCCCTACTTAAATCTAAACTATAAAATATACTATTTTATATATACAAATATCAAAAATGATTAATATCCAAACTTTTTAATGGAGGTCTCTGGCGTCACAGCGTGAAACTCCAGATCAGGAAGTGAAATTAAAGAGCCAGAGTGTCGGAGTCTGTGTGGAGGCGTTTACTATCCCTGAAGTTTGATACACAAAAAAAAAAAGAGTTTCAGAGAAAAGGAGTGTGTGAGATGGTGGGTGGTAGTTTCCAGTTTGTGGAACAAAGACTTACTCAATATCAGCCCTGTAGCTTGCGCAACACCAACGATCCTGAGATTAAAGCGATAGTCTGGCACAGAAAAATCAAACTTCCACCCTCACACCAAATGTGGGCGATCAGCCACGACATGTTTGGTGTCTGCAGTTTGCTTCTTCAGTCTTAGCTCTGGAGCCACAAGGCTAATGTAGCTAACAAATAATGTAAGCCTATACTCCCCTAGTTAGCACTGTGCTAACTGCATGTCTAAATCATCACAGACTTGCCTCAAACCGTGTGGAGCTGTTCATCTCTAATAGACTTGCTTATGTGGTTTCTGACTCTTTTTTCTAATTCACTTATAATTAAACGGTTAAGATGTAAACAGAGCCGTTCAGAGTGGTTTGGTGTGAAACGCTCTGTTCTAGAGAAACTTACCGAGTCAGAACTGTTCACAGTGGTGGTGATAGGAACCAGACGTCCACCTCTAAAAGCTCACTCTCAGAAAGTCACTACATGATGTGGTTATGAATTCACTGCCTGATGCCTACAGACACATTTTCATGGTGGAGGGATACATGCAGGGTGTCTGGAGGCAAAATAGCCCCAAAGAAAACTTATTATTTCAGATTTTCCACTATTTTCCATCATCAACATTCCATATAAGCTCAGAAGACTCGTGTTGGTTCACTGGTGGTTCTGGATAGTAAATAAAATGTCTATATTTGTGTTGTAGTCATGGCGACACCTGGTTCCTATCACCACCACTGTAAAGACATCTGAACCAGTTCACATCAAGCCGCTATGAATCACTCTGTTTACATCCCAACCTCTATAGAAATTTTGGAATTTCGATTTAACACTATGGATAAGAGAGAGAAGGAGAAGTACGTTACTGGCTCACCGTCTTTCCCTTTCAGGACTTTTCCACGGCTGCGCATCTGCTTGGCTGCTTCCTCCGTCAGGAAGCCGGACACGACAGACACGTTTACTCCGGCCTTCTCGAACACCTTACCGTCCTGCATCACACAGCTGATCCCCCCACCACCTGTAACACACAGACCATTTACAGGGCTTCAGTAGATGATAAGAGTCTTACACATCACTCATGTTTGCTATCTGTCTGGTCATACAGAGTTTCTTCTGAAATGAAGGGAGTTAATAGTGAGTTTGTGCTGCAGTAACAGCCTCAACTCTTCTGGGAAGGCTTTGCTCTAGATGTTGAACATTGCTGTGAGGATTTGATTGCGCATTAGTGAGGTCAGGTACTGATATTGGATGGTCAGTTCTGGATCACAGACTCATCCCAAAGGTGTTGGATGGAGCTCCATCACTCCAGAGAACGCAGTTCCACTGCTGGGGGGCTTTACCCCACACTTGGCACTGGTATGGTGACCTTAGGCTCACGTGTGGCCGCTTCAGAATGCCCCCCTCTATTGGTCAGAGCTTTTCTATGAAGCTGTGAGAGCGCATTTGATCACATCTATCAGCAGTGTGTGCACCTTAAAGGTGAATTCCACCAAATCATTAAGATAAACAGAGTCATTCAGAGTGGTTTGGTGTGAAACACTGAGTTCTAGAGAAATTTACAGAGTCAGAACTGTTCACAGTGGTGGTGATAGGAACCAGACGTCCACCTCTAAAAGCTCCCTCACAGAAAGTTACTACATGAAATGGTTATGAATACATTGTTTTATGATTAGATGTTGGCCTAAAATGCATTTATTATATCCATACAGGGTGTGGTAAGGTATAATAATCACAATTGTTTATGATTAATTACTATTTTGCCTTCATCAACTTCACATATAAACACAGAAGACTCGTGTAGGTTCACTGGAGGTTTTGGACAGTAAATAAAATGGCTATATTTGTGTTGTAGACATGGTGAATAACTGGTTCCACACACCACCTCTGTAAAGAAATCTGAGTCGGCAAGCTTCTCAACAATCAACCATTTCACATCAGACCACTCTGAATGACTTTGTTTACACTTCAGTAGTTGAATTACACAGGAATTTTGGAAAATTGGTGGAATTTCCCTTTAAAGTGGCTGAAATCACTACAGAAACTGGTGTCGTTACACAAGACAATGGGTATAAAGAAGCTATTTACAGGGATTTGTGTCATTACCCAGCACAGTGACAACACGCATCACCAATTAGACAGGATTTCAAAGTGCTTCTTATTCACTACAGGCCTTTTCTTAACAAAGGCAGTCTTGAGTACAGTGTGAGGAAACCTACAGCACAAGCCTTCTGTCATTCATGCTGGATTTAGTGGGTATAAGAGCAACTGTTGTTTGAAGATCTGAACTTGAACATATATCAAGTAGAACTTTGGACCATGACCCCTGACCTCCCTGCCTCTTGTGAAATTACTAATGTACTACAACTCCAGTCAAAACGTAAAGGAGAACATCCTAACTGCACTATGAAGGTCCTTCTTTATGCTCTTAGGGGGCTTTTAATGTTGAGTCTTGGTTCCACTCAGTAGTTTCCTCTACACGATGCTCATTTATTAACTGTTTATGCATATTTATGCTTATTTGCACACATGCATATTTATTCATATCAAACAATATTCATACCATCTTCTTTATTATTATCTGGATCCTGATGTTTAAATATAATTCGGTATATTTCTGTTGTCAGAAGAAAACCTCACATCTCCATTTTTGATGTTTTTCAGTTTTTGACATAATTTGAAAATACCTGTTACCCTTTACATTGTGTGTAAATTTCATGAAGAATGGACTAAAAGAAACGACCCAAAATGACTTGGAAAAAAGTCTGGTTCCATTGACTTACATTAAAAGTAAAGTAGGTTTTTTCCTTCTCCTGTAAAGTTACCATTTTGGAGATACGAGGTTTTCTTCCGACAACAGCGACATGCAGTTCTTTGTAAATTCCTGTTGGAATAAAAAGTATCTCCGATTTTTACAGAATTTGAAAACAGCAGCTGTGCTTTATAATTTGCTCAAATTTCATAATGAATGGAAAAACAGAAACGCTCCAAAATGGCTTGAAAATAATAACTCTTATTCCATTAACTTCTACTGAACATTCAGAAGATTTTTCTCTCTCCTGTACAAGTTACTATGTTAGGGATACAAGGTTTTATTGCATTGATATATTGTGCTGTGCAGCTCTAGTGATTGATTACCTTATTGTAATAGTACAGTATAGTATAGTTTCAATACATTTTAATGTGAGGGAATCTCTGGCGTGTAAATATGACTTATTGGGGGGCCAAAAAACACATTTCCTGAAATGCTGCTATGGGACGGTTGTAGGTTGGTATGGTGGGTAACACCTCTGCCTTCTACGATGTAGACTGGGGTTCAATCCCCCACCTGGGTACGCACCCTACACTATACTAATCAGAGTCCCTGGGCAAGACTCCTAACACTACCTTCACCTACCTGTGTAAAATGATTAAAAAGTCTGGATAAGATTGTCTGCCGAATGCTGTAAATGTAAAATGGAGTACAGGAATAAATTGAGGCAGGTGTCAATATGTATTTTTTATGTATTAAATGTATTAAGCACTGTACTCACTAGTGTACGTGTTTGGCTTTGTGCACTGTTTCATCTTTTAAACTCAACAAGGTTTTCTTCTTTACTCAACACTAATTTCCTTCCCACTTCAGAGTAAACATTTCTTCTTTTCTTTGATCTTTTAATCGATTTTAAAGCAGATTAAGGGGTTTTAGTAAGGCACACTAATTATAAACAAACACTATTATTATTATTATTATTATTATTTGACAGACCAGAACGTGGACACAGACACACATCTCCCATGTGAATTCACTAACGTGAGGTGGTGTTCCTCACCTTCCTCTCGGCTCCAGCGGTCCACCCTGAACTTCCCGCCGTCCACTTCCTCCAGCGCCCGGCAGAACTCAGCCTGTGTCTGCATGATCAGCATCTCCATCCGGGTCCTTATCTCTCCTTTCCTCTTCTCCAGCTGCTCCACGGGGGTGACCGGCGGAGACATGAACGCCCTGCACCGCTCGGCAATGCTGCCCTCCTCGTCCTCCTCGCAATCAGAATCAAAATCAGTTTACTGCTCCAGTTCACCTGCACGCAGGGCTGGGCCATAATTTACAATCCATAAAAATGAAATTAATAGACATAAATAAGGAGTTTTCCTCTTAGAAATGTGCTTTAATCCTTACTAAGGAAGAAAAGGTTCATTAACCTTAGTAATGTTAACTTATTTATCATCCGATATCGTGAAAAGTTTGGAAAATATCGTGATATATCGCGATTAATATCGCACAGCTCTACACTCTTAAAAAACATGGTTCTTCAAGGGTTCTTTAGGTTCTATTTAGAACCACAAGTTATATATAGAACCATTTCATAGAGAAATTGTGGTTCAGGGTGATGGAGAATGTGTTGTATATGGTTATACACAGAACCTTTTTGATAAAAAATGGTTCTATAAAGCACCACCAAAAAGGGTTCTGCTTATGTTACAATGTCAAGCTTGTATACAACAGCAGAACTCTTATTGGTGGTGCTATATAGAACCATTTCATCAAAAAGGTTCTATCTAGAACACATTTTTCATCAATCTGAAGAACGACTTCACCATGCAAAGAACCATTTAAGCATGAAATGGTTCTAGATAGCAGTCACGGCTCTAAATAGAACCATTCCCTTTTCTAAAGAACCCTTGAAGAACCATCTTTTTTTTGAAGTGTACTTGCATGTGCAAAGAATCCAACACAGTCTCTGAGAAGGTAATAAAACAGTCACAGCCACTGAATGTAGAGCTCTACCTTCACGACGTCCCTCCTGGTCGCCATCTCAGCCCGCTGAAAGTGACTGAACGCGGCCGCTGCGACTCCAGCCACCGCCGCTGCTCCTCCGGTCACCCAGAGGACCCTCTTTCCGCCTGTCCCATTCACTATCCTCCCATATGACATGTGTCTGGTGCCCACAGCCCGGGACCTCCACGGAACTGAGGCTAAGTCCACTTTACCCACATTGCCCAGCCGCGCCGCGGACCGCAGTGTCCTGCTTAAGGTGCACAACACAAACGAAGACATGCTTTCAGCTTTAAAAACCCAAATGACCCTGTCAACAGGTCACGCACCTCTTTAAGACGGACACGCTTCCCGATAATCGTGTAATTTTGCACGTATCTGCCTCGCTTTCCACTTTCGGAGGCGTGACTTTTCGCTAGCGCTCTGCGCATGCTCGGCGTAGAGCTGCATGATGGGAAATGGAGTTCTTCCTGGCCAATAAATCCCTCAAAGCAGGGGGCGTGGTTTTAAACAAAAAAACACAATGTAATGACATTGCGTTCCCTCGCAATAAATTTGCGTTCCCTCGCTGGTGACATCCTGTATAAGTGAAAATAATGCTTGGAGAAGAAGATCCTAAAGCGTGGCCACGGGTTAGTAAGGCATGGGAACAAGATAATTAAGTCGTGGCCACGGGTTAGTAAGGTGTGGAAATAAGATCATGCCTTATTAAGTTGTGGTCAAGGCATTCTGACACCTTACTAAGTTGGGGCCACACATTAGGACATTAGGACATTCTGACACCTAACTAAGTCATGGCCACAACTTAATTATGTGGTGCATTAGTTTTATTTACACAGGAAGTCGCCAGCAGGGCTCAATTTGTTGCACACACACACACACACACACACACACACACACACACACACACACACACATATATATATATATATATATGGTTTATTGTTAGTTAGTACCAAAAATCATTCATAATTCATTTTTACATGACTGTTGTCTGACCGGCGGCACGCTGGCGCAGTGGGTAGTGCTGTTGGCTCACAGCAAGAAGGGCCTGGGTTCAATTCCCAGCAGGGCCTGTTGCCTGTCTGCACTGCGATGGATTGGTGACCCGTCCAGGGTGTATCCTTTGAACACTTTTTGTGTCCTATTGTTTTCTGATTTTACACATTCCATATTAAAAGTAACCCAAAACATGTTATTCATAACTGGATATAGAAATATTTCAACACATCTCGTGTTAAAATTAACGTAAAATGTATCGTCTCCAACTGAACACACTGACGTGTCTAGTCAGAGACAGAATGTGTTGTTTTTACCACATGTTTTAAGAGTCTGTGCCTCTAAGACTGATTATATGTAAGTGTTCAGATCAGCTGCCCTGTTTTGTCGTCTCAGACACTCCTCTTAGTGTTGGAGTGAATGGGCGGGGCTAAGTATCTGTAGCCTGAATGGGTGGATATCTGTAAATATGTTGGTTTTTGTGACATCACAAAAACAGCCTTAGTTTCCTTATATGGCCTGAACGGCCTCAGGAGTGAATGGTCTATATTTTAACTATAACAGTGTCTGTATATTACACCAAACTCTCACTGACATGGGCCTTTAAAATGGTTTGTTTTGTGATTTCTTTGTATGTATTAATATTTATGTGCCTCACTCATGCCTAAAATAAAATCTATAATCAATGTTGACATGCAGGCTAACTCTAAACGAGGCTAAAGGTTGTGCTTATTATGTAAAATGATTATAAGGCTCAGGAAATGGTGCTAATCTGGGATTATAAGCAAGATGTTTAGATTAATTGGCTTCCTGTGAAAAGGCGCTGTGATCTCCTGCACTCTGTCTCAGACACAGACACACATAAACACGTTTGGTTTGATTTTTTTTTCCGTTGTAATCATGTTGTTTAACAAAAATAGACTACGTCTGTGACTCACACTATCTAAGGCTGTGTCCCAATTTCGCCCCATAGTTCCCTACAGAGTAAGTTTACAAAGTGAGTGACCTGAATAAACCAGAAAGCGTACGCTGGCTGAATCCCAAATTGCCTCCACACAGGACGCACAGTGTTATTTGGCTGTAAAAGTTGTTTTTATTTCGAGACCTGTGTAGTGCACTTTATAAGGAACAAGGCGTGGTTTGAGATCGAGCCTTCCTATATGGTGCACTACATAAAATAATGACTTCTACAGCCAAGTTTACTACAGAGAGCCATTTGGGATTTCAGCCAAAGTGATTTGTTAGTGAGTATAAGATCTGTAGTGTTTCTATAAGACACTTTAAGAGATCTATAATGCTGTATAATGCTGCTCTATAGCAATGTGCAATATGTTGGCCTCTGTACAATAGTACTGTCTTATATATGTCTATGGTACTTGTGTATTATCCCATAATAAACTCTGATAAAGCCTGAAATAACTATAAGATTCTTTGTATGAAATCTGTAGAAATTCATACAGATCTTCTTCATAAGGAAAGTTTAGTCAAAAAAAAAAATATTTTTCTCGCTTTTCTTGAAATAAAAGACTTTAATGTAGTACGTAAACATTGGTAAAGTTTTTAAATGTGCCATACAGTCTATATTCAATGAAATTAAGCTGCCTGTTTTGAGTTCACTTTTTTGTGATGTCACAAAAAGCCAACACACTCAGATACAGTATGTCAGCTTTTTCAACCAACAGCAGTTTAGTTTCGGCCTATCATTCTGAAGTTAAAAGAAGTATTTCAGCCTGCCGGCCAATCAGACAAGAGCTCATTTACATATGCCAGTCTTAAAGTAACAGTAGCAAAAACAGTCTGTTTAATTCTAAGGGATAAAGAGAGGTTAGAAAACAGTCAAGGAAAACTGAATTACGACTGTTTTTGGTTTGATTCACCGGTTCGATCCCCTGATCCGACAGTATGTGACTGAAGTGCCCTTGAGCAAGACACATAACCCCCAACTGCTCCCCGGGCGCTGTGGATAGGGCTGCCCGCTGCTCCGGGCACGTGTTCACTGCCCCCTAGTGTGTGTGTTCGCTAGTGTGTATGTGGTGTTTCACTGCACAGATGGGTTAAATGCGGAGGTGAAATTTCCCCGTTGTGGGATTAACAAATGCGAACTTTTCACCTGGAAAAACTTATTTAAGGTTCACAATCAGACCTTAAAACCACTGTTGGAGCTTTGAGGGAACATTTACACTGTTTGTACCTTGATGAACAAAAAATGTGCCTGAACAGGACCTTTATTTCTAACAGTGTCAGATCAAATAGGTCACATAATTGAACTGATGTCCCTCAGAGCACATAGGGTTAATGTATCAAGAGCCACTGTCATTTGCAGCACCGATCACTAAGGCGTGTGATTAAGCTAATATTGTAAGTTATATTTGGCCAGATCTGCTTTTGGAATCGACTCCACCGTTGCATCAGTTGGAATCGGAATTAGAGTCGACTCCAGAGTTTCTTTTTTATTTTATTTTTTTATTTATACGATGACAGAATAGCAGGATTCAGCAAAGCTCAACAAAAAAAAGGAAGACAAAGAAAAAAATACCATGTGATTTAAATAAAAGTGAAAAGTTTTAGCACAACAATAGATTCACCAAAGTTCTTGTTGTGCAAATTTGCAAATTCACTAATGCAGATATGTGATCAGGTCTGTGTGTAACGTCATACGTGGCGAATTTCACCTTATGTAAATAAAATTTTACTGAAATTTTCTTAGATCAAGATCATAATAACGTGCTCATCATTAAATTAGCATTAAAAACAGTAGCTTCTAAGAGGAATTCTAGGAGTCTATAAAGAAATCGAGACAAAAACAGTGAGACAGTTCACCTCAGTGACGTCAGTGGTCAGTGGATGGTGCGGTTCACTCTGGGAAACCGTAGCTGCAGTAAATACGCGGCCGCGGTGAACGCGGCCTCAGGCTGCTGTCAGCGCATGCGCGCTCGGGCCGTGTTGTACGTCTCCATGACGACACCTGCTCCGGGCGGCTTGTGGGGATTAAAGGTGAAGTGTCCGCGCGCACAGGTGAGCGGAAAAGAAGAGCGCGCGTGCAAACAGAGCGGCTGATAAACAGAGAGACAAACTGACTGGTATTCACCTCTAAACACCGCGAGCGGCGTCACCTCTACAGGTGAGTTCATCACCCCTCAGGGCTCGAGCGAGCGTCTGAGTGCGCGAGAGAGTGACTGAGTGCGCGAGCGCGTTCAGCCCAGCCAAAACAGTCAACACACAGAGACACACACACACACACTGACCTTAGGACGGCTTTGACTTCTTTTACTTTCTAAATAGACCCCAAGGAGATCTATACATGGAAGCCCACCACTGTCAAGTGGAGGAGAAAAAACATCAACTGTGGATTTCCTCACCTTCTCGGTTTCTGACAGCAGTATGTTAAAATATTGACTTAGTATCTTGAAATCATGACTTATTTTCTCAAAATGTTGTCTTGGTCTACTGACTTATCTTCATTAGAAGAATCGGAATCTCAGAATAATGACTTATTTTTCAAAGTAATGCCACACGATGTCATTATAACGACTTATCTACTCAAAATATTGATTTACTATGTCAAAATAATACTTGATTCCTCAAACTATTGACAGCATATCAAAATAATTCCTTATTTTCTCTAAACATTGTCTTACCAGGTCAGAACAATGACTAATTTTCTCAAAATGTTGACTTCTTATGTCAAAAACAATGACTTGTTTTGTCAAAATGATGACTTAGTGTCTTACTATAATGACTTATTTTCTCAAAATATTGACTTAGTATCTTGAAATAATAACTTGTTATTCTGAAAAAAATATTTGCTTTCTTGAAATTTGGTAAGCCACTCTTTCTTTCAGCATAGTATCTTAAAATCCCAAGAAAATAAGTCATTATTTGGAATACTGTCAATATTTTGAGAAAATACGTCATTATTACGAGATACTAAGTCAAAATTTTGACTTAATCATTGTTTCATCATAGGAATTCAATATTTTGAATATAGTTTGACCAAGTCAATATTTTGAGAAAATAAGTCATTATTATGAGATATTAAGTCAATATTTTGAGAAAAGTCATTATTTTGAAATTCTAAGTCCATATTTTGAGAAAATAAGTAATTATTATGAGATATTAAGTCAATATGTTGACATTTCTGTCAGAAACAGTAGATATTGTGATGTTCCTCCTCTGCTTGGTGAGAATGGGCTTCTGTAGATAGACGCGCTGCAGTGTTTACGGGTGAGCGTCGGTCACTAGACCAGTAGAACATATGGCAGCAGGTGCAGCAGCTACTGCAAACATGGTACATGTGTCATCTTTATGTCTCTGTAGTTAATTACAGTGGGATTCATAACCTTTAAAATCATCAATTTTAATGCTGAGTGTTATAATGTATACACTGGTATACTGGTGTCACACGGTACTGATAATAATAAGCATTATATCCATGAGAACAAGCTGTTCCTTAAAACTTTACTGACTGACTTGAAGAACAAGTTAAATCCATAAAAGGTAAATAAATAGTCAGTTTCCTTTCTTGAAGTGTAGTTAAAGGGGAATCCCACCTACTTTTGAAAATGTCTGGATAGTTCAGTATTTGAGATGTAAACAGAGTGATTCAGAGTGGTTTGGTGTGAAATGGTTCAGATGTCTTTACAGTGGTGGTGATAGGAACCAGGGGTCGCCATGACTACAACACAAATATAGACGTTTTATTTACTATCCAGACCCACCAGTGAACCTACACGAGTCTTCTGAGCTTATATGGAATGTTGATGATGGGAAATAGTGGAAAATCTGAAAAAATAAGTTTTCATTGGGGACTATTTTAGCTACGGAGTAACTTTCTGTGAGGGAGCTTTTAGAGGTGGACGTCTGGTTCCTATCACCACCACTGTGAACAGTTCTGACTCTGTAAGTTTCTCTAGAACAGAACGTTTCACACCAAACTACTCTGAACGACTCTGTTTACATCTTACAACCGTTTAATTATGCATAGTAAAAATTCCCCATTTGTAAATTTGTATTGATTTCTTTCAGTGAGAGGAGAGAGAGAGAGAGAGAGAGAGAGAGAGAGAGAGAGAGAGAGAGGGGATGAGTGTGGCGGTGAGCAGTAACGTTCAGGAGGAATATGAGGACGACTTTGAGAAAGATCTGGACTGGCTGATCAGCGAGGAGAGTAAGAGTGAGGAGCAGGTGAGCGTGTTTGAGCACATGCTGTGCTGTGTGTGAAATCCATCCTGCTGACACACACTTTCACTCAGACACACAACTATTACATACATTATTAAACACACACACTCTCTCTATGTATCTGTCTCTGTTTACACTACGCTCACTCAGTAACCCACACTGAGCCTCATATCACTCCTGTCCTGCTTTTATTCTACTTTTACAAACTTTAACGCCTTAATCTGCAGGATTTTTTTTGTTCAGGTATTAGTCTTAAAGGAGTAGTTCACCAAAAAACAAAAAAAAATACATTTGTACTCGATCAGCCGAGTCACTCCGCTGCTTCTTTAGTTCTGCAGCGGAGTGACAATGATAATCTAATAAAACCTAGTTATTTTAGTTCCAGTGCAAAATTAAAGAAGACAGACAACAAACATGACTTTTCTTGTCATCGACTGTATTTGGAGTAACAGTGCAATTTTTTTTTTTGGTGTCTGCTATGAATTATAAAGTACCTGCTGTAAATTATTCAGTATCCACTATTAGTTATTCAGTAACTACTATGAATTATTCAGTATCTACTGTGAATTATTCAGTTTGTACTAAATATTATTCAGTATCCAGTATTTATAGAGTTATTTAGTATCTACTATGAATGATTGAGTACCTACTATGAATTATTCTGTATCAACTATGAATTATTCAGTACCTACTGTGAATTATTCAGTATCTACTATGAATTATTCAGTATCTACTGTGAATTATTCAGTACCTACTGTGAATTATTCAGTACCTACTATGAATTATTCAGTATCTACTATGAATTATTCAGTATCTACTGTGAATTATTCAGTACCTACTGTGAATTATTCAGTACCTACTATGAATTATTCAGTATCTACTATTAATTATTCAGTGTCTACTATGAATTATTCAGTATCTACCATGAATTATTCAGTATCTACTATTAATTATTTAATATCTACTATGAATTATTCAGTATCTACTATTAATTATTTAATATCTACTATGAATTATTCAGTATCTACTATGAATTATTCAGTAACTACTATGAATTATTCAGTATCTACTATTAATTATTTAATATCTACTCTGAATTATTCAGTATCTACCATGAATTATTCAGTATCTACTGTGAATTATTCAGTACCTACTATGAATTATTCAGTATCTACTATTAATTATTTAATATCTATTTTGAGTTTTTCAGTAAATACTATGAAATTATTCGGGAACTACTTTGAACTAATGTGTACATTCTGTAGTTGTGACGGTGAGGATTTGTGTTTAAAGCTCTGAGACCTCAAAGAGTTAATGCCTCTGTTGTCATCATTACAGGAGGATGAAGACATTGAAGCTCAGATAGACAGAGAGTTAGAAGAGGATGAGGAGAGAGTGAGGGAGGCTGACGAAGGGCGGAGTGAGGGGGTCGCAGAGGATGATGGAGAAGAAGAAAGATGGCCAACGCCCATGGAGCCGCTGGAGGACTCTGATGGTGAATGTTTCAGATTAGTGTTATTCTGTTTATTCTGTTCTGTTCCTTTCTTTACACTATGTGTTTGTTTGGTTATCTATCTATCTATCCGTCTATCTATCTATCTATCTATCTATCTATCTATCTATCTGTCTATCTATCTATCTATCTATCTGTCTATCTATCTATCTATCTATCTATCTATCTATCTATCTATCTATCCATCTATCTATCTATCTATCTATCTATCTATCTATCTATCTATCTATCTATCTATCTGTCTGTCTGTCTGTCTGTCTATCTATCTATCTGTCTATCTGTCTATCTATCTATCTATCTGTCTGTCTGTCTGTCTGTCTGTCTATCTATCTATCTGTCTAGTTGCTGCGACGCAGGCTGAGGATGATGACGAGGAAGAAAAGAAAATGATGCTGCAGAAGATCGAACAGGCCAACAGGCAGCTGCAGGATCAGGAGGTTCCTGACCAGACGCGCCGCAGACGGCTGCAGTTTCAAAGACACGTTGGTGGACTTGGTAGTGCCAGCTCAGGACTACAGCTCAAACAGTCTGCAGAGCGCCCCCTATGGGGACTCCAGTCCTGTGCCGGGGGTAAGAAATCTGGAAAGCAAAAGCAAATTTCCCTCGCTTTTTTTAAATCAAAGTTAACATTAAAAACAAATTCAAAACTAAGCTGCGAAATCGTTTCTGGGCGGCGGCGTTTCTGGATCCTGTTCATATATGGTTTCTTCTTTGTATCGTAGTGCTTTAACTTGCATTTAATATGTACATCATTGCATTGAGTTTTTATTTACATTTTGCACAGCATCCCAACTTTTTTATGTAAACAGGATTGTATATAAAACCACACAAACGTTATAAATGCACTTGGAGGGCTCTTTAAATCCACATTCGCCTGCACAGAGTGCTCTCATGCCATCAAGAGAGAGAGAGAACCAGTCCATTTGCTGTTGTATTAACTGAATTCATGTCGATTGTCCTGTTCTGTGTCAGGTGGACCCTGAAGTGGACGGCGACGTGTCCGGTCAGATGCTGAAAGCTGAGGATCTCTCCGCAGGAGGAGAGCCAGGGAGTGGATGTAGGGAGAGAGGGAGCGAGAGAGGGACGAGTACTGGTGGAGAAGGATGGAAAGTTTGACCTGGTCAGTCTAAGAGAGGTGGAGAGCCAGGGCCTGCTCCCGCCTCTGCCTGTTTCCCATAGCGACGGTCCTCGGGGATCCCCACGACTCGAAACCAGCAAAAGCCCCTCTTCTTCCCCGAAACCTGCGGCTCCTGAACCCCTACATGTCCCCAAACCTCCATCACGGCCCCGAGCGCGGCCAAACTCAGCCAGCCATACGTACAGAACAGCAGGCAGGCCGGGCAGCAAGCGCAGGGTCCAGTCCGCTAACGGAGCTCCGACACACGCCACCTTCACCCTCTCACCACAGCAGAAAGAGCTACTGACCAAACAGCAGCAGAAGAGAGAGAGAATGGCCAGAGAGGTGGGCACACCTATGGGACGGAACAATATGGAGTGATTATAATTAAAGTTTAAATTATATTTTTTATATAATAAAAGAGTTTGATGTCATTTGTAACTGATGCATTTACATACAGTTGGATGCAGTAGTTTGGACAAACGAGTCAAATTACATGTTCTGTTGAGTAAAAATGCACTGACCAGCCACTTCATTAAGTCCACCTCCTTGTTTCTACCCTCTTTGTCCATTTTATCAGCTCCACTGACCATATAGGAGCACTTTGTAGTTCTACAATTACAGACTGTAGTCCATCTGTTTTTCTTTGTTATCTGTTCTTCAGTGGTCAGGACCCCCATGGAGCCTCCCACAGAGCAGGTACTATTTGGGTGGTGGGTCATTCTCAGCACTGCAGTAACACTGACGTGGGTGGTGTTAGTGTGTGTTGTGCTGGTCTGAGTGGATCAGACACAGCAGTGCTTCTAGAGTTTTTAAACACTGTGTCCACTCACTGTCCACTCTATTAGACACTCCTACCCTGTCAATCCACCTTGTAGATGTAAAGTCAGAGACGATAGCTCATCTGTTGCTGCAGTTTGTGTCGGTCATCCTCTAGTCCTTCATCAGTGGTCACAGGGCGCTGCCCACAGGACGCTGTTGGCTGGATATTTTTGGTTGGTGGACTGTTCTCAGTCCAGCAGAGACACTGAGGTGTTAAAAAACTCCAGCAGCACTGCTGTGTCTGATCCACTCAGACCAGCGCGACACACACTAACACACCACCACCACGTCAGTGTTACTGCAGTGCTGAGAATGACCATGTTCAAATGTAAGTCAGATCAGAAAAGACTGACAAGTGCCATAAATGTAAATGTTCACATCTACCGGTTTACAGTAATAATGCTCATCCAACACGATCTCTCTCTCTCTCTCTCTCTCTCTCTCTCACGGGCAGGAGGAGGAGCGGAGGCGTGAGGAAGAGGAGCAGAAGCGTCAGGCCAATGAACTGGCCTTCCGGGCGTGGTTGCTGAAGAAGAGGCAGCAGCTGCAGGATGAGAGGAGAGTGCACAGAGCTCAGGAGATGGAGAAGATGAGCTGCAAGGTGTGTCCAGCAGGGGGCGCCAGCACATTAACAACCCACACAGTCCACCTTTCTCAGTCCTCCAGGAACAATGGCAACGTGTTTTACAGAACAAGTATATACTATGTGTGTATAACTGTACAACTAAGACACAAGTACAGTTATACAACATATGACAGTGGTTTATTGAATCACTCTTAAAAAAGACGGTTCTTCAAGGGTTCTTTAGTAAAGACAATGGTTTTATACAGAACCATGAACACTCAAAGAACCCTTTGCATGATTAAAGGGTTCTTCGCATGGTGAAATTGTTCTTTAGATTGAAGGAGAATGTGACGTAGATGGTTCTTTGTAGAACCTTTTTGTAAAGGATTCTATGTAGCACCAAAAAGAGTTCTTCTATTGTTATGATGTCAAGCTTGTAATAATAGAAGAACCCTTTTGGTACTATATAGAACCATTTTCAAATATGTTCTACACAGGAGCATATAAAACACATTCTCCATCAATCTAAAGAACAATTTCACCATGCGAAGAACCCTTTAATCATGCAAAGGGTTCTTTGAGTGTTCATGGTCCTATGTAGAATCATTGTCTTTACTAAAGAACCTTTGAAGAACCCTCTTTTTTAAGAGTGAATGGATTAGTGAGTGGCTTGATTTGATTTTTGAGTGTTTAGGAAACAATGCAGTGCAATTTGTGAAATCTCAAATTTCAACACAATTAAATTTGATTAGATTGTTTTTTTTATTTCATTAATAATTATATTCAGACCCAAACGTTTACGGTTTTTGGGAGGAGTTTGTTGATTCTCTCTCTCTTCTCTGACCGAGACATACTTCCCCATGGACCCTGAACGCCAGCTCTAAATTCCCCATTACAGAAAGTTCCTGTAAAATATGGCTGGCTGGCTTAACAGCAGCAAAAAAGTTATCGTCCAGCATTGGCCACCCCCTCACAACCTGTCCATACATCACTGGCTCAATACCTTATTGGATATCTTATATCTTGGACTATCATCTGTAAGGATTAGCAGTGCTGCCCCTAGAGCTCTGGATACATGGATTCACAGAATATCTAAAGTCTGGACCCTTAGGCTTGTTTACCTATATGATGTGTTTAAGCTGTGAATGATGTAACTCAATTTTCATGTGTCCTATGTTGCATCTATGATCAGTTTTGTTTGTAAGTCCCGTGTGTGTGTGGGTCGGGGCTGGAATGAGGGGGGTTGTTTGTGTTATTTTTTAATTTAAATGGGAAATAATTAAAAAATGAACCACAAAAAAAAGATGTTTAGAAACGTCACGGGGAACCAGTTACCCAGTAATAATAACATGAACTACATTTGCATAACTTTTGAACATTTAAACTGTAGCTTTTCATGGTGAAGTGAAAAACAGAAACAGAAGTGAGTCAAATAAAGACAAATAAAATAGGCAGAAAAACAGAATAAAAGTACAACAATACAATAATATAAACCTATCGTGGAATAGCATGCCATTAAAAACCAGTTAAATGCTAAAAGTAAACAAAAACAATTTTAGATTTTTTTTTAATCAGTGATAGACGAAGCCTGACGAGTATTTATTGATAGTATATTCCACATAAATAAAAACAAAAGGCTGCTTCATCACTCCTTTCACATGTGGAACAAGGAGGATGATCTTAAAGGGCCCATATCCAGCTTTTCTCTTGTATTTTATATATATTTTCCCCTGAGATTGTTTATGTGTGTATCAAAAACTGTCCTAGTTCATTTTTACATGGCTGTTTTCCAACCTTTCTTTATCCCTTAGAATTAAACAGGCTGCTTTTCTTACTGTACCTTGAAGACAGATGTATGTAAATGAGCCCTGTTCTGATTGGCTGCCTTGTATTGTGCAGCAATAATAAAGCAGTCCAGGCTGAAACGCTCCTTATAACTTCAGCATGAATGGATGAGGCTGTTGACTGCTGTAGGCCGAACAGGTGTATAGAGGTAAATGAGTTGGTTTTTGTGACATCACAAAGCAATGTTTACACCCTACTTTAAAACTAATCTTTCAAAAAGTGAGGAACATTCAGTTTTCTATGATATGGGCCCTTCAGTGTACCTGAAAATGTTATTTTGACTTAAAAAAGGTTTCATGCTTATTGCTGGATGAGATTAGCTGAGGCTCTGTCTGTCTGTCTGTCTGTCTGTCTGTCTCTCTGTACGTGTGCAGAGGGAGTGCTGCGATCCAGAGGAGGCATTTAAGCTGTGGTTGCAGAGGAAGCATGAGCAGCAGCTGAAGGAGAAGCAGCTGGAGGAGATGAAGAGGCTGGAGCAAGAGAGCAGCATCTACATCCACCGTCCAGAGGAGTCCGAGAAAGCCTTCAGACTGTGAGTGACCACTGCAGTGTGGAGAACAAGGGAAAATACTGGAGTACTTGTACTTTGTTGCTGAACTTAAGTATTATTTTGGAAAATTTGTGCTTCGCTCAGAAGAAACGGATTAACGAGTGTCTACAAACTTTTGGACATGCAGTGATATAATTTGATGGAAAGTCTTCTTTTACATCTTTGTCATGTTTTTGTCATTTTCACTGGCAGAGAGTTGCTGGACTCTGAAACGGCCTGTGCTTTCTTGCAGGTGGTTGAGGAGGAAGCGGGTGGAGAAGCGGGCGGAGCAGCAGGCCGCTCGTGAGCGTTCCAGGAGGCTGGTGTTCGAAGAGCGGCGGGCCAGGCGCATGCGGGACCTCCTCTGCACCGTCAATGAGATCCAGTCCTTCCGCTTCACCGACCCTTACAGCTACAGATTCTGAACTACTCCTGTACTGCAATCACCATGGCTACCATAACTCAACTCCTTCAATACCGCTGTCACCACAGCTACCATAATTGAGCCCCCCAGTTCTGCATGAACCATGGCTACAACAGCTGAGCCCTTCTGGTTCCACAGTTACCACCACTACCAAAACTGAGCTCCTCCAGTTCCGCAGTCATGACAGCTACCATAACTGAGCTCCTTCAGTTCAGGGATCACCATGGCTATGACAGCTGAGCCCTTCTGGTTCCACAGTCGCCACTGCTACTATAACTGAGCACCTGAAGTTCCACAGTCGCTACAGGTACCGTAACTGAGCTCCTCCAGTTCCACAGTCATCATGACTACCATAACTGAGATCCGCAGTCACCACGGCTACTGTAACTGAGCTCCTCTAGTTCTGCACTAACCATGGCTACAACAGCTGAGCCCTTCTGGTTCCACAGTTACCACAGCTACCGTAACTGAGCTCCTCCAGTTCCACAGTCACCATGGCTAACATAACTCAGCTCCTCCAGTTCCGCAGTCACCACAGCTACCATAACTGAGCTCCTCCAGTTCCACAGTCATCATGGCTACCATAACTGAGCTCCTCCAGTTCCACAGTCATCATGACTACCATAACTGAGCTCCTCCAGTTCCGCAGTCACCACGGCTACCTTAACTGAACTCCTCTAGTTCTGCAGTCACCACGGCTGCCTACCATAACTGCACTCTTTCAACACCACTGTCACCATGGCTTCCACAACTGAGCTCCTGTACTTGTGCAGTAACCACAGCTACCATAACTGAGCTCCTCCAGTCCTCCAGTCACCACGGCTACCATAATTGAACCCCTCCAGTTCCATAATAAGCAAAGCTACCATAGCTAAACCCATCCAGTTCCGCAGTCACCACGACTACCATAACTGAGCCCCTCCAGTTCCGCAGTCACCACGACTACCATAACTGAGCCCCTCCAGTTCCGCAGTCACCACGGCTACCATAACTGAGCCCCTCCGGTTCTGAAGTCACCACGGCTACCATAACTGAATTTCTTCAGTTCTATGGTCACCACGGCTACAGCTGAGCTCCTCTAGTTCCGTGTGTTTTCCGAGTTGTGTCACCTCATAGACAGTAGAGATTAAAGTGCTTGGCTGTCAAGCACATGAACAAATGAGCGACTCCATTCTTTCATCTCACATCCATTCATCTTTTGTTTATGTACAATGATCCAGGCAGCAGAACAGGTGTTTTCAGAGCACTGAGAGGCTTTAAGCACTTTACCTAATTGCTCAGCGAGTGATGATTTCATCAGGTGATTCTTCTTATCTAGTTACCCATTAGCCTTTCTGAAACTCACCACCGTGTGCCGCACTAATGCCATAAGTATGTATCAATCTGACGTCAAATCATGCGCATATCCAAAAACTGATAAAGTGTGATAAAATGCTGAAACTGGCTGGAAAGCATTACCTGTTTAAATGTAACCCAAAAGCAATGCCTTTCAGAGGTGTCTCAGGCCCAGCAGCCAGAACTGAAACACTGCATTCCTGTGTCTGTGTGTTTCCATCTGTCACAATCATCCAGGGGTGCTGTAGAAACAGAGGCCTGTAACAGTTTATTTACTGATGAACAGTGACTTTATATAACCATAAATTATATTTTTATTATTTTACTATAGATTACATTACATTCACATATTTATGCAAGTGAAAAACAGAGAAGATAATATTCTTTGTGTGTGTTTTCTGGTTAATGCAGCACTGTAATAATCAGCTCTTATACTAAAAAGCACATATTTAGCAGGTAACTGGACCCTGATCGTATGTAAATCACACTTGTTATTAAAAGAACAATGTAAAAAAATCAATCTTATATATTTTTTTTACTAAAAAGTCAAAACCTGTTGGGGAATATTGCATCATTAGTGGCACAATCATAAAATTCTTCATCCAGCATTGAGATAATTGGGGCAACAACAAAAGAGGCGTCAAACAAATAATAAACTATGTTTACTTTTTGCACCAAAATATACACAAATGGTTAATTTTAATGTTATAAAGTATAGGTTTCAAAGCATTGTTTGCATATATATATATATATATATATATATATATATATATATATATATATATATATATATACATTAATCAGGCATAACATTATGACCACCTCCTTGTTTCAACGCTCATTGTCCATTTTATCAGCTCCACTTACTATATAGGTGCACTTTGTAGTTCTACAGTTACAGACTGTAGTCCATCTGTTTCTCTGCATACTTTGTTAGCCCCCTTTTACCCTGTTCTTCAGTGGTCAGGACCCCCATGGACCCTCACAGAGCAGGTACTATTTGGGTGGTGGATCATTCTCAGCACTGCAGTAACACTGGCGTGGTGGTGCTGTGTTAGTGTGTTGCGCTGGTCTGAGTGGATCAGACACAGCAGTGCTGCCGGAGCAGGTACTATGTAGGTGGTGGATCAGTGATTTTACCGTGATCAACATTCCATATGAAGATCAGAAGACTCGTGCAAGTTCACTGGTGGTTTTCGATAGTAAATAAAACTGTATCTGTAGTCATGGCGACCCCTGGTTCCTCACCACCACTGTAAAGAAATGTTTCACACCAAACCACTCTGAATGACTTTGTACATCGCAACTTCGCAACAAAATCGGAAAAAATTTGAAAGATAGGTGGAATTTCCCTTCAACTTCAATATAGTAAATGAAATGGTCATTTAATAAGTTTAGTTAGTTGAACCATTTTACATCAGACTGTACTGACACTAACAGTGGTTTTGAAGCGAGGCACGTCAACATCGTGAAAAACTACATTACCCAGCAAGCCCCTTTCCTTCGCGCGTGCGCACGCCTCGTTCCCCGTGGCCTCTGTGAAAGATGCAGTGCTCTGTAGCAGCAGCATCAGTACCGGAGCGAGTGAACGGAGCCGCACCGTTACCGACGACCTGGGGAAAAAACTCAGCAAAACCTCCCACACCGGCTGTCGGGGGCGCCAGCATGGACGAACAGAAGGTAGAACAAAAGCTTTTGGGCCGTGTAGAGGAGACAGTTGGGGCTCTTTGCGGTTTCGTAGATAACAAAGAAATCAAACCGAGCTTGCTTTCACCGCACACGCCCTGTACGGGCTGTGTGGGAGCGGACAAGAGCACATTAGTCCGGGGACACCGCAAAAACAAGGGCAAGTGTTCATTCTTAGCGCTGTAAAATGGTCAGAGACGGTGTACAACAACGCCTGAAGGCTTTAGCATTAGTTAACAGTAGCTGAGCAGTAGCAGTAGCTCCTGGTTGCTCAAAACGGCGCCTCATGGCCCACTGCAGATATGATTATTAAATCCATAAACCAGGCTTAGGGCTGGGCGATGTGGATCAAATTCAGTATCGCGATAATTCCCAAATATATCACGATATCAGGCGATATTTACAGCCCAGTACTCTTGAGTCCTGCCTATGCTAAAAGAACATTTAACAAACCTTTTTCTTCTGTTCTTTCAAAACAGTCTGAGGCACGCAGTAGATGACAAGTATTATACTAAGCAGGGGTATTTAATTAAAATTCAGTAAAGTCCAGTTAGAGAAAATATCCTCAAGCAAAGGTCCAGAACATCATAGTGTCTAACTTATATACTGTTTACTGAAGTAGCCTAGTAGGTATATCAACATCTTATACAGTCAACAACTGAATGTCAAATCAAATAAAGTACAATTCAGTCAAATTTCAACCACATTTATTGTCAGTTTTCTCTTTTTAGAGCACGACATGTGAAATAACTTCCCTCTGACTCACTTTCTTCTCTGACTGCTGTGTCTCGCCTCGTCCCTCCCCTTGTGTGTGTCACTCATTCGAGTCTCAGTGCTCATCGTAATGCACAGATCTGATTGGCTAAATAGCGTCACGTGTGATATTTATGTGATTGGTCTGTGAGTCTCCCGGGCCGCTAAAGCTACCGTAAAAGCTAGAAAAGTTATGCCGACTAAAACAGCACCACCCCGTCGAAATTAAATAATTATTCTTAGTTTATCAGTTATAGGTCCAGGTCCGGACTCGGACCGCGGTCCACCTGTTAGTGACCTCGGTACTATAGTTAACTGTTAGTTCCTGGCTATAATGTTTAAAGTGCATAAAATAGACCTAAAGCTAAAAACAAACTGCTTGGCATCAGGAACAGTAATATTTTGTGGCCATTATGTTGTTTACATTTATGCATTTGGCTTACAGTGTAATCAGTTATAGATGTAGGTGAATGTAGTATTAAGAGTCTTGCTCAAGGACTCTTGGTGTAGTGTGGGGTCGCCTGGACGGGGTAATCGAACCCCAGCCTGCTGCGTGGAGGGCAGGCATTATGCAACAGTATCCAAACCACTGGATCATTAATATAATTCACATTATTATCAGATATGTTGATATAACATGGTACGTCGCCCAGCTCTAGTTGTAGATATTATTGTTTGTGCAACTGAGGCTCATACCTTTATATTACATCACTGTTGTGTCACCCCTCCTGCACATTTTAGTGTCTCACTGCTTCCCATTTTAACCTCATGAAAGGCTTATTAATGACCTCATAAGTCAAATCAGGCCTATTAAAGCAGTGAAAGCAAAGGTTATTGAATTATGAATGCAGAGTCTGTCCACACCGACAAAATGCTCCCAGGCTGCTTCAGAATGCCTAGTCAGTTTTGACAACTAGGCAAATAATTTTTCATATCAAAGCACTTTGGACTTTTTCTCCAATGCACAAGCAGTTTTCAGGCATGGGTTTAAAGGACTAAATTGTAGTTGTACTGATTCACCATGGAAAATCCATTGAAGGAGTGAAAAATTCAGCATAATGCACATATTCTACTCTTGGTTTTGTTTTTTTGCTGAGGTCCAGTTGTGACAGTCGATGTCAGATGTTGTTTTATGTACCAAAAACAGTCATAAATCATTTTACGTGACCATTTTCCAATCTGTATTTAGACCCTCCCTTAGAATCAGACAGGCTGTGTCTTTAAGACTGGTATATGTAAATGAGCTCTGTTCTGATTGGTTGCCATTATTATATTATATCACATTATATTATATTATCTTTTACAACCCCATTTCCCAAAAAGTTGGGATGCTATGCAAAATGTAAATAAAAACAAATGCAAAGATATGCTGTTCACTGAAACCCTATATCTAATTGAAAATAGTACAAAGACAACGTCTCAAATGTTGGTGAAAGACTGCAAGAGCAAATAGTGCAACGATTAAAGAATAGCGTTTCTCAACGTAAAACGGCAAAGAACTTTTGCTTTTCATCATCTACGGTACATAATAACATTAAACCACTGTCTGTGAAAACAGTTCATCACTGCATCAACAAATGCAAGATAAAACTCTAAAATACAAAGAAGAAACAGGATCCAGAAACGCTGCCACCTTCTCTGGTCCTGAGCTCATTTAAAATGGACTGAGGCGACGTGGAAAAGTGTCGTTTGGTCTGACGAATCAAAAGTTAGTTTTTCCATGATGTGAGCACTTTAATCTTGGTGCAAATGTGCATGGTCAAATTTTTTTTTTTTTTAGAATTTTTTTCTTGCAAATTCTCAATGGCTTGAAATTAAACAGTTAAACAGTCAGTCTTGCAGAGATTAAGCTACATATGACAGGCTTGCTTATATGCTGTGTGTGTGGAACAGAGCTGGGCCTGATGTTACATTTGTGTGTTTCAGGAATCCCTCCAGAAGATCGTCACCACCTTGGCCCTAAAAAATGAGGAGATCCAGAACTTCATTTGCTGCTTGAAGCAGAGTCTGCAGAACTTAGAGGTACATCAGGAAACGAGTAAAGAATCTTTCTGGTCAGCTGTTTGATCATTTGTGCCAAATAGGGCTGCTCAGTATACGGTTTGTTGATAATCCAGTGCATCTTTTTACCTTTGACAGCTTTCAAGCCTGGTAGACCTTAAAAAGATGGCTCTTCAATGGTTCTTTAGTAAAGAAAACGGTTCTATATAGAACCATGAACACTCAAAGAACCCTTTGCGTGATCAAAGGGTTCTTTGCATCCTTACGCCTTTTTATAAAAGGGCTCTATATAGCACCAAAAAGGGTTACAATATTTTGGCGCTATATAGAACCCTTTTCAAAAAGGCTCTATATAGAATCATCTACAGCACATTCTCCGCCAATCTAAAGAACCCTTTAATCATGCAGAGGGTTCTTTGAGTGTTAGAACCATTTTTACTAAAGAATGTTTAACTAATATTTGATAGCAGCCAATTAAATAATTTACATTTCTGTATGTTTTTATTCCGTTTCATTTTCATTTGTTTTCATTTTCATGCAGCGTCCTTGAATGCTCTGACCTGTTAAAGGGCCCATATTATGGAAAACTTCATTTCCCTCATTTGTTTTTAATTAAAGCTTAAAGTAAAATGTAAACAATCTGTATGTGGAACTAAACGGCAAAAATGGCCCGTTTGGAGTTCACCTTTTCTGCGATGTCATGAGAACCAACTTATTTACATATATCCACCTGTTCAGCCTATAGCAGTTAAGCCTCGCCCCATTCACGCTGAAGTTATAAGGAGTGTTTCAGCTCTGAGTGCTTTTTGAATGAGGCATAGCCAATCAGAATAGAGCCTATTTACATATATCAGTCTTAAAGGCACAGTAGCAAAAAAAAGTTTTTAAAGAGAGGTTGGAAAATGGTCGGTTTTAATTGGTTAATTGGCTCTTTTTGGTACATAAAACCACACAAATATTATAAATAGATTTCAGGAGAGCAAGATGTTCCATGTCTCTCACGCCACGCAGAGGTAGTCTGTGAGACAGTGGAATATGGGCGTGGTGCAGACGCTTGTCTAGAGGAATAATGAACCGCAGAGTTCTCAGACTCAAAACCTGAAGGGCAGCTGCAGTTTTTAATCAGCTCTTTGTCGCTCAACTCAAACCTTTCCTTTCTTGTTAAATTAGGTGTTTTGGAGCAGAGAGAAATCTAAAGACTGAGTGCAGTGGTTGTCCAGAACACTGTACTGTGTAACAGCATCAGCTGCTTAAAATGCCTGGCTGAGAGCCAAAGCTTTTCTAATTGGCCCCATGCTGTCATGGTGTGTGTGTGTGTGTGTGTGTGTGTGTGTGTGTGTGTGTGTGTGTGTGTGTTTGTGTGTGTGTGTGTGTGTGTGTGTGTGTGTGTGTGTGGGTGTGTAGGCGAACTCCACGCGAGTCCAGGAGGATCTGGAGTCCGAGTTCAGTTCTTTGCATGCTGTCCTGGACGAGCTGAAGGAGGGCATGGTGACCCGAATCAAACAGGAGAGGGCCACCCGCACGTATGAACTGCAGGTGAGACGTTCTGGGTAACAGTGTTTCTGCGCGTCTGCTGCTGGAGTGCCAGGCTTCAGGACTCGATTCACAGCTTTCTCACAGTCCTGGAAAACTGGAAAATTCAGGGAATCATAAAAGCTCAATTTCCAGGCCTGCAGATGTCTTGGATTATGGTCATTTTTTTGTAGTATTTAGGCAGCATGATGTGAAAGTCAGATTTCTTAAACACAGGCGCAGCAGGTAGGTTTTTAGGTAAGCTGGGGGCAGGGAAAGATGACAACATTCACTATTCAACATTCAATATCCAGAGATGACACTCGTTATTGTGATAAACTGCATCACACTGCATCTGCGTTTAGTGCACACCGACCAACTGCATGTTTCATTAGAAATAGAACATAATTAATCATGTTTACCTGGATTTAGTGCAGCGCAGTCTGGAAAATGCTGAATAAACTGACTGTTTTCATAGTTTTTACTATAATTAGAGGTTCTTTTTTGTCTGTTCCAACTCATCAGGACTCTAACAAAGCTAAACGTAGTGATGCATGTTATGTATAATTTCTTAAAGTATAGTGAACTTATATTTTTGTCACCTCACCCTCCACTAATGTATTCATTCCTTAGGAAGATGCTTGATGTCTTGTCAGCAAATTGTTACTTTAGCTGTAACTGTTGCCGTCTCCCCATCCTGCTTTGTTTTAGGTGTTATATTCCACCAAAGAGTGCTGAAGCAGTTCAGATTAAAATATGGGTAGCATGAGGATGGAATTAAACTAGAAGTGCCAGTTTTTGCAAAATGTTTTGACTGATAAATGACCATTATTAGTGAGTGATTAGTTGTCACCCAACAAACCTAAAATCGTGGACCCATGAAAACATCAAAAACAGCACTGCATTTTATACAAACAAGACTTTCAGCTTTATTGAATGAAAAAGACGTAGCTAATCGTAACAGCAATCGACTTAAAGCTCACCGCTATTTTTGTCATGGGTCTAAGTACTAAGGCTAAACATTAGCTAACAAACATATCTGTTGGCTGCAGTTTAAGGCTGCATTCAACAGAAGCAACATGATGTATAAAAAAGAGTCAGTTGTAGCCAACCTTAGCGCCGCGTCATGAGGATAAATATCAACTAAAAAACTATTTCGGCTGAAATGAGTGTCGAGCTGTGTCTTACCTTGCACAAAAATTAGACTCTGAAGATGAGACGACACTAAATTCCCAAACTGTCATCACCACTGAGCAGCTTTTCAGTCGGCAGCTGTGACAGAAGAACAGCTGAACAACCTGGAATCAGCCAGAAATGAACCCAACACCATTCGCCAAACTAAATGGGCTGTAAGATGCTTTACAGACTGGCTGGAACAAAACAACATTAATATTGATCTGGCAAAAACTGACAAAACTGAGCTAAATCTAATATTGCGGCAGTTTTATGGCTCAGTCTGATTTGGTCAGACTGAAGATCAGACTACACGTTTAGTGAATGGTATTGGGTTAATTTCTGGCTGATTCCAGGTGGTTTAGCTGTTCTTCTGTCTCAGCTGCCGACTGAAAAGCTGCTCAGTGGTGATGACAGTTTGGGAATTTAGTGTGAGGAGCTGGAGAACGAACTGCCGGCTGTGCAGCGAGTGGGCGGAGCTTGTTGCTCTGACGTAGCAACAAGCTGCTTGTTAAGGAACTATAATTTGGTGAAGGAACTGAGAACATTAAAACATATTAAACGCCGCGTTCACGGCCCAGTTTATTAATTTATTACTTTATTTATTTAACTGTTGTATAAAAGCAATAGAACACTCGAGGAGTGTGTTATCGCCAATAACATCACGACTGTGATATTATTTCGTGATAACACACTCCCTCTGTGCTCTATTGCTTAAGTATATGTTGTCCACTGATGAACTGTAATAAATTCCCAAGTAGTGATTTCAGTATTCGAATACTGGCTCCTTGAATGGTAAATCAGCTACTCGAGTACAGAAATAGTTTTGGTAGTTGTTTTTTAAGTGTGGCTCTACTGTTTTGTTTTGTTTTGTTTTTTTTTCAATCTTTGGGAAAACAAATTATTGTGATTCATATTATGCACCGCGAAAATGTCTTGAAGTATTGTGGTGTTATATTTTTGCTGTATCGACCACCCTTGGTGGTAGCTCTTATGTTTAACTGAATATTCACAGAAAAGGGGATTTTAATTCAAGAGTGTCATGAATAAAACATTACATCTTAAATCCTTTCCAAAAGAACGAAACCGAAAGCGATAAACATAAAATATTGTTCATGTTTAACTATTTGAATTATATAAATTTAAAGCAATTTTGCTAAATATCATTAAGACGTATCACAGTTGTATTCATGTATATGCATTTATGTGTGAATATCTGAATGTACTCTGCATTCAAGCTGGACAATACAGATAATTAAAATCCATCTCATGAATCCATCATTAATAGGCCAGAGCTTTTTATATGCACACCTGGAGAGTGAAAGGCCTCAGCTGGCTCAGACTGCTCTGTACTCTTCAGCTGGGAGCTGGACTGAGCTGTGGGCAGGAACGGATCCTCTGGGATTATCCAGTCTCTGTATAATCCTTTTTATAGCCCTCCAGGCCTGTCTGAACACAGCCGCTGGTGGCCTGTGATCATACTGGTTATGTATATATCATGATATCTCACTCTAAAGCTGTACTATGTAAGATTTGCTTTCTTAAAACTGACAGAAATATCTTTACTGAGTGAGAAGAAGAAAAACTACAATGTAGTGAGTGTGCACCCCTTCGATTTGCCCTGCAAAGCCTGAAACAGTCATTTAGAAGTCATAGGCATCTGGTTGGGAGTTTTTTCCGACCCTGTTCTACATCTTTATGTATTAATGTCACACGCACAGGTTTAAAAAGAAGGTCCGGCTTGATATTTAGGTCCCAAATGATCTCAAAATCAACATTATACTGATGAAGATATGATGATGATGGTAGATAATTCACTCACATCCTCTGAAGACGCGTTCTCTTTGGATTCTCTTTCAATCATCAGGTTCACCCACTCAGGGAAGGGGTCCGAAGCACAACCCATGCTACAAAATGTTGTAGCATGTTGTGTGCAATTACACTTTTCCACCAGAGAGGTCTCCAACTCCCCAAAACGTACATAGCGCAGCTTTAAATTTGCGGACTTTGAGGTTTACAGAACCCTTAGTGCAGTCTGGTAGGAATTTTTCTCCAGGTGACCGTCAGTTTAATGTTTTTTATTGAAACACTTCATTTTATTAAACATTTTATGAAGTAAACTAAAGAACTTCACTAATGTTTACCAATGATTAATGGTTAAAGTGTCCAAATATGTTTGTAGCTTGTAGCACAAGATCATTTGACCCCTTAAAATGTCCAGGAGCCACCACCAGGCTTCCACTCCTCACTTCCGTAACTCAGTTTGCATATTTTTAATCTACACTCTTAAAAAAGATCTTCAGGGGTTCTTTAGTAAATAAAATGGTTCTCTACAGAACCATGAACACTCAAAGAACTCTTTGAATGATAAATGGGTTCCTTGCATCATGAAAGCTTTTCAGATTGATGGAGGATGTGCTGTAGATGGTTCTATATAGAAGTTTTTTGAAAATGGTTCTACATAGCACTAAAAAGGGTTCTTCTGTTGTTACAAGCTTGACATCGCTGAGATGTGTTGCTGCCAAGAGCTCTCTCTCTTTTGCCCAGGGTCTGGACATTTATAAGTAACTCTAATGTTGTCTAGATCATTTGCCCTAATAACTTTCTGTAATCTAATATCTTCAAAAAGCATGAAAAGAATTAAAGAGTATCAACAAAAATGGAAAAGGATAAAAAGGAATGAGTAAGACTCAGTAAGACTTCAGCCGCTGAGTTCTTGTGGAAGGAAGGAAAAGGCCTTCGCTTCATTGAGCATCAAATGGCAAGATGGTTCCCAGTCAACCACAATGCAAAGAACATCTCAGAACATCCCTTTTTATTCCCCTCTGGGGTGATGAGGTAATCTCCCCACCCCTTTAACACAATTCCAGCTATATTTAAACTGTCATCTCCCTTCTGTGGACCCAGAAACTCTTCCTCCGTTAGAGAATCTACTGCACACAGTCCATAGTCTGCTTCCCTATATTGCCTTTTTAGGAGGGCTCCAAGCTCTCTAGTCAGCCAATGTTTTATTCAGTCTTTTCCATCAGATGTTAAGTGGTTAATCCTGTGTAGCGCAGACTTTTTTAAGTTATTAAGTGCGAATAAGTTTCTTATTTAAGTCATTCATCTGTTAATCGTTCAGTAACTGCTGTGAAACTAATGTGGAAGTTCTGTAGTTTTGAGAGTGGGGGTTTGAAATGTGGGTCTACATACAGACCCTTTTAGGGTTCAGCTAGTTAACTGCGTCTGTGCTGCGCTGCTGTGTCTCCTCAGAATCAGCTGAGTGCCTGCACCAAAGCCCTGGAGAGTTCAGAGGAGCTGCTGGAACTGGCCAATCAGACGCTCTGCTCGAATGAGACTGACGGCTTTACTCAGGTGCCCCCCTCCACACCCATCACAAGATCTTATACACTCACTTTCATCAGGAGGTTCTGAGGTTTTTCACTTTTCTATTTTATGTAACTGTGAACTCAGTAATGTTATTGATTTTAAATATTATTATGCTTTGTAAATTGAGGATGTTCGGTTAAACCATTTTGAATATGTAAATATTTGAATATCTGCATTTTTAATGAATAATATTGGAATATCCCATCATATTCTTATTTTTGAGGGCTCACATTATAGAAATCCAAAATTAATCCCTTTTTTGACATGAAAGTTTGATGTAGTAAACATTGTTAAAGTTTCAGTCTTTTACTGCTCACACCCCAGACAGACCCTACAGTCCATATTTGGAAACTAAGTTGCAGAAATGACTCGTTTTGAATGAGATGTTTTTGTAATAAACACATTTACGTACATCCACATACTCAGCCTACAGCAGCTTAGCAGCTTTGATTTGAATCAAGACTCCCGTTATTGTGAATGAGGATTATTATGATGTTTTTTCTGACATGTCTGTATCAGTAATGGGGCTGCAGCCTTTGTGTGGTTTTTGTTCTGGTTTTGTAACCGGGGCTTCTAACAATGCAGCGGTTGTTGCTGCCCCTGCCTGCCTCTCCAGCTAACCCATGCTTGTATGACTGATGTATTGTTTTATTGTGAAGTCTCAGTGTGACTCACTTCTCTCTCTCCCCTCTTCTGTACTCCTCTCTCTTCCTCTTTCTCTCTTCCTCCTCTGCTTTCAGGCGGCCAAAGACATAAAGGATAGGTACAGTACACCTGTGCACACCTAGCTGTGTATTTAGACCAGGGTGTCACATGTCAGCCTTTGGGAGCCACAGCACTCCACAGTTTAGTTGTTTCCTTTTTCTGAGCTCAAGAAGAGCTTTTTAAAGTGATAGTTTGGTGAAAAAACTCAATTTTCTCCTTTACCCCAAATGTAAGTAATCAGCTAAGATATACTTTGATTTGCTTTTTTAGTTTTGCACTGGAGCTACACTGGAAGCTAATAATCCACCAATTAGCATGGTGCAAACTGCACACCTAAATGGGTTTGAATAATCTGTAATGGACTTGATTATGTGGTCTGTAAACATGGACTAAAGTACACCGATCAGGCATAACATTATTATTTACCCTGTTCCTCAGTGGTCAGGACCCCCATGGACCCTCACAGAGCAGGTACTATTTGGGTGGTGGATCATTCTCAGCACTGCAGTAACACTGACGTGGTGGTGCTGTGTTAGTGTGTGTTGTGCTGGTACAAGTGGATCAGACACAGCAGTGCTGCTGGAGCTTTTAAACACTGTGTCCACTCACTGTCCACTCTATTGGACACTCCTACCTTGTCAGTCCACCTTGTAGATGTAAAGTCAGAGACGATAGCTCATCTGCTGCTGCACAGTTTGTGTTGGTCATCCTCTAGTCCTTCATCAGTGGTCACAAGACGCTGCCCACAGGACGCTGTTGGCTGGATATTTTTGGTTGGTGGAATATTTTCAGTCCAGCAGTGACACTGAGGTGTTTAAAAACTCCAGCAGCACTGCTGTGTCTGATCCACTCAGACCAGCACAACACACACTAACACACCACCACCACATCAATGTTACTGCAGTGCTGAGAATGATCCACCGCTCTGTGAGGGTCCATGGGGGTCTGTGAGGGTCTATGGGGGTCCTGACCACTGAAGAACAGGGTAAAAGGGGGCTAACAAAGTATGCAGAGAAACAGATGGACTACAGTCTGTAACTGTAGAACTACAAAGTGCACCTATATAGTAAGCAGAGCTGATAAAATGAACACTGAGCGTAGAAACAAGGAGGTGCTCATAATGTTATGACTGATCGGTGTACATTAGCATAGCTAAAAACAGTGAGGCTGTGTCCCACTTTTGTCCACTTATTACTGTTCAAAAGTTTAGAATGACTGTTTTTAATTATATAAAACTAATTTTGTTGCAGATACATGAATAAAATGATTTTAATATGATGCTAATAATCCATAGTTTTCAAACAATTTGTAGAAAGCTGTAAAATGTAAGAAATTTTTAATGATTACTGAGAAAAGTTTATTGCATGAAGAAAGAAATTACAATAAAATTACCGTCAAGATTACCTCACATTTAAAATACAGTGACCAAATCTTGCTGATCAGTTAGCTGTTCATAGTAATTGTATGTCAAGAAATCATTATTAAGAGCTAATTGCTGTTTATTATTTAATAATTTTGTTATACCATAATTGAATTAATTTTGTTGTTTGTGAAAATACTAAATGTATTTAAAATATACGTTTTGGTTTATAACATTTCAGTCTTATCAGATTGTTATTACTGAATAACAGCTATTAATATTACAAGCATTTTAAACATTTGAATGGCACTCTATATAAAAATGAGTGAAAGTGCAGGTAGCCACTGTCACTGACACTGTTTTTAGCTATGCAACATATTTTGTCCATTATTGCCATTTTGTAAATAGCTGAGGTGAGAAAACCATGAAACTGCAGTGCTGTGGTGGTCCATGACTGTGACTGGGAGATTCTGGTTTTAGAGAAGTGAACAGTTTAGAGCAGCACATTCTCACACCGTCATCATTGTTGTCGTCATTCTGAATGCTAGCAACTGCCTTATCATCATTTTCTTCATGGCTCATTCTTCACTCATCTTCTTCTGGCTAGATCCTCACATTCTGTGGCTAAGGCCCAGTCCCATTTCTTCTTTTTACCCTTACCCCTTGTTTTCAAATGTCACCCTAACCCCTTGGAACTGAGTTACAGGGTAGTGGTTGAAATCTTCCCTCTGAAATGGGACCCTCAAATAAAAAGAGCATTACTTCATTAACAGCTACCAGCGCTGCTCTGTAGGCGACCCTACCAGTCTGCAGTGACAGCAGAGGAGGGTAAAGTTCAGCTCCTCACTGCTGGGCTTTAGTTACATTTAGGGCATCATATGATCTTCAAAGAGGGGACAATTATTTATTATCACCCTCCACTAATTCTGCAGTGATATGAAGCTGAAGTCAGATATTCACCAGCGCCTTGTTCAGATTTTCCCGTTCCACCTTAAATGGTGCAGCAGTTACATATACTTGGCATTCTAGCGGTTCAGGAGTCAATATTGCTGGAATATTTAAGGTGGAACGGCTAGCTAGCTACTGAAACATTAACATGCTATTAGCGATTTTTTTCATGCTTTTTGTGAAGAAAACGAACATAATACACAAACAACATTAAACTAAGATAATACAGTGGTTATCGTAATTTTTAACGGAGAAAATTCTCACATTTGTGGGGTTTTTTGGACTCTCGCTCATCTTGCCGGTTTTTCTTTTTTTCTCATAACTCTCTGTTTGTAGTCTCTGAAAAACCTCCGTTTGGAGGGTCATGTAGCCCTCAGACTTCGCCCTACCCCTCTATCTGAACATAAATTGGGACACCCTACCCCTAGACGTGAACGCGCAAAACAGAGGACTAAGGGCTGAGCGGTAGGGGCGAGGGGGGGAACGGGATTGGGCCTAAATTTATTTTTTTCGTCTTAGTTTGTTATTTAGTCTCAGTTTTATGTCTTTTGTGCCACATGAATTTATTATATACCATCAGAAATTCTGTTCATCTTGGTCACTCTGCTCTGCATGTTCAGTAAATGAGTTTCTAGACTTCAGAAGTTGTATTTAACTGTTTTTGGTGTGTGTGTGTGGGTGTGCGCAGTGTTACCATGGCGCCAGCCTTTCGGCTCTCTCTAAAGGCTAAAGCCAGTGACAGCATGAGTCATTTGATGGTGGACTTCACTCAGGAGAGGCAGATGCTGCAGGCCATCAAATTCCTCCCAGGTCAGTTTCACAGTAAACAGACCCTCAGAGTTTGAACGTGACTTTTAGATTTCACTCAAGTCCTGATTCACAAGGATCCCAACCGAGGACGACGTGCAAAAAGGCAGAGAAAACTGTATGTAATCGTTCCCAATAGCTGTGGGAAGATTAGATCTCAAAGAGGTGTTAGTTAAACAATAAATACATTAAAAAGATGTAACCAAAAAAAGAAAGAAAGAAAAGGAGCCATTTGTGTGGTAAAGTGAAAAAAACTGAGGGAGTTAGGCGAAGAAGAAGAAATGAAAAAAAGTACAGGTTAGAGCTGAATGAGTCCTTCTAAATACAGAACAAATAAGCACCAGGTCAGACCATCTGTTTTAACTATGTCGCAGTAAATAGTTTAATAGGGAAAAAAAAATCACTGTCGCTCAAAGAAGACATAAAGAAATAAATTTGCACTGTTAATAAAGAAGTCGTAGTGTTTTTAATATTTTTATGTAACTGACAGTCTTGTAAATGAAAAACATGTATATTTATAATATCTGATCACAGTTCTTAAACGATATAGTATTATGAATTTTGTTATTTATTTATGTTTTGCAGTCTGAGTCTCCCCCAGTCTATTTCACATCCGAGGGAAACAATGCATTACATCACCCTAGTTACTATGTGTGCCTCATTAAATGTTAATTAGTAGAACAGCGGCCCACATTAACGTTTGGGCCTTGAGTTGTAGCAGTGTTGTGAGATACATTGGGTATAAGTAAGGCCATTGCAGTAACTCCATAGTTTTAGTAGCACTATTCAGTAATAGTGAAAAAAATGCGTAGGTGTCCAGACCTTAGAGAGGTACTGTATTGTGCAGCGAGGCAGGGGACTGAGCTTGATGGGAGAATTAGCAACAGCTAAACTGGGAAAAAGATGGGTACAATATGTACTGAATCGTTTCCTAACATATCAGATAAATTCAGTGTGTATTCAGTATTTACTCCTATGGTAAAACCTCTGTCTCTGTCTGCAGTTCCTGCTACTCCAGAGATCCAGGTGTCCGAGTGTCAGGTTTGTGATAACTCTGTCACTGTGGTGTGGACGCTACCAGAACCCGACTCTAAAATCGACCACTATGACCTTGAGTACCGGCGGACCAACCACGAGGGACCGCCCAGAGCCCGAGAAGATTACCCCTGGATGGTGGTGGAGGGAATTAAAGAGACAGAGTACACGCTGAGAGGTAGAGCAGCACTACTGTACTGTACTCACTCTGGATGGTTACTGATAGTGGCTGTGGAGATGTTTGTATGAGTTGTGGTGCATTTTATGTATTGTGTTTTCCCAGTGAGTTCTCTGTGGAGTAGGGTTGCATGATAAATCGTATTTTTATCGTTATTGAGATGAGTTTCCGCAATAAACACATTGTTAGGGCAGCGATGACAGAACAGATCTAATTACATCATACATACAAATGTCCCCATAACTCAGCTTTAACGGAAATTCAACTACAAAATACACACTGAGACCTTAAAATGTCCCCATAACTCGGGTTTAATGCAAATTCATCTTAAAACAGCTGCAGCAAAGGGGAAAAACGCAGCACACAGGCTGCTGCTACACCCCCCAGAATCCTTCAAAATAAGAGTCCCAGACCAACTAAGAACACGGCGCCTAACTACACTCAACCAAAAGCAAGAACAACGTTACTTTTAAACTAAATCCAAACCGGTGTGTCTGAAGCCACAGTACTTAAAAACTAAACAAAGAGTGCGATGAAACAAGAATATTTATTTGTTTGTGTGTGCTTACATTAAAATACATGTATATTTATTTGGTTCTGTAGCCTTTATAGAAAAAGCTCAAATGTGCTTGCAGTTCTTGCAAGTAGTTGTTGGTATTTAATTTCTTTTTATTTTGCAGAATAGTAAATGGTGCTTTTATGATTTTTTATTAAATGTTATATTTGTTTAAAGAGAGGTTTGAAGAGAGATTAGTTAGATTTCTGTTTACACATCCCCAAAGAAATGTCTGCACTTGTTTTACATCCAGCCAGAGACACATTGTTTTAATAGTCATTTATCGCTTCATATCATTGTGATATCCAACGGTTTCATCGAACATCACATTTTATGTGAATATCGTGCAGCCCTGCTGTGGAGGATGTGTTAACTTCTTTTCACTTCACTCAACAGAACATGTCGTTTCCCTGGGGGTGTTCAGGCTTTTGCATACGACTGTATATTGAGCAACACATCAGATCCTGCATTGTCTTGGCTGTAGGTTATTTACATAGGCTAATTACTGATAAGGTTGTGGGTGTGATATTTACCAGTATGTATTCACAGTGGGTGGCCTCTGTTAATGGCGGTTAAGTCAGTCTTTACCACTGTGGCCGTCCTCCCTGTATTTATTGCGTTTGTGTGTTTGTGCAGGTCTTCGGTTTGACACGCGCTACATGACCTTCCGGGTGAAGGCGTGTAACAAGGCTGTGGCTGGAGAGTTCTCTGAGCCGGTTACTCTGGAAACACACGGTAAGACACCCATACCCATAAAGGCCAATGAGGCGTGATGTTATTGACTGAGGGTAAAACATGTGAGCTGATGTGCTGAGAGACAGACAGCTGAAGACAGCAGTCACACACAGTGCTTGAGCTAGTGTGGCAAATTCTTAAGACCAGTAACCAACCACAGCCCATCTGTGAGTAATGGTTAACTGCCTACAATTATGGACTTGACCAAGGAAAACATTAAACACAGCACTGCGTTTTATATATAAAAAAAAGGCTTCAGGCTTTATTGGTTAAAAAAAACACAGGCTACAGTAACAGATATGACAGTAAAGTAGTCTCCTTATATACTTTAGCACATATTATTAACCCAGATATGTCCTGACTGGGGTTAGCCTGAAGTTCACATGCATAGTTTAAACAATAAATAAACATTCAGTCAGTAGTTTGCAGATTTTAGCTCTTCTGTCCTTGGACTATCTACGTAGGCTAATGTTGCGAGCTGCTGGCCAAAGTTGCTCCAGCAGAACATTCCATCAAGCGCTCAGTTTTTTACCTTATTCTCTGTTCATATTGCCCTTGTTAGTGTTCGCTATCCTGTATTGACCAGAGGAGGATGGGTTCCCCTTTTGAGTCTTGGTTCCTCTCCAGGTTTCTTCCTCTTGCTCTTAGGGAGTTTTTCTTGCCTTTGATGCTCATGGGGGCTCGGACCCGAATTTTTCTGTAAAGCTGCTTTGTGACACCGCCTGTTGTAAAAAGAGCTATATAAATAAACCTTGGCGAACCCAGTATTATAAAATTAGGTGCCTTTTTCCACCTTTAGTAAACAATATATGCTACTAAAGCTCTCCTCTGATAATCATAATCATCTGATACTCAAACAGATGGACTACAGTCTGTAACTGTAGAACTACAAAGTGCACCTATATAGTAAGTGGAGCTGATAAAATGCACAATGAGTGTAGAAACAAGGAGGTGGACATAATGTTATGCCTGATCGGTGTGTTTGTGTGTGTGTGTGTGTGTGTGTATATATATCCATGGTAAAATAGTGGAAAATCTGAAACAATAAGTTTCCTTTGGGGCCTATTCTGTCTCTTCAGTTCCTCCTCCATGAATGAATATTACAAATTTTTCAAGTTTCAAGTTTATGCCAAAACCTTAATGTTTACATCTTAACATTTAAACAATGCAAGGTCAGTTTTGTCAAATAGAGTGGATTTTCCCTTTTAGGCTGAACTTTAAGACTTTGTCTTTCTCCACACAGCTTTTGTTTTCAAGCTGGATGCAGGTTCAGCCCACCAGAACCTGAAGGTGGAGGATTTGGTCGTGGAGTGGGACAGCAGTGGAGGAAAGGTTCCGGTTCAAGACATCCGCAAAGACAAGAACAGAACCAGCTCCCCCATGCACTCACCTGCCAGGTCAGCTTCTGTAAATAACCTACAGCCAAGACAATGCAGGATCTGATGTGTTGCTCAATATACAGTCGTATGCAAAAGCTGAGAGCTGTGGCTCAGATCGGATTTGAAAAGATCAGATTTGCGTGTCCACACAGCCCTGAAAACATCAGATCTGAGTCACATTAGGGCAAAAATCGGATTTGTGCCACTTCAACCTCAATCAGTGATGTGTACGTAGCCTAAAGTCGTTGCATATGTCCACCTATTCAGCCTGCAGCAGCTTAGCCCCACTCAATCATGCTGGATTTATAAGGAATGTGGATAAGTCAAAATGCAGGGCAGCCAATCAGAATAAAGGTCATTTAAACATATCAGTCTTAAAGGCACAGTAATAAAAAGACTGTTTAATTCTAAAGGGGTTGGAAAATGATCAAGTAAAAATGAATGATGACACTTTTAAATACATAAAGCTACACAAACATCTTAAGTGGACCAAAAAAAGGGGAAAAAACTAGGTTATTGGTCCTTTAACGAGTAATGCAAATGTAGTTAATCAGTCGTGTTTCTGAAGTTTGTTTTTAGTTTTGCACTGTAGCTCTGAGGCTAATAATGTGCTAACTGCCTAAATCATCACACGCTTGACTCAAACCATGTGGAGCTGTTTAATAAGACAGATTTGATTTAATAAGAGACTTGATTGTGGTTTCTGACACTGTATGACGCACTGATATCTAGAAACATGGACTAAAGTTCATTAGCATAGTTAAAACATTAACAGCTGCCATGTTAAAGCCCTGCCTATTTTTATCCATTTTATCTGCGCTGCTCCACTGTTTGACTTCATTATGCGTTCCTCTCCTCAGGACGGCTATGATGTCTCCGAAGAGAGCGCCATCTGCTCGGGTGGGTCGCGATCGCTTCACAGCAGAGTCCTACACCGTTCTGGGTGAGTTTGGAGGGGAAACTTCTCATCATCCATACTAATAAGATCCTTGGAAAAGGACAAACGAGAAAGCAGCACCACTTCTAGTAACAGTTTTAATGCTGTGGGTGCTTTATAACACAGTTTAATGGGTTCTGTGGACCAGGTTCATTCGCTTGCTCATGTATTTTGACTCCAGTCTCTTTTATGTACCAAAAATAGTCATAATTAACTTCTACATGACTGTTTTATTTTTTTATCCTTTAGAATTAAATATTCTGTTTTTGTCACTTCAACTTGAATGTGTGGTGCTAAACTCCTGTAGGCGGAATACATGGATATATGTAAATGCAGTTTTTTTTTTTTTGTGACATCACAGAAATGATGAACGCAAAATGAGCTGTTTTTGCTGCTTCAGTTTCATATATGGACTGGGAAGTGTTTTGATACTGATATTGTTTACATACTATATCAAACTCTTAATTAAAAAAAAACATGGAAAATTCAGTTTTCTGTGATATGGGCCCTTTAAAGATTAACAATTTTGAATAGCAGCTTGCAACTTAGTGATAGTTTGACCTAAAATGAAATTATACAGTTTACCCCCCTGTATCCCGAATGTATTCAGCCAAAACATGTTTCTGAAGATGACATTCTGATATTTTTAAGACATCACAGTACATGAAATGCATCATTGCAGAATCACTGCAGACATAAAAGCACCAGTAGTGTTTAACACACTGCACTGCACTAAATCCCCTAAACAGGACTAATTTAGATTGCTTTCTAAAAATAATAAAAAATTAGTCACAGTTCGTTTTTACATGACCATTTCACAGACCATTTCTTTTCACCCTTAGAATTTAACAGTCTGACGTTAGTAGTGTTCATATAAAAATGTAAGTGTGTGTGTGTGTGTGTATATATATATGCACACACTTTTTTATGTAAACACTATTAACATCAGACTGTCAAATTCTAAGGGTGAAAAGAAATGGTCTATATATATGTATGTGTGTGTGTGTGTATGTGTGTGTATATATGTATATATATATATATATATATATATATATATATATAATGTCACTGCTGTTGGAATAAAACCTCGTATCTCCAAAATGGTAACTTTACAGGAGAAGGGAAAACCAGACTTTACTTTTAATGTAAGTCAATATATATATATATACATACACACTTTATTCTGATTGACTTTGCCTCTGAGTTATTTTCCGTATATGGACAGTATAGACTGGGGAGCAAATGGTACATCTATATAGTCATGTTTCCCACCCACTGGAACCCATTTGACTGTTTCTATCTCCTGCCTGTTGTTCACAGCTGACACTATGATAGACGCAGGACAGCAGTACTGGGAGGTGAGGTTTGATAAGGAGAGTAAAACCTTCGCCGCTGGCGTAGCGCTGCGCTCTCTGGGCCGATTTGACCAGCTGGGGAAGACCAGTGCGTCCTGGTGCATCCACCTGAACAACTGGCTCCAGCAGAGCCTCACAGCCAAGCACAACAACAAGGCCCGCACACTAGACTGCCCCATCCCTGACCGCATCGGCATCTACTGCAACTACGACGAGGGTGAGACGACCTGCTTTAATTCCTGTTTACTTGAATTAAGCAGGTTTATTATTGAGATATTAATGTTAAGATTTATTATTCAGTAACTGTTATGAATTATTCAGTATCTACTGTGAGTTACTCAGTATTTACTGTAAATTATTCAGAAACTACTATGAATGTTTAACCGACAAACAGGCGGCTAGAATTTAAGGGGGTTAAACTGGGCATATCTTTTGAGCTAATTATATGCTGGACTGTGTGAACTAGAGTAGGAAACATACTACACTCTCAAAAAAATGGATCTTCAGGGGTCCTTTGGTACAGAAAATGGTTCTATATAGAACCATGAACACTCAAAGAATGAGAAAAGAGCATGATTAAAGGGTTCTTTGCATCATGAAAGGGTTCTTTACATTGATGGGGAACGTGCCTTAGATGTCAAGCTTGTAACAGTAGAAGAGCCCTTTTGGGTGCTATATAGAACCCTTTTCAAAAAGGTTCTATATAGAACCATCTACAGCACATTCATGCACATGTTCCGTCAACCTAAAGGGCCCTTTCATGATGCAAAGAACCCTTTAATCATGCAAAACATTTTTGATTGTTCATGGTTCTATACAGAACCGTTTTCTTTTCGTAAAGAACCCTTGAAGAACCATCTTTTTTAAGAGTGTACAATGTGTGCTAGAACTGATTTGTGAATGACTGAAAATGACAGTAATGCATTTCGTTGTATGGGTGTGATTTCCTATTTTGTCCCCAGGCACTCTGTCGTTCTACAACGCCAGAACCAAAACACTCATGCACACTTTTAGGACCAAGTTCCAGCAGCCGGTCATTCCAGCCTTCATGGTGAGAAACTACAAGACTGTCTTCTGAGAATATATTAGCTAGAAATGTCCTTAATGAATTAACTACGTTCACATTACCAGGCTGAAGTGGCACAAATCTGATTTTTTGCCCTAATGTGACTCAGATCTGATGTTTTCAGGGCTGTGTGGACACAAATCTGATCTTTTCAAATCCTACCAGAGCCATTTTCATATGTGGTCCTAGATCGGAAACGTATCCGATTTGTGGCCATGTGACCTTAATGTGACGCTCGGATCTGAATTCATGTGCTTTTTTCCACTGCGCCTTTTTTCCATCATTCAGCGTTACCATGGCAGCAAGTTAAAGCCTGTAAACGGTGGAAAAGCAGCTCATCTCACCTTTTTCTCCTTCGTCTCGCTCTAATAATGAAGCTGAGAGCTGATCAGAGTTAATGATCTTCTCAGCGAAGCTCGTTCTGCTCGTTAGTTTGTGCTGATGATGAACGTGATTCACTCACGTGACGTTACTGAGTAGGATGAGTTCATGAGGGTCATTTCAGGACGCCGGTTCATCACATTAATGACAGATTTGAGTCACTTACCTAAACGAGTGTGAACCATCCTGTCAGAGGTTTGAGTAAGAAATTGGATTTGAGTAACTAGGCTTGTAATATGAACGTAGCTTTATAGGATATGATACATATCACGCTGCTTTGCCACACACACACAATTCACTTGTAGTGCAACATCCTAAAAACTCTGGGAGCAATGGGTATTAACTGGACTAATTATTCTCTCTTTGTAATGAAACATGCAGATGGTCAGTGTTCTTTAAGTACAGGTGATATCCACGACATGGTCAGAAAAGCATATAATTTATCACGATGAAATTTGTCATGATTGCAGTAACATATTTTCTTAGTGTCCAGTCAGTTTGGCCATTAAACTGTAATTAATCTAGTAAGAAAGAATGGAGATCAAATGGAAACTACTATCTTGTCGTGGTTTGTATGAAACCAAGAATCAGTGAATCAATGAAACTGTGACCTTCTTTGACATTTTACTCACAGTAAATGAGTTTTTACCATCCCTGGCGGCTGTTAACACGGTAACTCTGTTAACTTGCAGCAGGCAAATGACATACAGTCATCTGTAAAAATCGACAGAAGTTCCGTCAAAATTGTTTTTTATTCCTATATTGTAGTGTACACTGTAGTTATTGTGTAAATTCGACTCCAGACTGCTCCTTTAAACTAGCGGTCATTGACCCTTAAGATCCTGGGGCCGAATAGATGAACTCTTTTTTGAGAAAAAACTCAAAGGTCCTAAAAAGTTCATAAGAATGTTCTTATATGCATTTCTCAAAAAAACAAACAAACAAAAAAAAACTTAAATGTTTTCTTAAGATTTTCTTCAGAAAATCTTTGTTGTTACGTTGCATTTTACTGCATACCATAAACGATGCGAGATACATTTTAAATTTATATTAACTGTTATTTCTGTTATTTAGTTTAATCTGCTAATAGAGCAGAGGCAGCGTCCATGAAAAGAGTTAGATGTTGACCTTGTCAGCTCTTACAGCCCGAGACCAGTGTGAAACTGTAGTAAGGTTAAAACATTTAAGAACATAATATTTTCAAGAAAACCACTTGTACTTAGAATTATTCTTAAGAAAATAGTTATGAAAAGAAAATAATTCTTAAGAAGTTATTTGACGAATAACAATTTCTAGTAACTTTTTTTCTTATGAATGGAAGAAAAAACATTTTTAAGAGGATTTTCTTTCTTAAGACGCTTTCGTGTATCCGGCCCCAGGAGATCCAACTTCCTGTGGAGTTTATTTCCAACCACAGTATAGATATTATATATAGATATTAGATGCAGATTGGAACTAAAGGTCAGTAGAGTCTGTCTGCAGACCTGCTCTCTCAGACAGATGCTCTCTCAGCCCCAGTGACGTCACGTGCACATGCACTCTCTGCCACGACGGCAGAAGCCGCCCAACGGCACGGTAACATTTGGCTGCTGCTGCTTAGTGACATCATCACTTAATCCATTTTTCGTCCATAACTCAGCTAGAGTTACATTTAATGTACCTCCCTGTTGAAAAAAGTCGTAGAACCCATTAAAAGTGTCTGTTGGTTCCTGGTGGTTTTCAGTAGTCGCTAATGGTATTCTGTGTTTTCCTGATGGGTTGATATCACAGTGTAAAGGATTCTGATCGTTTAATCGGGTCTTCTGGGACTGATTCCAGATACGTTCAATCAGGTTTTATTCCTAACGGCGCTGCAAACACAGTTACGTTGTGACACCGTCCTGTTTTGGTGCCACAGCGTCGTCTGCTTGATGCTCTCTACATTGTCACAACGCTGAAATGTAATTCCTCAGAAAGTTATGAACATTGTCTGACAACTTTCTAGGAGGTTGTGATGACGCTGACGACACTGCTAAAGTAATCGGTACTACATTGACTGTATGATGTCACAACCTCCTAGAATCCTTAATGAGTTCTATTTTAATCAGTATTACAGTTTTTAATAACCGGTTCTGATCGTCTTCAGCACGGCTTCATGAGTTTCAGTAGCCTTTTTTGTTTTTTCTGCGAATAAACCTGATATTCATGTCTGATCGTCGTTGTATGTTTTATTTTGAAAGTTTCCATATTTAATTACCTTATTATCAGTATGACAACGTTATTATATATTCAGTGTAACTCTTGTTGCCCAGCAGTTCATGATCATCACTGTTTTTCCTCATAAACCCGCCAAAAACACTGTGTGTGTGGCAGAGCGGCACTGACATCATCAATAGGCTGGCAATGCATGTCAGGCTGAGGGTGCATGTCTGCAGCCAGACCTTCTCCTAAAGGACGTAAAGTAGATCTCCAAAAGGAGGTTTTGGTGGTCACTGCTTAAAACTGATGTTTTTTAAAGGCCTTTTTTTAGTTCTGTGGTGTCAGCCCTTTTATCACCGTGCTCTTTGTCACCCCCCTGTAGGTGTGGAACGGGAGCTTCTCTGTGCAGACAGGGCTGCAGGTGCCCAGCATCGTCCAGTGCGGGCAGAAAAGGCACAGCAACACGAGCAGCTCCAACGCCAGCCTCACCTAAACCTCCACCAGTCCAGCCTCTGCCAGACCCCTACACCGCTGTAGAACTGTGGCCTGGAGCTCAGGCTTTTAGCAGCTGAAGTGACCAGTGGCCTGAACTGGAACAAGCCTGGTAGTCCATCCCACCCACAATGCATCTGGCCTGGTGAGAGAGCTGTGGCAGCCTGCAGCTCAGCTCCCTGTGCCTTTAGCTTTCTGACTCCAGCCATGGACAAGCGTGCTTCACAAACAGCCAGTGAGTTGCTTGAATCACCGCAGGCCAAATCGTGGCACTGCATTCTCCTGAGTTTTTCTTTTTATTCCAGCTCCCGACAAGTTGGAATTTAGGAACTTCACCTCAAAAGTGTCATGATTTCATTAGGGATGGGTGTGGTTATTCGAATATACAGTTATGCCAACTTTGGCTCGTCTCTGTTTACTTAATCAGGTATTTAAATAGTTAACTATTAATCTTGTCTGTGTTTTTGACTGAGTGTGTGAGAATGTGGCGACTCAAGCAGCTGATATTGCGTCTTGCGCTAAGCCAAATAGACACATCTAAGCAGAGCTAACATGACGAAACATGACAGATTTGTGCTGTTACATAACGATCCATGGGGGGTAAATTATGGCCCAATCCCATTTCACCCCTCGCCCCTACCTCTTAGCCCTTACGCCTCCGTTTTGCCCATTCACGACTAGGGGTAGGGGGTCCCAATTCTTGTTGAGATAGAGGGGTAGGGTGAAGTGTTGGGCTACATGGCCCCCCAAACGGAGGTTTTTCAGAGACTCTAAACAGAGAGTTATGTGAAAAAAAGAGAAACTGGCATGATGGCTGAACAGGAGAGCAAAGAAACCCACAACATAACCACTGTTTTATCTTAGTTTATGTTGTTTCAATGTATTATGGACGTTTTCTTCATAATAAGCTTAATAAATTGCCAGTGGTTTGCTGATGTTTTGGTAGCTAGCTAATTTTCTGTTCCACCTTAAATGCTTCTGACGTCAAAGGCACCAGAATGTAACTGCTGCACCATTTAAGGTGGAACGGGAAAATTCGAACGAGAAGCTGGAGAATATCTGACTTCAGCTTCGTATCACTGAAGAATTAGTGGTGGGTGATAATAAATAATTGCCCCCCTCTTTGTAACCATATGATGCCCTAAATGTAACTAAAGCCCAGCAGTGAGGAGCTGAACTTTACCCTCCTCTGCTGTCACTGCAGACTGGCAGGGTCGCCTACAGAGCAGCGCCAGTAGCTGTTAATGAAGTGATGCTCTTTTTATTTGAGGGTCCCATTTCAGAGGGAAGATTTCAACCACTACCCTGTAACTCAGTTCCAAGGGGTTAGGGTGACACTCGAAAACAAGGGGTAGGGGTAAAAAGAAATGGGACTGGGCCTGAATCACAACGTTTAGTCACTGAATCAGCTGAATGATCAGGTATGGATCTTATTCCAGCTGTACAAACTGCAGAGACCACCCATTTGTGTATTCTGTTTCCAGTCAAAATGGCTTTTGAATACATTATTAATTTTTCAGTGTCAGAAAAAAACTGTAAACATATTTAATGGAAAATTACACATAAGCTTCCACACTTAAATCTCAAACAAATATCAAAATATCAAAACTATCAGTATTTAATTTGTTCACTCTTTACTTTTGCGCACCTACTGAACCTGTTTAACTCCTCCATCCCCACAATCTTAAAACCAAACATGTTCCAGCCGTGTTCTCCAGCAAGAGCTGTTCGCAAGAAGAGTCACTAACATTATGTGGACACCAAAACTGCCCCCATCAGATAATCAGCATTTAAAGCTTTCATCTCTGAGAGAGAGGAGAAAATCAAGCTGCTTCAGTTCTGAAAACATCCACAGGTGTTTCTGTCCATCCTTCCACTGTGAGAAGACGACTCAGCGCTGTGGGTCTGAAAGGATGTGTAGCTGATCAAGAAGAACCTCACTGAGAAAAGGAGACGGACACATCAAACAAAGAAGCTGGACAATGGACTGACCACCCCAGAGTCCAGACCTCAACACCACTGAATGTGTTTGATTACTTCAGAAAATGATCAACCAGCTTCTAAGACTGAACTTTGGAGGTGTGTCTGCAGATTCTTTGAGGAGCTGAAAGTGAGTCTCCTGAAAAGAATGGAAGCTGTAATGAAGGTAAAGAGTGGACAACTTTTGTTATTATATTTAGTTGTTAAGATTTCGGTGTAATTTTGGTGTAATGATGCCAAAACAGCATTGACTTTAAGGCAAAACCTCATATCTCAAAAAGGAAACATGTTCTTAGCTTTTATTGTAAGTAAATGGAGACATATTTTTTCCAAGTAGTTTTGGACCATTTCTGTTGGTTTATTCATCCGACCAAACGTAAAAAGGGCAACTGGCTTTTTCAAATTATGTCAGAAAATGAAAAACGACCTGGTACAAAACCTTGTCGTTTTTCATTTTCATTTTCCGATATTTTGTTACAAGATGTGTCCATATCTTGATGCCTTCACAGAAGTGCAGGTTACCCATGCTATGGCCACTAATACTCCCCCATAATATGGCAGATCCTGACTTTTGAACTTTACGCTGGTAACAGACCTGGGGCTGGATTCATGAAAGCTCTTTTTAAGAAACAACTTGCAAAAGTTAAGACTAAGAAGTTCTAAGAATGTTCTTAAATGCAATTTTCAAAAAAAACTTGAGATGTTCTCAAATATTCTCTTAAGATAATCTTAATTATTTTCTTAAGATTAAGAAATCTTCTTTGTTTTCATATGTAAGCTCTGTTGCGTTTTACCCCGCACCATAAATGAAGCAAGATACATTTTGAATTGGTATTAACTGTTATTTACATTATTTAGTTTTATCCACTCAGAGGAGCAAAATGGAGGAAAACATCAAACCAAGTGTTTAAAACAATTTTAGCAAACAAGAACTGGAGGTGATTGAGGAAGAAACACCCAACAGGAAAAAAATCCTCCTTAAAATGTACAGTAATTGTGGGGTGATGGCGGAAAGCAGGAGACGAAGATGGGCAAGAGAAGATAAATTGATAAATTTAGATGACGACCTAATCGACTCTTACAGCCCAAGACGAGTGTGAAGCTGTTATAAGGTTAAGAAAACATTTATGAACATAATATTTTCAAGAAAACCACTTGTTCTTAGAATTACTCTTCAGAAAATGGTCAAGAAAAGAAATTAAGGTAATGCTTAAGAACATTTTTTCGTAACGCTTTTCTTAAGAATAACGTTAAGAAAAAAAAAGCACATTTAAGATGATTTTCTTTCTTAAGACGCTGTTGTGAATCTGGCCCCTGACTTTTTACTTTACGTTGGTAACAGTCCAGGGTCCGGACTCACGAAAGCCTTCTTAAGAAAAAGCAAAGGTTCTCAAGACAAACACTACGAAGTTCATAAGAATGTTCTTAAATGCAATTATTGGAAAAAAACTTGAGAAGTTCTCAAATATTCTCTTAAGATAATATTTTCTTAAGGTTTTCTTAAGAAAATCTTCATTGTTTTCTTATGTAGGCTACGTTGCATTTGACCATGTACCATAAAAGACGTCAGATACAGTTTGAATTTGTACGAACTGAATCCACTCAGAGGAGCAAAAAAATCGCAAACCAAGCGTTAAAAAAAATTTTAGCAAAGAAGAACTGGAGGTGATGTTGGAAGAAACATCCAACACAAAAAAATTCTCATTGGAAAATATGATAATTGTGGGGTGACAGATGAAGATGGGCAGGAGGAGCAGCAGAGGCAGCGTCCGTGATAAAGTTAGACGCTGTCCTTGCCTCTTACAGCGTAAGACGAGTGTTAGTCTGTCGGAAGGTGAAGAAAACATTTAAGCACATCATATTTTCAAGAATAACTCTTGTTCTTAGAATTATTTTTAAGAAAATAGTTAAGAAAATGAAAAGATAATGCTTAAGAATAACAATTTCTCAACTTTTTTCTTATAAATGAATTTAAGAAAAAACACACATTTAAGAAGATTTCCTTTTTTAAGATGCGTCCGTTTCTCCTTTGGTCCGGAGAACACGGCGTTCGTTATTTGGATTGGAATTGGTACTTTAGCGTTTAGACTGGACAGAAATAAAAGGGTGGTCTCTGACTTTTGCACAGCACTGGTAAGCAAGCTCAACCATGGACAATGTCAAACAATACATTAAAAAATCTCAGATATTAAAATACTGTTCATTTAAAAATGCAGATATTTGAATAACAAAATTTAAATGCCCATCCCTGGATTTCAGTGCACCTGTTCAGGCATGTTTACCTTGTCGTGTGTGACGTTTGAAGACTGTAGTGTATCTTCACACCGAATGTCATTCATCATATGCCTCTAATTCTGCCAGCTGCTTCTCAAGAAAAAAACAGCTTTATCTTCAGCTTTATCTCACCAGAGTAGCACACTAACCTAGTCTTTATGGTAATGTTACAGTAGTAAACACTTCATATAGAATGTATTCAGCGTTACAGTGCCAGCAACAGTCCAAAAAAACAGGAGCGGAAAGCGTAAACAACATAAACCGGGTCTGATAAAGCATAGGTCTCCCTTTGTAATGACAACGTAAACCAGTTAAAACAGGTAATACTAGTTTTCACTGCATGCAGTTCTGTAGGCAAAAGGGGAAGATTTTATCATGTTTTTTTGGTTTATGTGGTGCTATTATTGTACATCCTACTGATGGGACGGTGAGGCAGTTATTTTTGTTGTGTTTGCCTCTTTGGCACGCTACTGCACTCCGCTGTGTTTCTCTGTGACTATAACCTGCAATGCTTTTCAGCTGAAACTGTAGTATTTTAAACAGTATTTCCCCTTCAGCACAGAATCCACACTGTAAAGTCTTCAGTTCTCTTCCACTGTGTATCCCAGGCAAGATAATAAAACACAATAATAAACAAGAAAACAGTCGTTGTGTGGTGAGTTAATACAAGGGACACATCAGTTTAAGCATATCAGCTTCATTTGATTCGTTTTTACAGAAAATCACAGTAGAACACTTCATTTTATCGGCTGCAATTTCCCCTCACAGTCCAGAACGGCAGCTTAACCATGCGTAATATACGCTGTTCATAATATTGCACCAGTACAGCAGGGAAAGGATGAGTTTAGCACTACATCTGTTACAAATACAGCCAAGGCGTTAGACATAAATGATTAATGAACAAGCAGAAATATGTCAATTCAGCCACATTCTTACTGTACATTACAACACTGGTTAAAAATAAAAAAAAATAAAATGAGGTACAATAAGAGGGAAACCAAAATAAGAGGAAAACGGATTTAAATGGTAACACTTTATTTTAAGGAGCACATACTGGGCCTACTGTGTTCAACAGAACCTAAATTAGACACTTCTAAATGGTGTATTCACTGCACTTTAAGCTTTATTTAGCACATAATTGGAGGTTTATGTAAAAATCCCTTATAATAATGCATAATTTGCATCCAAAATTCAACATCTGTTCATAATAATTACCAAAAAAAGTTCCCAAATTACCAAAATCTCTTTCACAGATGAATTTAACTTATCCGCATTTGGTTGTTACAAGAATGTTTTGCATATTGCTACCAAAATGAAATGATTTTTATTTTAAAATAAATGACACAAACTGACTTACCGAAGCATTGCTGTAGCATGTTTTAGCCTCTGATAAGTAATGACTAAAACTCTACTTTAGAATATTGAACACATCTTGAAATATTAATGACAAACCCCAAAAGTCACTACACAGCCCAGGGGTTGGCAACCCAAATGTTAAGAAGAGCCATTTTGTCAAGTTTCAACAAAAATCTAATCAGCTTGGGAGCCACAACATTTTATATCCATTTTATTGAAGTAAAGTTTCGCCATCTTGGCTGTAAATATCTCAGTATGTGCTGATGTGCTGGTATGGGCTAAAAATATAAATGAAAACACAGACTTACTTTGCTCTGCTTTAAGCTTTAGCTCAGCTATGGCTGCTTTTCTCGCATCTCTAGCAGGAAACTTCCAGAAAAAATAAAATAGGTTCTTGTAAAATGTCTCTTAACGTTCGATGAAGTCTGAGGCTGAAGTCGCTTCTCATTCATCAACTTCTTATTTGAATTTTCCTGTTCCACCTTAAAATAAACCTGAGGCACCAGAAGCTAACTGTCGTACCATTTAAAGAGGAACGGAAAAATTAGAACAAGAAGCTAGCGAGCGAGAAGCTGACTTCAGCTTCTGAATTTTTAATGTTGTACAGTTTCTCGTTGCAATTAAACGTATCAGGAAACCAGCTGGAGTGATTATAAATGCGTCCATTCGTCTCCAAATTATCGATGTTCGTCTTAAATCTCTCTCTTTGCCGTTTCGTTAGCTACTAGCTAGGCGAGATTGTTATCCACGCTGCTATGGTGACCAGCGGTCTGCGCTGATCTTCAGGGTTAAAGGGTGAATTAGCAGTTCTACATTAACTCCAGAGTTTAAGACCATTTATTGTTAAACTGTGTTGAACGATCAGCAGAGCTTTATTTTACTGTAAAGGAGGATTATTTTATTTTTACCTAATAATCTGATTCTGCTGTGGAGCCACAACAGGGTGGTGAAAAAGCCGTGCCGACCCCTGACCTAGACGCTACGGGAATTTGGTTGATATGGTTTTATTATAATTATGATTTTATTATCATTAATTATAAATATTTACTTTGCATTATTACAACTAAAAAAGCAATTTTAGTGATTTTCACACAGCAGATCTCCAATGTACTAATACAGGCCATAACAAATAAAGCCTAATGCACAGTGAACAGACACTTAGAAGGGTCTAATTTGGGGGTCAAAAAGAATAAGACGTTAATTAAGCCCCAATATGTGTTCCTTCAAATGAAGGGTCACCACTTAGATTAGCAATAATGCTATACAGACAGACAGTGATTTACTGTCTAAAGGGAACACAGGCGATGATGATGATGTGGCACTTACAAGCAGACTCACAGCTTTTTGCTGTTATTTGCTAATTTACAATGCGTAATCACTAGATGAGACGGCGGAATCTCAGGGAGGATCAATAAAGAGTCGATCTTCAGGATTACTCATGTCCACACTGGTCCAGCCAGCTGGACGACACCCACAGACGGCTGATTAGTCTCTTCCAGACGTGCCCAGTCCTGGCGGTCAATAACAGGATAGATTCCTTTTTATTGTGTGCGACCGGCTCAATGAGTCTTTCATTCCTTTTCTCACGCCGTCATTCCTTTGTTCAGATGAGGTGAGGGTGAACCAGGTGGTCTGTGGTCAGGGGTCACTCTATAGTAGCCTGCCTCTGCTTTAACTTTTGTTTCAGCTCTTCAGCGAAATCTGTGTGGAACAAAAACCACAACGATGGTCAGCGCCTAGTTTCTCAGTGAAGAGATACAGTCAGGAGGAAATGCTGCTGAACTAAAGCATTCTCACATCTGCATGAGGCTAATGTTACTGCATTTGGTCCAATCAGACAGTTTATACATTTGCCAATAAGTATTCACTCACTTCACCTTAAGACCAGCATCATTAAAGGACACATATTATGGAAGCAGGTTTTTCTTCGCTTGTTGAAATATAGAGTTTGATGTACTGTTCACTCTCCAGTCCATATATTAAAACTAAACTGCAAAAACAGCCGTATAGAAGTGGCATCTATACATTAGGGGGCAGTTGGGCCTGGCCCCACCAGATGTCGCTGTGGAGCAGTGCACGACATGATCAATATTTCAGTATGACAACTAATATATATACATACACACCGATCAGGCGTAACATTATCACCACCTCCTTGTTTCTCCGCTCATTGTCCATTTAATCAGCTCCACTTACTATATAGGTGCACTTTGTAGTTCTACAGTTACAGACTGTAGTCCATCTGTTTCTCTGCATACTTTGTTAGCCCCCTTTTACCCTGTTCTTCAGTGGTCAGGACCCCCATGGACCCTCACAGAGCAGGTACTATTTGGGTGGCGGATCATTCTCAGCACTGCAGTAACACTGACGTGGTGGTGGTGTGTTAGTGTGTGTTGTGCTGGTCTGAGTGGATCAGACACAGCAGTGCTGCTGGAGTTTTTAAACTGAGATTAGTCCACCAACCAAAAATATCCAGCCAACAGCATCATAATGTTATGCCTGATCGGTGTATGTATCACTGTTGTCGGAACAAAACCTCCAAATCTTCAAAATGGTAACTTCACAGAAGAGGGAAAACCTTCTTTACTTTCAATGTAAGTCAAAGTCATTTTTGGCTGTTTCTTCTGGTCCATTCATCATGACATTTAAACACAATGGCAACAGGCATTTTCAAATTATGTCAGAAACTGAAAAACGCCAAAGGTTTTGTCCCGACAGCAGTGATATATATCTTCGTTTGATGAGCAGGGGGCCGGCCTGTCAGCTTTCGTCTAACCAAGTGAGCAGTTTAAAACACTCTGCGCATGTTTAACATGCTTTCAATAACCAGCTGTGGGGCACGATCACGTTGGCTCCATGCTGAGAGCAGCCGATAAAAAAATAATACATTTACATACGTCCAGACGTTCAGTAACGTTGTTTACGGTGTGGGCGTTGCTACGCAGCTAGACCCTGTTCCTCATCAGTTGTGGTAGCCAATAGCAAGGCAATATAATGAGTCAAGTCAAAAATGTAATAAGAGTTAAATTTGGTACCCTGACATTAGAGCAGAAATTAGAGATTAAACGTTTGGGACACACCAGCCAGAGCATTCAAGAGAGGTTCAAGAGAAAAACATGGCTAACTGTGAGCGCAGCTAAAAACACTCTTCTGCTCTTCTTTCCTGCTCTTGCTATGGTATCAAATGAATTTATTCATAGATTGGTGACTTTGAGAGAAAAGTTTTTGACAAGTTTGCCCAGATGAAAGATCGTTGTGCATCTTTTCGAGCAGTGAACGTCACTAGTGAGTCATTCTGCATTATAAGGCGTGTTTCCCTGCTCTGGATATGTAGCTGCAGAGCACAGTGATCATTACTGCCAGATAACTTTGGATTTGTAATGCGATGCAGTATAATAAGGTTTTGTGAGATCTAATGCCGTTATCATATCACTCATATTCCTGTCTCCATTTCCATCAACTCCTGCGCTGTTATGTAAATTTGTGAAGGTGTGATTTCACTGGTTGTGTTTGGATCAGGTTTGTGTGCAGTTTCATTGATGAGTCGTACAACAATGTCATATTCCATCTGTTACAAATACAACCCAGATAATAAGCTCTATTATTAGTTTTAATCAAGCTTGACCCCTTACCCTTTGACATGCTGCCTGTGTCAGGCTGTGGGCACCGTGCACGTAGATTTGGCATCTCTGACATACTATTTCGTCGTGGAATCGGGCGACTAGGCGGAAGCAGAGCACCCCCTGCAGCACAGAAGAGGACAAATGACTTTTGTTTTATACTGTTTTCTCATAAACAGTAAACAGTATAAACAGAAAAAAATCTTTTCAATGTATTTGCTTTAAACATGCAAACTGGTTGCATATGAAATCCACATAATTTCTTGTCGATGCAACACATTTTATATTCACCACTTTTTCAATGTATTAAAGGGGAATTCCACTGATTTTTTAAAAGTTCTGCATCATTAAATGTTTAAGATGTAAACAGAGTCATTCAGAGTGGTTTGGTGTGAAACGCTCTGTTCTAGAGAAACTTACAGAGTCAGAATTGTTCACAGTGGTGGTGACAGGAACCAGACGTCCACCTCTAAAAGCTCCCTCACAGAAAGTCACTACATGAAATGGTTATGAATTCACTGCCTGATGTCTGACACATTGTTTTATGATAGTTTTATGAAAAGCCTGTTACCTAAAATGTTTTTGACCAGAGGCGTGTGCAGAGGTACATGCAGGGTGTCGGTGAGGCCAAACAGTCCCCCCCAAAAAAAATACTTACCCATGCTTTTACCAAACTAACAAATACAGAGACTTGTGTAGGTCATAAAATGTCTATATTTGTGTTGTAGTCATGGCGACCCCTGGTTCTTATCACCACCACTGTAAAGACATCTGAACCATTTCACACCAAACCACTCTGAATCACTCTGATTACATATCAACAATTTAAGAACGCAGAAATTTTGAAAAAGCGGTGGAATTCCCCTTTAACAAAGAATAGAATAAAGGCGCTCACCTGGGCTCATCGTCAGGCCTTCAGGAACAGTGGTCTGATGGGGCAAAGTTCGCGCTGCCAATGCACAAGAATGATTCTTATCATTATATGATACACATCCAAGATTTTATGGATGTCAGATTATTTTCTCTACTCAGGTCCTTTTTTCTTTCGTTCTTAAACAGTTGAGCTTTTTGCTCTGAGGCACCTCATGAGCAAATATTTGCATTCTTCAATAAACATTTGAGTGTAATGACACATATTAAACGTGATTAGGATGGAAAAGGTCTTGGTGAAGCTGCTTTATTGGACTGTATGTTTAGGCCATATTGACTGCTTGACAGGTTCAATGAACACCTGTTCCTGTTCTTTACCTGGAGCACGAGGCTGTACAGGGGGCGGAGCTCCAGCACCTCCGTCGACCTTGTCTTCATTCACGTCTGAAACACACATAAAAGTGAACAGGACAGTGAGAAAGAGAGACAAAAAAAAGAGAGAGACAGAAATTGTGAGGAAGCGAGTGTGAGAGTATGAGAGAGGCAGAGAGAGCGCGAGAGTGACTGAAGGGAGACGAAGAGAGAGTGAGAAAGGGAGGTGGGGGAAAGAAAGAGTTAGAAAAAGCAAGAAAGGGATGAGGAAGAGAGCGAGAGAAAGTGCCAGAGTGAGTAAGAGACAGAAAGACGACAATAACAACAGGGGATGAAGTACATGAGAGAAAGAAGGAGAGACAGAAAGAAAGAAAATGAGAGACGGTGAGTGCGAGACAGAAAAAGAGAGTGAGTAAGAAACAGTAAGAGAGAGAGCATGAGAAAAAAATAGAGAGCGAGAGGGACGCAAAAAAATAAAAAGAGTGAGAGCATGAGAGAGAGAGACAAATAGCTGAGAGAAAGAAAGTGAGTGAAGGGAGAGAGAGAAAGAGAAAGAGGGGAGAAGAGAGAGAGACAGAGAGTGAGAGAGAGAAAAAGAAGGGAGAAGAGAGAGAGTGAGAGATGGGAGAAGAAAGAGAGAGAAAGAGAGAGGGGAGAAGAGAGAGAGTGAGAGAGATGGGAGAAGAAAGAGAGAGAAATTGAGAGAGGGGAGAAGAGAGAGAGAGAGAAAAAGAAGGGAGAAGAGAGAGTGAGAGAGATGGGAGAAGAAAGAGAAATTGAGAGAGGGGAGAAGAGAGAGAGAGAGACAGAGAGAGAGAGAGGAGAAGAGAGAGAGAAAGCTAGAGAGAGACAGAGTGAGAGAAAGTGAGAGGGGAGAAGAGAGAGAGAGAAAGAGAGAGGGGAGAAGAGAGTGAGAGAGAGAAAGTGAGAGAGAGGAGAAGAGAGAGCGAGAAAGAGCGAGAGAGAGAGACAGAGTGAGAAAGTGAGAGAGAGGGGAGAAGAGAGAGAGAGAGAAAGTGAGAGAGAGGGGAGAAGAGAGAGAGAGACAGAGAAACAGAGAGTAAGAGAGAGAAAGCGAGAGAGAGAGGAGAAGAGAGAGAGATGGACTGACCGGACGGAATGACGTATTCATTCTCAGGCTGAGGGCTGGACACTTTCTTCTCTAAGGAGAGAAAAACAACAGCTCACACACTGCATTCAGGACAGGACAGGTGTATGTGTGTGTGTATGTGTGTGTGTGTATGTGTTAGTGTGTGTGTGTGTGTGTGTGTGTGTGTAGTACCTGGTTTGGGGGTCCCAGGTACAGGTGGAGATGGACATGGTCCAGGGCAGCTGCTGGCAAAGATTAAACTCCTCTCCCCACTTTCTCTATTTTTGTCCACAAACGCTGAGAGACAAAACACAGCAGTACTGAGCACAAAAATACAATACATATAACCCCTAATGCTCATATGCATCCAGTCCAGCTCCAGTGATCCAGACATCATCAACATCAGTACCCCACCTCACTAATACTCTTCTGTCTGAATGCAATCAAATCCTCACAGCAATGTCCCAACATCTAGTGTTAAGCTCTCCCAGAAGAGTAGAGGCTGTTTCTGCAGCACAAACTCACTATTGATACCCTTCATTTCAGAAGAAATGCTGGAGGAGTCTGTAAGTATACATTCATATCACTGTTGTTGGAACAAAACCTCGTATCTCCAAAATGGTAACTTTACAGGAGAAGCAAAAAACACTTTGCTTTTAATGGAAGTCAATGGAACCAGACTTTTTTCCAAGTCATTTTTGGCCATTACTTTTGGTCCATTCAGCATAAAATTTACATACAATGTAAAGGACAACAGGCATTTTCAAATTATGTCAAAAACTGAAAAAAGGGTTTTGTCCTGACAGCAGCGATGTATATATATATATATATATATATATATATATATATGTTTGCTATATTCTCAACATGACATCAGAGGTTTTGACAAGTAATCTCAACATTTTAATGTCATTAAGAACATCACACACCGATCAGGCATAACATTCTGACCACCTCCTTGTTTCTACGCTCATTGTCCATTTTATCAGCTCCACTTACTATATAGGTGCACTTTGTAGTTCTACAGTTACAGACTGTAGTCCATCTGTTTCTCTGATACTTTGTTAGCCCCCTTTTACCCTGTTCTTCAGTGGTCAGGACCCCCATGGACCCTCACAGAGCAGGTATTATTTGGGTGGTGGATCATTCTCAGCACTGCAGTAACACTGACGTGGTGGTGGTGTGTGTTGCGCTGGTCTGAGTGGATCAGACACAGCAGTGCTGCTGGAGTTTTTAAACACCTCAGTGTTGCTGCTGGACTGAGAATAGTCCACCAACCAAAAATGTCCAGCCAACAGCGTCCTGTGGGCAGCGTCCTGTGACCACGGATGAAGGACTAGAGGATGACCAACACAAACTGTGCAGCAGCAGATGAGCTTTCGTGTTTAAAAACAGTGTTTAAAAACTCCAGCAGCACTGCTGTGTCTGATCCACTCATACCAGCACAACACACACTAACACAGCACCACCACGTCAGTGTTACTGCAGTGCTGCGAATGACCCACCACCCAAATAGTACCTGCTCTGTGAGGGTCCATGGGGGTCCTGACCACTGAAGAACAGGGTAAAAGGGGGCTAACAAAGTATCAGAGAAACAGATGGACTACAGTCTGTAACTGTAGAACTACAAAGTGCACCTATATAGTAAGTGGAGCTGATAAAATGGACAATGAGCGTAGAAACAAGTACGGTTCTCACGATTCACTTCATTGAAACGAAAGAAGAAAACCAAACGAGGCGAGTTTGAGGAAGTGACCGTACCAAAATTCTCAGGAAAGAGCCGTGAACAGTAAACATGCCGGAGTTGCCCACTGACCCCTCTCAGATTATTTCCTATGAGCAGAATGAAAACTGCTGTAAGCTGACTTTAATGATGACATTCTGAGTTCTTGCAACTGGAACTCGAGGCATGCGACCAGCATATGTCTCTGCTTCCATAACAAAAGCAGTTATAACTGGCAATAAGGTAGTTTTATGACACTAATTTCTGACTCGAAGCTCAGTGAAACAAGTGGAGAAACTGTGTGGAAAGTGCAGATTCTAAACTTTCTAAACAGTAACTGTGTATTAAAATGTGCAGAAGTGTGTCTCAGTAGTGGATGTGTCACTTATTTACACTCAGAAAATAAACAACACGTCATTTGACCCAAAGTTGTCGTCACACGACTAGATACAGTACACTTGCAGTCAAAAGTTTGGGGACCACACTGCAAACCATAATGTATTGAATTTACTCAATTCAAATGTGCGCATCATTCACACATGAACACATTCATATTATTATCATATTTGTATTCACATGGAAACGATGCACACATTGGAATCGAGCCAATTCATTGTGCCACTTCTTTACAGAGTAGCTCTGCATTTTAAATATATATGCATGTGTTAAGAGGCTTCTGAGTGGCACAGCTGCCTGGCGATACCCCAGCCATCCGTGTCCGTGAACAGTAAACATGCCGGAGTTGCCCACTGACCCCTCTCACATTATTTCCTACGAGCAGAATGAAAACTGCTGTAAGCTGACTTTAATGATGACATTCTGACTTCCTGAAACTGGAACTCGAGGCATGCAACCAGCATATCTGTCTGCTTCCATAACAAAAGCAGTTATAATTGGCAATAAGGAAAGCACGCGGTAGTTTTATGGTAATCATTTCTGACCCGAAGCTCAGTGAAACGAGTGGAAAGTGCAGATTCTAAACTTTCAAGCCATACCACATTTGTGTTTTGTAAGCAAAGAGGAGATGTTTTAATATGATTTGAATTTGATCAAAAGTTGTTGCACAGTCTTGTCTCGCAGGCGGAAAAAACAGTGTAACCTAACTAAGTCCACCTCTAAAAGCTCCCTCACAGAAAGTTATACATGCAATACACTGAATGTGCTGCCTGAGACATTGTTTTATGATCATTTTGGGAATTTTGGCCTAAAAGACTTATTTTAATTCATTCATGGCGGAGGGGTACATGCAGGGTGTTGTAAGACAAAATAGTTCCCCCCAAAAAATTTAGGGAGTGTTTTTTTTCAGAAGTACCACTATTTTCCCATCATCAACATTCCATATAAAAACTCAGTAAACATGTGTAGGTTCAGTGGGGGTTTTAGATAGTAAATAAAATGGCTATATTTGTGTTGTAGTCATGGTGACCTCTGGTTCCTATCACCACCACTGTCTCTACAATCGACCATTTCACACTAAACCACTCTGAATGACTCTGTTAACATCTCAGTGAATGAATTATGCAGAAAATTTGTAAAATACTGGTGGAATTTCCCTTCAAGGTTTAAACTGATCACCCTACTGACACTAAAACAATGCCAGTCATTTGTTTCCCAGAGCTATTTCAGTGTGTAAGCGCTAAAAAGTGTTCTGAGAAAAGGGTGGGCTGAGCTGAGGCCTACGTGCCTTCACTTCTCTTCACCTGCCATAAACCTGTTTCAGAGCGCTGAGCTGATGAGGTGTTTCATAACGCTGTCGTGAACAAGGCCATCACAGGCAGACAAACAGGTCTGTGCTTTTAAAGGAAAACTTCTCAAAACGCTATGCAGTGGTATGCAAAGGTTTCACATGCTTTGTTGATTTTCTAAGTAAAAGTAAGTGAACACATCCGCTACAGAGAGCACAATTACTGTTTATGTACTGGATTTAACATATTAGGATAAAAATAAACATAAAATGTGCCATATTGTGCCATAACCTTTCCACTGGCCACATTTTGTGTTTTATTTTTTCCCCAAATGTGTTAAATAACTCAGTAAACATGCCGGAGTTGCCCACTGAGCCCTCTCAGATTATTTCTTATGAGCAGAATGAAAACTGCTGTAAGCTGACTTTAATCATGACATTCTGAGTTCTTGAAACTGGAACTCGAGGCATGCGACCAGCATATCTGTCTGCTTCCATAACAAAAGCAGTTATAACTGGCAATAAGGTAGTTTTATGATACTAATTTCTGACTCGAAGCTCAGTGAAACAAGTGGAGAAACTGTGTGGAAAGTGCAGATTCTAAACTTTCTAAACAGTAACTGTGTATTAAAATGTGCAGAAGTGTGTCTCTTTAGTGGATGTGTCACTTACTGACACTCAGAAAATAAACAACACGTCATTTGACCCAAAGTTGTCGTCACACGACTAGATACAGTACACTTGCAGTCAAAAGTTTGGGGACTACACTGCAAACCGTAATGTGTTGAATTTACTCAATTCAAAAGTGCACATCATTTACACATGAATAAATTCAACACTATTATTATTATCATATCTTATTCACATGGAAATGATGCACACATTGGAGTCGAGCCAATTCACTGCGCCACTTCTTTACAGAGTAGCTTTGCATTTTTAATAAATAAGCATGTGTCAAGGGGCTTCTGAGTGGCACAGCTGCCTGGCGATGCCCCAGACATCTGTGTCCAAAAAGAGGACAATTGTTCTCTCTCGAGTGGGTGGGTAGGGTGGTCCTCCATCTACCCTTGTTATGATGTCAGCACTCAAACACAGCTTATTTTAGAAAAGAAAACTGACAAAGGAATTATTTAGGCAGAACCAGCCCTTCATACCAAGGAGATACTTTGATGAAGTGTTGAAGATAAATACACACAAAGCATTAACACAGAGATGCGGTATTCCCCATGTGTCAGACACAAGGCCCGTGGGTCAGATCAGGCCCACCACACATTCCTATCTGGCCCGAAAAAGTGTTATCATTTACTATTAATAATAGCCTGTTTCACAATGTGCTGCACTACAGTCCCCAGTATGCACTGCAACGTAATGTGTGCTCTGACTCTACTACCCCAACAACAGTCTATGGGACAGTGGTTACACCTCAATTCTACACAATTCCTCACCAGTCATACCACCAAATGCATTTCAGCTGCAGTTCAACCAACATAAATATTTAACGTCAGCTCAGCAGCTCAGAAACTGAGCCCGAGTCTTAATGAACTTGCAGCAAAGAGAGGATGCCAGGTGTTTAGATCAAGCAAACAGGTAGGTTTATAAGACCGAGCACCTGGGGACGTTTAAATTCTGAATATTTAAAGTATTTATGCAATATTTCAAGGTCTACTACAAGTGCCTGTATATTACTGCTGAAGTTTTTGTGTATTTTGAATGAACAATGGTCAGTTCGGGTTACAGCACAACATTAATTAAAATTGAAATAAAAATATTTTTTCCTCTTGCCCACAGACTTGATGAGATTTTTTAATATGGCCCTTTTACTGGTTGAGTTTGACACAGCTGCTTTATGCTAACTATATCACTGCGCTCGGGACAAAACCTCATATCTCCATTTTCGTTGTTTTTCAGTTTTTGACATAATTCGAAAATGCAACTGTTGCCCTTTACATTGTGTCTAAATTTCATGATACATGGACCAAAAGCAATGGTCAAAAACTGACTTGGAAAAAAGTCTGGTTCCATTGACTTACATTCAAAGTTAAGTAGGTTTTTTCCTTGTCCTGTAAAGTTCTCAATTTGGAGATACAAGGTTTTGTTCCAACAAACACTATATTATTCTAGTAATTCACTCACATTCTTGAAAGACACGTCTTTCAACAAGTTCTGAGTTCTCTTTGAATTCTCTTTCAATCACCAGATTAATCGGCATCTGGCTGCTTTGTCCTAACAAAACGTTTGCAGGAATATTTTCTCACTTAACTGAAAAAGACAGCAGTTGTCCCCAAACTTTTGAGAGGCAGTGTTTACATGTTTACATGTTTACCTGTTTTGAGTGTAATCAGTGGGTGAATGTAGGAGTATGTTTCATGTATTCTAATTTCTGATTGGTAACTGTGCTACACTAATCGGTGGCCCGATGTTCGGCCTGTTATAAGACAGTCATAAGACAGGCAAAGTCCAGTAATCACTAATCACATCCAGCTTCACGAAAGCTTGAAAAACTGCCAAAGTACTGCTTAGTACAGTCACCTCTATCATGTTTGTCTGTTTATATATATATATATATATATATATATATATATATATATATATATATATTAAAGTGATAAATTCCTTACTGATGTTTTTTTCATAAGCCCCCTCCAGTGTTAAAGGCTTCAGGGTTCCTCCGGTCTTCTCCACCAAACAGTTTATAACATCGTGTAGCGTCTCGCACTGGATCTGAAACAAACAGGCAGCCGTGAGTTATACAGTATATGTGAGGCATTAACTTGCACACTAAAAGGGTGAGCTGTGGGCACTTCGGCGTTAACTAGCTGATCATTGATTATATACAGTATTAAAAGTATACATATCACCGACAGCGGTGCTTACTTTGATACAGGCCAAAGCCAATTACATTAACATTACATAACAAAGACAAAAGCAAAAAATGGTTAATATCATTTCTCTGAGTTCACATGAGAGGGAACAATAAAATAATCCAGCATTATAAAAGCCGCAGCCAAATAAGTGCTCTGAGCAGGGTGGCTATCTAAATTCCTGTTTGATCATTGATAAACTTTACAATGGAGTTCGCAGAGTGTGCCAAGCCTCGCTGCCCTCCTTATCTCCACTTCCCTCTTGCTTTTATAAGAACCCTGCATAATTTATACATCTACATAAATCCCATCTAAAGTACGGAGTAAAAATATGACACCTAATAATATGCCTGTTTACGAGCTCCACATGTCACTCTGGGTAATACGGTAACACAAATGCCTATATAATGTAGCTAAACATGAGGTGGCCACTACACTCACTGGCCACACTTATTGGAAACACCATGTACCACTTTGTTCATATGCAAAAGTTGCATGTTTTGTTGAATTTCTAAGTGTAAATGAGTGAACACATCCTCCACAGAGAACACAGTTTTGCATATTTTAATGCAGGATTACTGTTTTTCTGGTGAATTTAACATGTTGGGGAACAAAATGAACAAAAAAATTGTGTCCTGATCAAAAGATATGGGGGATTTTATATTTTTTGTTTTACGTAATATGTAATAACATGTTAAACTTGGCAAATAAACAGAAATTACGCCCTAATATTAGCAGAAAAATGGCATCTTTTGTTCCCTGTAGAGGATGTGTTAACTTCTTTTCACTTAGGGGTGTTCAAACTTTCACAAACGACTATACAGTTACTGGCTGCAGCCCCAACAACACTTAAACCTGCACCACACACAATGCTTCCACCATGTTAATGTATGTGGACCTATGAGTGTTTCTGATTAAGTAATGGTTGGTATAGTGTAGTGTACAGTGTATGCAGCAGACTGGGGTTCGATTCCCCCACCGGGTAACCACACCGCACTACACCAACAGAGCCCTTGGGCAAAACTCCTAACGCTACATTCACCTACCTGTAACCTGACTTTAATAATTGTAAGTTGCTCTGGATGTGAGCATCTACCAAATGCATAAACATAAATATAAACTGGTCAACAAATGCAGCTACAAGGTAGGGTGGACCAGATTTTAAGTAGCCATATATTCCACTAACCAATCAGTGCTTCACTGACTGCAGTTGTCAACTGTCATATTTAAACTCAAATGAACAGGAGACATTCAAAAAGTCCTAAATAATATAAATATTGTAGCACAGAAGGCGGCGCTTCCAAGCACACATTGCAGTTTTACTGCTTTCTGTTAATCAGCTTATTAGCTTATTTTTCAGCAGTTGTTTCATTAAGAATGTTACATTACAGTGATAGGAACCAGACGTCTGAAGAGGTTAATGCCTCTAAAAGCTCCCTCACAGAAAGTTATACACTGAATACGCCGCCTAAGACATTGTTTTATAATATTTTTGACAAAATTTTGGCGTAAAGCACTTTTATTTTAACGAATTTACAGCCGAGGGGTACACGCAGGGTGCTGTAGGGCAAAAATCTGGGGACTATTTTTTTTTCAGATGTACCACTATTTCACCATCATCAGCATTCTGTATAAAAACTCCTGTATGTGTATGTTCACTGATGGTCTTGGATAGTGAATAAAATGCCTGTATTGGGCGACCCCTGGTTCCTCTCACCACCACTGTAAAGAAATCATCGTCAGGTTTCTCTATAATGAACATCAAACCACTCTGAATGTCTGTTTAAATCTCAACAACTGAAGTATCCCCTTCAAATGAGTGCTGATGTTTTAGAGTGGGGGGGGGCTGCTTGTGTCCGAGTGTCTCACTCACAGGGTTCTCTACAGCGATGTCAAATCCGCCCTCATGCCTCCGAGTCACCCGGTAGTGTCTGTACACTGGTCTGTCGGGGGGGAAGGAGAGAAAGAGTAGTGATTCTTCATCATTCTGCATAAAGAACCACGAAAAGTCACAGCATTCAAAGAGAAACCAGAGTAGTCTGCATAGCTTCTTCATAGCTGAGTTTCAGCCCCCTCTTCCTGGAGAAGTGAGGCCTTCAGGGCTCTTTCTGTCATCTACCAGCTTTACATCAAATACCCTTCAGTCTGTCCTGTAACAGAAACCAGTGTATTGCTGATGGGAATTCCAGTAATGTGGTAAGGTTGGCGGACGTTTTGCACTGGAGCTGTAAGTAATGGAAGCTTGGCAACAGATAGCATAGTGCAGGGGTCACAATCCAAATGTTAAGAAGAGCTATTTTGTCCTTTCAACAAAAAAATCAAACCACCTTGAGAGGAGCCACAACGTTTTATGTCCATTTTACCATCTTGGCTGTAAATGTGCTGATGTACTAAATGAAAACACAGACTTACACTGCTCTGCTTTAAGCTTTAGCTCAGCTATAGCCACTTTTCTCGCATCTCCAGCAGGAAACTTTTCCACAAAAGTAGAACAGTTTCTTGTAAAATGTCTCTCAACGTTCGACTTTTTACGAGGCTGAAGTCGTCTTGTTTGAAATTTCCCGTTCCACCTAAATGCTGCCTGAGGCGCCAGAATGTAACTGCTGCACCATTTAAGGTGGAACGGGACAATTCAAACAAGAAACTGACTTCAGCTTTGCAACTTTTTAGCATTTTACGGTTTCCAGTTACAGATTAAACACAACAGGAAACCATCCGAGTGCTTATAAATGCAAGTCTATTTATTTCTAAATTATCGATGTTCGTCTTAAGTCTTTCTCTTTGCCGTTTCATTAGTTACTAGCTAGGCGAGATTGTTGTCTGTGTTGCTATGGTGACCAGCAGTCTGCGTTGATCTTCAGGGTTAAAGGGTGAATTAGCAGTACTACATTAACTCCAGAGTTTAAGACCATTTACTGTTAAACTGTGTTGAACGATCAGCAGAGCTTTATTTTACTGTAAAGGAGGATTATTTTATTTTTTCCTACAAATCTGATTCTGCTGTGGAGCCACAACAGGGCAGTAAAAGAGCCGCTGCTCCCAGTATTATGCAAACTGCATCTTCAAAACATCTAAAACAGACCTGCTTACGTGGTTTTGTCCATGTCTATAGGTAAGAGCATGTCATACAGCGTCAGAAACCAGCAGGTCTATTTCAAATTAAGTGTAAAAGTATGAACTGAACTGATGTATGAACACGTACATGTAATTTACTACGCAATTACTTTACAGAAAACATAATTAACAGAAAAATATCTAAAAATAATATCCCTTTTTCAGTGTGTAGTGAGTCACTGTGTCCCTTTATTCCAGCTTCCACTCTTTTCAGGAGACTCACTTTCAGTTCCTCAAAGAATCTGCAGACACACCTCCAAAGTTCAGTCTTAGAAGCTGGTTGATCATTTTCTGAAGTAATCAAACACATTCAGTGGGTTTGAGGTCTGGACTCTGGGGTGGTCAGTCCATCGCTCAGCTTCTTTGTTTGATGTGTCCGTCTCCTTTTCTCAGTGAGGTTCTTCTTGATCAGCTACACATCCTTTCAGACCCACAGCGCTGAGTCGTCTTCTCACAGTGGAAGGATGGACAGAAACACCTGTGGATGTTTTCAGATCTGAAGCAGCTTGATTTTCTCCTCTCTCTCAGAGATGAAAGCTTTAAGTGCTGTTTATCTGATGGGGGCAGTTTTGGTGTCTACCAGGTCTTCCCGGTGGTTGTTAGGAGTATCTGTAGAACTTTCTGAACTCCAGTTTTGGAAACTCTTGTTTTTTCCCTTGATTACGCAAACGGATTATCTTACATTTAATCTCCTCAGAAATATCTCCTAAAAACTAACTTGTACTTAACAGTTGTTTGCCTGGAAATGAACTAAATGAAGGGTGACCACTGATTTCTGCACAGAACTGTATGTGCGTCTACATGTGTGAGGGTGTATCTGCATGTGTGTTACCCGTCGAGGTCCTGTCGAGTTGAAACAGCGAAAGAGGAGCCGTCTCGTCCCGGTCGGAGCAGCAGGTTCCCCTTCTCCTGATTCCTCTCCAGAACGAGCTCAGCCTCAGCGCGGGACACCAGCTGGTAGCACCTACACGACCAACCACAGCACATACATACAAACACAGCTGAGAACAATGACCAAGGCTACAGTGTACTCAGCGTCCTGCTCACCCTGAGGATGATACAGTTCCTTTAGGTGTCCTTGTAATGAAAGAAAGCTGAAGGGCACAATTTAACAATTTAATTTAGGCATATTGATCAAGCAGGGCAGGAGTCTGAGCTTTATGTTCAGGTTCAAGTTTAATTACTGAAGTAAATAAACACATTCTAGTCATTTAAATTGGAAAACCTTTCTTTACAGTCAAATTAGAGCAAATAAGGCAAATGTGATTAACAGCAATTAACCACACAAAGTAATACAATACATTGTGATTAATTATTTTAATTGATTGCAAGTATATCATTATTATTGTTATGGTTGCGCATTGCAAAGCAATTATGTTGTTCTTCGTTTTATATTCTTCTTCTTCATTATTCTAAGTTTTCTGCTGGATTTTTGCCGCATTACTCGTCCCACAGTTTTTGAGATGTCAACGCCGTTTCAACTCCAGATTGTCCGGTCTGGTTGTGTGATTTGGGCTTATATACAGCTTTTTGACCAGACGCATGGTTTTCATACAATCTTCGTCAAATTCCGAATTTTTTCCCCATAGGAATGAATGGGGATGAAAAATTGCATGTGCCATCTACTGAACTTCTGCTTGCCCCAAAGACACCATTTCACATACACTATCTCATGGCAGACCCCCAAGCACAAATTCAATGTTATTCTGACCTGCACTCATCTGTTTGTCATTTTTTTTCCATCCCTCGTTTCTCCCATAGAGTCCCATTCATTTTCGCCACCACACAAAGTCTATTACTTCATTGCCCGACAGCCACCAAACTACATGTCCTCACTAAAGGTAGGACCTCAAACTGTACTGCACAGCCATACTGACCTGCACTCCTCTATGTGTCGTTTTTTCATCCCTCGTTCCTCTCATAGACTCCCATTCATTTTCACCCACAAACAAGATGTATACTTTCCTTTGCCTGACAGCCACCAAAATGCATGTACTCACTCAGGGCAGGTCCTCAAGCTCTAATCCACAGCCACACTGAGCCGCACTCCTCTATTTGTCGTTTATTTCTTGTTATTATTATTATTATTACAGCACATGACAACACAAATGGGTAAAATTCCATGTTGTGTTGATTTTCTAAGTGAAAATAAGTGAACACATCCTCTACAGAGACACACTGCATATTTTAAGACACAATTACTGTTTATTTGCTGAATTTAATATACTGGGGAAAAAATTACTACATAAAATACACCATACATATGTATATTTTACATGTGCCATAACTTTTGCACTGGCTATGTTATGTTTTATTTTTGCCAATATGCTTAATTCAGCAAATAAACAGTAAATGTGACTTAAAATGAGCAGTAGTGTGTCTCTGTAGAGGATGTGTTCAATTATTTACACTCAGAAAATCAACACAATATGGAATTTGATCAGGAGTGCCCAAACTTTTGCATATGAATACACACACACACACACACACACACACACACACACACACACATACACACACACACACACACACACACACACACACATCCAAGAGTCTCTGGCCACAAATGCGAACCTAAACAAAAACGTGCTTGTGAACTTACGCTGGCATTTCGGACAGCGTGGTCACGTAGATGTTGTGGAGGGCGGCCGGAGCGTTGTTCGAGGGCACGGTTATAGTAGCGTGTGCAGATGCAGGAGGAGAAGGAAGAGGTTTGCGTCTCAGTTTCTCTTTCTCCACAACTTCCCTCAGCATGTGGATCTGGCCGGGCAGCAGGTTGAGGGAGGTGGGCACCGCCAGCTGAGGGACACAAACAGTTTCACTCTACTGAGACCCTTGATCTGACCTCTATTACCAACCTAAAAATATTCTGAAATATAAAAACAGATGATATTTTCAAAGTTGTTATTTTCACAACCTCGTCCTCATCCTCGTCTGGCAGGCAAAAGGCTTTTTATCATTAATTTACACCGATCAGGCGTAACATTCTGACCACCTCCTTGTTTCTACACTCATTGTCCATTTTATCAGCTCCACTTACTATATAGGTGCACTTTGTAGTTCTACAGTTACAGACTGTAGTCCATCTGTTTCTCTGCATACTTTGTTAGCCCTCTTTTACCCTGTTCTTCAGTGGTCAGGACCCCCATGGACCCTCACAGAGCAGGTACTATTTGGGTGGTGGATCATTCTCAGCACTGCAGTAACTCTGACGTGGTGGTGGTGCTGTGTTAGTGTGTGTTGCGCTGGTACGAGTGGATCAGACACAGCAGTGCTGCTGGAGTTTTTAAACACTGTGTCCACTCACTGTCCACTCTATTAGACGCTCCTACCTTGTCGGTCCACCTTGTAGGTATAAAGTCAGAGACGATAGCTCATCTGCTGCTGCACAGTTTGTGTCGGTCATCCTCTAGTCCTTCATCACTGGTCACAGGACGCTGTTGGCTGGATATTTTTGGTTGGTGGACTATTCTCAGTCCAGCAGTGACACTGAGGTGTTTAAAAACTCCAGCAGCACTGCTGTGTCTGATCCACTCAGACCAGCACAACACACACTACCACACCACCACCACGTCAGTGTTACTGCAGTGCTGAGAATGATCCACCACCCAAATAGTACCTGCTCTGTGAGGGTCCATGGGGGTCCTGACCACTGAAGAACAGGGTAAAAGAGGGCTAACAAAGTATGCAGAACTGTAGAACTACAAAGTGCACCTCTATAGTAAGTGGAGCTGATAAAATGGACAATGAGCGTAGAAACAAGGAGGTGGTCATAATGTTATGCCTGATCGATGCCTGGTTCTTCAAGGGTTCTTTAATAAAGAAAATGGTTCTATCTAGAACCATGAACACTCAACACACCCTTTGCGTGATTAAATGTTTCTTTGCATTGTGAAAGAGTTCTTCAGACTGATGGAGAATGTGCTGTAGATGGTTCTACATAGCACTAAAAAGGGTTCTGCTGTTGTTACGACGTCAAGGTTGTAACAATAAAAGAACCCTTTTTGGTGCTATACAGAAGCCTTTAAAAAAGGTGTGATACAGAAACATCTACAGCACATTTACATAAAGTAAAAGCCAGTAAATCATATAATGATGACGGCAAAGCTAAACCACAGGAATCCTTTAGTTCTGCAGTAATTTATGTTACGGTATTCATGTCCTGCTACAGGACAGACAGTGTGCAGAAGCAGGTGATGAAAGCAGATACACAGGCGTAAATTAAAGGTTCATTCATGAGTGAGTCAGTAGGGATGAGATGAACTCAAGACACCTGAGGCACTGTGAAATTCCCAATACGGTAAGTGTTGAGTCAGCTGACTTGCGCAGCTGGAATGTGTTACTGACACCTAGACTTTGATACCAATTCCAGAACAACACTTTTCTCAATACTTCCTCTTAAACGCAACAAAATGATAAACATAAAAACATTACACTTCTGTGTTGACAGTAAAAACATTTTCAAAAAAGAAAATTACAATGACTCAATTTATATTAATCTTCATTTTCTTTTCTTTTTTTAAGCTTTTTGTAACTCAACTGGGTAAAAAAATCTATCCCACACACCATCAGACAGACGGCTCATTCTAATAACATGCACCCACAATGTAATTCTAACATTCAATCAGCTGTCCAGACTGATCACTTTGGTTCTGAACTATCAGAAGAATGCTGGTGAGACTCTCTCTGAAGGGAAACTCAATCACTGTGACAGGAAAACAGCAGAAAGCACCCATGACGTCAAGAACCAGGAACCTGATTCAGAAATCCTGACTAACCTCAACCACAGAGAAGATGAAGCCCTTCCACAGCTCTCGCGCTTCAAGACTCGGAGCCTGGAGGAAAACAAGAGTTATGATTATGAGGGTTAAATAAAATAATCATTTTTCATAACCATGTTTCAGAGTTCTGCATAGAATGTAAGAATACTGTGAATTATTCAGAACTACTAGGAGAAATTCACTAACTAGGAAGTATTCCATATTTACTATGAATGATTGAGTAACTACTATGAATTATTTAGCATTTACTACAAATTATTCAGTATCTACTATGAATTTTTCAGCATCTACTATGAATTATTCAGTATCTACTATGAATTATTTAGTATTTACTATGATTCATTCAGTATCTACTCTGAACTATCCAGGAGCTACTATGAATTATTCAGTATCTACTACACATTATTGAGTATCTACTATGAGTTATTCAGTATCTACTCTGTATTATTCAGTATCTACTATGAATTATTTTGTATCTACTATGAAATATTCAGTATCTACTCTGTATTATTCAGTATCTACTATGAATTATTTTGTATCTACTATGAATTACTGAGTATCTACTATGAATTATTGAGTATCTACTATGAGTTATTCAGTATCTACTATGTATTATTCAGTATCTACTATGAATTATTGAGTATCTACTATGAATTATTCAGTATCCACTATGAATTATTCACCCTTAGTGTTGTATATTAAGATAAACTAGTGACTGTGCTCACCACTGTCCATCTGAAACATTAAGTAACAATAAAAATTAATGTGTTAGCGCATTAATAAAGTGTATTGTTAGTATTATCGACCTTATGCAGTGAAAAATACACTGTAAAAACAAATTTGTTGTTCTGTCTGATTTTAAAAATAGTTAGTCTAGCAGCGATCTTTAACATTTTGAGCTTGTTAAACCTCTAAGAGTAATTTAACAGAACCGTAATCCACGTGTTACATTCTGTTAATGTATAATTCAGCACAAAAACTTAAAACGTTCAATAAAATCTGGATTATAAACATTTAAATGTTATTTTTACAGTGCTCTCTGAAGTCACACTTATACTTCAGTAAACTGTACTATAGATAATACAGGTTACATTACACTGCACTGTAAATAGAGCAGATGATGATTAACGATAGTATACTAAAACGTTAGTACTCACAGTGAGATGAAAATCTCTGCCTTTTAAGTGCAGCTGGAGTCTTCCTGCCTCCAGGCTACGGTCTTGACTGGAGTCATCGATCAGAGAGACAAAGTCAGACAGATCCAGCTTCTCCACATACTGCTCTCAGAAACAGACACAGAGATACAGGTACGATTAACTGCATATTCACACACATGCAGACACTTGCACACACAGTGCTGTGGAAAAGTCAGAGACTAGGAATCTGCCTATCCACTTGCATAAAGAAGGAGAAATTCAAAAGAAAATAAATGAAAAAAACAGGAGTTTCCAAAACTGGAGCTCAAAATCTGATTAAAAGCTACAGAGAAAATGGGGCTCCTAACAACCACCTGGAAGACCTGGTAGACCCCAAAACTGCCCCCATCAGATAAGCAGCACTTAAAGCTTTCATCTCTGAGAGAGAGGAGAAAATCAAGCTGCTTCAGATCTGAAAACATCCACAGGTGTTTCTGTCCATCCTTCCACTGTGAGAAGACGACTCAGCGCTGTGGGTCTGAAAGGATGTGTAGCTGTCAAGAAGAACCTCACTGAGAAAAGGAGACGGACACATCAAACAAAGAAGCTGGACGATGGACTGACCACCCCAGAGTCCAGACCTCAACACCACTGAATGAGTTTGATTACTTCAGAAAATGATCAACCAGCTTCTAAGACTGAACTTTGGAGGTGTGTCTGCAGATTCTTTGAGGAGCTGAAAGTGAGTCTCCTGAAAAGAATGGAAGCTGGAATAAAGGGACAGAGTGACTCACTGAACACTCAAACAGGTGATTAGATTTAGTTGTTTACTGCTTTTTTCCTCTTATACTGGAAAATGAATAACTTGTAACTAATGACTGATATGGAAGGGGGTCTCTGACTTTTGCACAATACTGTAACATGCACACACACACACACACACACACACACTCACACACACACACAGATTCAATGAATTGCATGTACAAGAACTAACAGAAGACAAGAGCTCTCAGCTTTAACAGCAGCATTAATACACATACAACTCCTCACAAACAGCTCTCAGACTCACATCGCTGTCTTTGCTGCTGTTGAAGAAGAAGAGTGAATTCCCGCACAGGGAGGTCCAAAGCTTCTGTGCTGTCTGTAAAAAACAATAAAAATAAATAAATAAATAAATAAAATAACTGGTAACCAAAGTACATCGTCATGTAATTAAAGGGGGTTTAAGCTTGTTTGACACAGTTGTTTAAATTCAGTACACTGACAAATACGCTGCACTGAGTTTACTTGATTCAAATGTGTTCATTTTTACTTACATCAACACAATTAAGGCCAAGAAGGCCAAGAGTACATAAACTGAAAGAAACAATTCTGTTGATTTATTTTCTTTATGTGAAAATGAAGTAACCAATTAAAACGAAGAACATTTAATGCATTATGATTTTTTATTTGTTGTAAGATTTGTGTATCAGTCAGATAGAACTAGACTGCATACAACTGACCTGTGATTAAACCAGCGACATTAATAAGTACATGAATAAATGAATACTTTGAAATTGAAATATATATATATATATAATATCGCTGTTGTCGGAACAAAACCTTGTATCTCCAAAATAGTAACTTTACAGGAGAAGGAAAAAACATACTTTCCTTTTAATGTAAGTCAACCAGAATGTTTTGGGCCGTTCATTCTGGGCCGTTTCTTTTGGTCCATTCATCATCAAATATCGAGACAATGTAAAGGACAGCATTTTCAAATTATCTCCAAAACTGAAAAACGTCAAAAATGGAGATACGTGGTTTTATTTCGAGAGCAGCTATATATATATATATATATGTGTGTGTGTGTGTGTACATATATATTTTCAGTTTTTGACAGTGTGAAAGTACCTGTTAAATGATAATGATAAACGGACCATAAGTTAAGTCCCAAAACAACGTAGAAAAACATCTGGTTCCATTGACTTACATTAAAAGTACAGTATGTTTTCTCCTTCTCCTGTAAAGTTACCATTTTGGAGATACAAGGCTTTGTTCTGACAGCAGCAACATATATATATATATATATATATATATATATATATATACACATATATAGTTGCCATTTTGGAGAAACTTTTTTTTTCAGACAGCAATGACATAGGCACAAGTTATTTGTCTGTAGAACAAATGGAATACAAAGGAAAAAGGACTTCATCACTAGCAATGTTTGTTTTATCTCTAAAAACAGCCCCAGGTTGCTGTTCTTCACAGATTATTTGATTTTTAATGAGATAAAATTCAGTATCTGACTTCTGACGATAGTGAACCAGAATCTATTTTAGTAAAACAATGGAAAAATTGATAAAAATAGTTACTAAATTTCCTTGTTTTCAGTTTTGGGTTAATGTGTGACAGCCTCCAACAGCAGCTGCTGGCAGGTGAAGTAGTTGAGCAGGTTTGAGGAATGGAAAGAATGAGAATGAAAAAAGCTTTCTTGGTTTTCCACCTGGCAGCGTGCCAGAGTCACGGCTTTGCTCTTTTGAATTTTTCCGTAAAATCTCCATCGCCTGCTGTCGCAAGTATCACACAGGAGAAACTGCCAAAGTGCTCCCCAGACCACACAAACACACTGTAATGGAGTGTGGCTTTGGGCCATGTCAGCAACCACAGATTGGGAACCTGTTAACCCCTAAAAAAGGACCAAAGGCTGCCAGTGAGCCCAGTCTTTCATTACTCACTGCAACAGCTTAAGAATGACTCAGGTTGTTTGCACTGTAGTCCAAGTAATTACAGAGAAATAAGCATTAGGACGAAATCAGTCTGGGATGTTTAAGCTTACATGAACTCCAAAAACCACAAGTGTCAAACAGAGGAAACCGTTTTGCTTCCTTGTCAGAATTAGCAATAAAACAGCACTGAAAGGCAAAGAGAACTAATACAATGGATTAAGTCTGAATGTAAAAAAACGGGAGAAAAAAATTAAGAAAAATATAAAAATCTAACTTGTGAGAGAGACACAGTTCCAATAACTAGCTTGGTTTGCTTGCTTGTACTCATAATGTTAAACAGTGTGACAGACACTGTCAAACACAGGTCAGAATGTCAAACACAAGGCCCGTGGGTCAGATCAGGCCCGCCACACAATCCTAACCGGCCCACAAAAGTATTTTCATTTACTATTAATATTAGCCCGTTTCACAGTGTGCTGCACTACAGTCCCCAGCATGCACTGCAACGTAATGTGCGCTCTGACTCTACTACCCCAACAACAGTCTATGGGACAGCGGTTACACCTCGTTCTCCACAATTCTCCACAATTCCACACCAGTCATATCACCAAACACACTAACTACATTTCAGCTGCAGTTCAACCAACATAAACACTCAACGTCAGCTCAGCAGCTCAGAAACTGAGCCCAAGTCTTAATGAACCTGCAGCAAAGAAAGGATGCCAGGAGTCTAGATCAAGCAAATAGGTTACTTTTATAAGACCGAGCACCTGGGGACATTTAAATTCTGAATATTTCAAGTGTTCATGTAATATTTTAAGGTCTACTACAAGTGTCTGTATTTTACTGTTGATGTTTAGTAAAGTAAAAATCTTCTTACTTGCTGAAAATGAAATCAGAACATATTTGATAATATTTGACCTTCTAAAAACACCAAAACCATGAAAACTGTGTATTTATAACCTTAATGTTTGTGTGGTGTTGATGTGTTTGTTACTCGGTGGTCTGAGTAACATTATTGTTCTCTTAAATCAATACAGCCATAACAATTTATGTAAAAATACCAGATGTTTAAAATATCACGAGTGTCCAGTGCAGGGTTCTCCTTTAGCAGCTGTAGCCAGTCAGCAGCCTGTCCATGTTGTCCACACGCACACACACACACACACATATACAAACACACACACACACTAACAGCAGCCCATGTAGGAGGAGAACAGAGTGAAGGACACAGCACCTCCACACTTTTACTCCCCGCAGGTTCACCCAACACCACATGTGTAGTATAAATGTGTGAGGGGTGAACAGAGTGAAGACACTGAAAATGGGTTATTTTATATGTTCTTCACAGAAAATGAGCAAAGACCAAGAATCTGAGGTTGAAATAATAATAAATCACATCATTTCTTCTTTTGGTAAACATTGAAAATGAGTCCCACAGACCCCAACAAGGGTTTATACCTTCGTAAACATCTGGAGATAATGTGTAGGTACGTGAATGTGCCCGTATCTATGCTCTACTTTGCGTTCTCTTTTATCTCCTCCCCTCAACCGATGTATCGTCTTACAATTCTCTTAAAAGAATGTTTTAAGGCATTTTATATGGAAATGAATGAACAATAAAAATCTCAGACATCCGACTCTTCTAATCACTCAGCTATGTAAAGCAGTGTGTGTGTGTGTGTGTGTGTGTGTGTGTGTGTGTGTGTGTGTGTGTGTGTGTGGAGGGGGCGGGGGAAGCTGTTAAACCAGTTCTTGTTGATGTCACTGCTCTGGAAAGCAAAGTCCAGAGCCTTCGCCCTAAATTGCGACAGATGCTTTTCTCATAACAGTCGCGCGGCACCACTACATTCACAACTTCCTTACGAGCAGTGCGCCTTACTGTAATTACTCATGTTAAACATTGGCCCAGCAAGAATTCACAGGCTGCATGTTCTTTGTGTACTTTTGGGCCTTCAGAGTTGGAGTGATATACTGGAGGAACCTTCATGGTGACCTACAGCGCAATATAGATAAGTTCAGTGAATCATTCACAAGATCGTTCATCATAGACTACAAGCTGCAGGTTATCAGAACATTTTGTGGCAATCAGTGAGTGCGTATACATGCACTCAATAATCCGATCATAATCAGATTTCTGCAGTTATCCGATTATTCAGATGGTCATGTAAACACTCCAATCTAGAAATCCGATTAAGAAATACGATAAAGAGGCTGGATTTTAGCTCAGTAATCAGATTTCTCAGTGCACGTAAACTCTTACTCTGATTTCTTTCGGATTTCTGTCTGCGCATGCACGAGATCGGACGGTGGATGTCACGAGACGCAGCAACACTTGGAGCGGCGCTGCAACCAAACACGAAATAAAGGTTGTGAATATTCATCATCTTCTAGATGATGTTTGTTCATATTTTCAGGTAAAGTGGTGATGTTTAAAAAGAAAACGCGGCATGAAGTTTGAGTTTTACGTTACGTTTACGTCACTTCTTCTGTGAGTTTATTGGCTGCTTGAAAAGCAGAAATCTGATTACTGTCTGACTCATGTAGACCTGGAGTTTCCCCATTAGTAGTTATCGGATTATTAAGTGCATGTAAACACACTCAATAATATGATATCATTTATAAAGAGGCCAAAAACTCAGAAAACTGAATGCTGGCTGACAGCATTATATATATTAATGTCTTAGATGTCAAACAAAATAAAGTTTTATAGCTTCTGTTCTGGAAGTTGAGCTACCTAGAACTCTACGCAGTTTTGGTTTGTGTTTGTTACCTCTGATTTTTAGGGATGTATAGAACGATATCAGAATCATTTCTGTATTGGTAGACAATCGATCGGCATCGGACGAATGTTTAGTCTTCACTGATATTCCAAACTGATGCTGTATTACTGCACTAAATATCTGTACTTTATTCATTTTGTTGCATTTCATCGCTTTTTTCAGGTATTTTTTTCCACACCATTTGAGAACAGCAGCTGCCCTTCACATTGTATGAATTCAATTGCTTGGAATAAAATCTCTTAACATTTACTTACATTGAAAGTAAAGCCCGTTTTTGCTCTCTCCTGTAAACTCAACATTTTGGAGATATTGTAGTTTTTGTAGTTTTTTTGGAGAGTGACGATATGAAACCCTCTAACCAAATAACTTATTTTTCTTTGCAGTGCTAATTCAGGTACATACAGTCCCGATTTCTACATTCTATAAATGGTTATGTATTAGTATCAACATCAACACATGCTGGCGGGCGCAGACTCCCTCTACTCAGTCCTACTACTTAAGAATATATCATTGTTTTCCAAGTATTTACTGAACTATTACAGCCTTGAGATGTAGCTAATCTGAGAATGTAAGCTTTGACTTTGGTTTATTGACTTTATTAATGCTAACAAATATGTGACACCACCAATACTGAATTTCAGTAGCGTCCAGCTCTACAGTGGCCCTTTGGATATTCCTGATACACAGCCATTACAGTGAATGGTGTCCAGTACATATTGCTAAAGAGCACTGGTGGGAAGTGCCTGGTCACTTTCTAGTAATCTGTGGTGGAACCGGCCCAGCAGAGAAACTCCTGCATTTCTGCCGGTGTGTCACCTGGACTAGTCTAATCTAATCTACCTGTTTGTTTCTCAAAGTTCAACCGAAGTGTTCATGCAGGTCACACCCAGTTTGGTTTCCAGTCCAGCGGATGATAAAACTCCTCGTCTATAATTTCCTGGCCTCTTCCTTCTGTGATGCATTATGCAAACAGAAATGCTGCTCTCGAAGGGGCTCAACATTTTTGGTGACTATACAGAAACAATATGATGCTTTGTCAATCATTATTTTCAGTCAACTGTGTTGATGTAACATATTTTATTCGAATGTTACCGACTGACTTATTTGATTCATGTAAATCTTGTCATTGTTCAAGATGTAATGAGCAGCATAGCTCAACTACAGTCACTCATAATCTGCTCTAAAACATATCGAACCTGTTGACTCACTCAGCTAAAGCACAACTGATATACTGGTTGACTGATTATATCAGCCGATATTGAAGGCTTTCAGTTTTATTGGTATTGGCCACTGGGAGACCCAATAAGGTCACCTCCTTTGTATCTACATACATAATACAAGCTGAACTATTAACATCTAGAATAAGAATAAAAATGTTATAATTATGAAGAGAACTACAGACGGCACTGATTCGATACAAATATTGGACGTTACTCCAGGTTTCAACATCAATATCGGTATCGGATGAGAAAATGTGGTACTGTGCTATCTCAAATCAGAAAAAATCGTAATTAAAAGAAACTATTATTATATCATTTAAATGGATCTTACATCTCTTATTGTATTGGATTGGGAGGGGCTGAATAGACCTGAACAGAATGCCATAGGCTGAATAGACAGACATAACATTTACATGTCGCTGTTGTTGGAAGAACCTCGTATCTCCAAAATGGCAACTTTACAGGAGAAGGAAAAAACATACTGTACTTTTAATGTAAGTCAATGGAACCAGACGTTTTTCCAAGTCATTTTGGGCCATTTCTTTTGGTCCATTCATCATGAAATTTACACACAATTTAAAGAGCAACAGGTATTTTCAAATTATGTCAAAAACTGAAAAATGACAAAAATGGAGATACGAGGTTTTGTTCTGACAGCAGTGAGATATAGTTTTCCATGAAATGGACCCTTTAAGAGTTTCTGCTGTTTATTAAGTTTTAATAACGTGACCTTTGAGAACAGTCATATTCAACACAGCGGAGAACTGAGAGTCATAACACTGTTTAACTAACAAAGTATCAGCTGATATTATTAGTTATCAGAATTTTTAGCCCTATAAAATCGATATCAGCCCCAAAAACATATCGGTCAGGCCCCATTCAGCTTCAGTTGGACTCACAGAAGGCCAGTATTACAGACAAGGTCTATAAACCTGTACAGTTTACTGACCCACACTGACGCCGATGGGACTTTGGTCACTTATTAGTATCTATGAAAATCTACACTCTTAAAAATGATGGTTCTTCAAGGGTTCTGTAGTAAAGACAATGCTTCTATATAAACCACAAATACTCAAAGAAACCTTTGCATGACTAAACGGTTCTTTGCATTGTTAAACTGTTCTTCAGATTGATGGAGAATGAGTTGTGTATGGTTCTATAGAGCACCTTTAGAAGAACATTTTTTGGTGCTATGCAGAACTCTATTTGGTACCTTTTTGGTACTCTATATAGTACAGAAAAGGTACTTTATAGAACCATATACCACACATTCTCAATCTGAAGAACAAGTTCACCATGAAAAGAACCATTTAAGCATGCAATGGGTTCTTTGAGTGTTCATGGTTCTGTATAGCGCCATTGTCTTTACTAAAGAACCCTTGAAGAACCATCTTTTTTAAGTGTGTAGAGTAAGTGTGGTTTCCCAACTAAGAGAAGAGGAGGGCAAAGTGAAAGCCAGTAAATCATACAATGATGTCAAGCCTGTAACAACAGAAGAACCTTTCTGGTGCTGTATAGAACCCTTTTCAAAAAGGTTCTATATAAAACCACATAAAACACACTCTCCATCAATCTGAAGAACACTTTAACAATGCAAAGAACCTTTTAATCATGCAAAGGGTTCTTTGAGTGTTCATGGTTCTTTATAGAACCTTTTTCCTTACTAGAAAAAGGAATATTGTTTTGAAAAGGGTTCTTCTCTCAAGCCTGATGTCGTAACAATAGTATAACACCTTTTGGTGCTATGTTGAACCCTTTTCAAAACAATATTCCTTTGAAGAACCGTCTCTTTTAAGAGTGCAGAACGTTTTTGAAAAGGGTTCTATTTACCATCAAAAAAGGTTCTTTTTACAAGCTGGACATTGTAACAACAGAACCATACACAGCACATTCTCCATCAATCTGAAGAACCACTTCATGATGCAAAGAACCCTTTAATCATGCAAAGGGTTCTTTGAATGTTCGTGGTTCTTTATGAAACAGTATTCCTTTGAAGAACCGTCTCTTTTAAGAGTGCAGAACGTTTTTGAAAAGGGTTCTATTTACCATGAAAAAAGGTTCTTCTTACAAGCTGCACATTGTAACGATAGGAGAACCCTTTTTGGTGCTATATCGAACCCTTTTCAAAAACGTTCTATATAGAACCCTACACAGCACATTCTCCATCAATCTGAAGAACCACTTCACGGTGCAAAGAATCTTTTAATCATGCAAAGGGTTCTCTGAGTGTTCATGGTTCTATACAGAACAATATTCCTTTGAAGAACCATCTCTTTTAAGAGTTTAGAACGTTTTTCAAAAGGGTTCTACACAGCAACAAAAAAGGTTCTTCTTACAAGCCTGACATCGTACCTATAGAAGAACTCTTTCTTTGCTACATCGGAAAATTTTCAAAAAGGTTCTATATAGAACCATACACAACACATTCTCCATCAATCTGGAGAACCATTTCATGATGCAAAGAACCCTTTAATCATGCAAAGGGTTCTTTGGGTGTTCATGGTTCAATATAGAACCATTTTCTTTACTAAAGAACGCTTGAACCCTTGTCTTTTTTAAGAGTGTAGAACTTTTTTGAAAAGGGTTCCATGTGGCACCCAAAAGGTTCTTCTTACATACTGGACAATGTAACAACAGGAGAACCCTATATTTCTATATAGAACCACACACAACACATTCTCCATCAATCCGAAGAACGCTTTATTCATGCGAAGGGTTCTTTGAGTGTTCATGGTTCTATATAGCTCCATGTTCTTCGCTAAAGAACCCTTGAAGAACCATATTTTATAAGAATGTATTTGGAACTGAGTAATTTGAACTATTTACATGTGACCAGAGCTGAATAGTGAAGAATAAACAATGACGTGTGTTTGATATGACCGTTAATATTTATTAATATTAATATTAATATTAATACCTACAGTATTAACAGAGCTCTGTTCTGTGAATCAGTGGTTTCAGATCAGAGCGTAACACACACTCACCTTGTCTTTAACCGACCTCTTCTCCAGGAAGCCCTCGTGATAGCAGGTGGGCAGCTGAGATTTTGGGCGTCCGGCTCTCCTGGGGGACGCCATCTGACCTGACCACTGCTCTTCTGTAACTTCACTGCTGAATGTCCAGGAAAACAAACGCTGCGCTGAGCATCACATGCTAACCAGCCTCAGCGCTGCGTGGCTCTGTAGGTTCTGAGCAGCTCTGTGTGGTTCTGTAGGTTCTGTGTGGTTCTGGGTGGAGGAACTCGTCTGTAGCTCCTGCGCGCGTGAGTGTGAGCTGCTCTGCACTGAACTGACTTTTCTTACCGCAGGTGAGTCAGGCGGCGGTGGGCAGTGACGCAAAGCTCTAGTCACGCCCCTCTGGCGTGATGCGATTGGCTGTTGTTTTTACTAGTTTAGAGAATGAACTTCTAGCCAATCCGAGCGCAGGAGGGCGTGGCTTTATGAGACACAGATGGGTAAGAAAAATAGACTTCCTCAAATTGACTGATGATTTTAGTTATTAGAAAACCGGATGTAAACCAAGTGGACAAAATTACACACACACACACACACACACACTGATCAGGCGTAACATTATGACCACCTCCTTGTTTCTACACTCATTGTCCATTTTATCAGCTCCACTTACTATATAGGTGCACTTTGTAGTTCTACAGTTACAGACTGTAGTCCATCTGTTTCTCTGATACTTTGTTAGCCCCCTTTTACCCTGTTCTTCTATGGTCAGGACCCCCATGGACCCTGACAGAGCAGGTACTATTTGGGTGGTGGATCATTCTCAGCACTGCAGTAACACTGACGTGGTGGTGGTGTGTTAGTGTGTGTTGTGCTGGTCTGAGTGGATCAGACACAGCAGTGCTGCTGGAGTTTTTAAACACCTCAGTGTCACTGCTGGACTGAGAATAGTCCACCAACCAAAAACATCCAACCAACAGCGTCCTGTGGGCAGCGTCCTGTGACCACTGATGAAGGACTAGAGGATGACCAACACAAACTGTGCAGCAGCAGATGAGCTATCGTCTCTGACTTTACATCTACAAGGTGGACTGACAAGGTAGGAGTGTCTAATAGAGTGGACAGTGAGTGAACACAGTGTTTAAAAACTCCAGCAGCACTGGATCCAATCACAGCAGTGTTTAACTAACATAATATTGGCTGATGTTTTCAGTTGTATCACATCGGCCAGGCCCTGTTCAGCTACTACCGAATTCAGCGAAGGCTAGTTTACAGATGAGTTCAGACGAGCTGTGGACTAAATGAGCTGGCCATTCACTCATAACAATCCTTTTACTGTAGAGTTAACTGACCACACTGATGCCACAGTGATCTTGGTCACTTATAAGTATCTCATATGCAAATTCAGGCTAATCCTAAAACCTTTCCCGGTGAAAAAAACATAGATGAGCTATATTTTAGTATTCAGTTGAACTGAGTGTAATTTCTCTGCGAAGTTTAGTACACTATTTCTATTTATGTGCACAGGCCACACTCAACTCCTGAGATTTATCACAGAAAGTTATGAGATGGCATGGTTATTAATACACTGCCTACATTATTTTACAATCGCCCATCTCATCTTCCTCTCCCTCACTGGCCAGGCCCTGAAACCACAGAGACAGAAGAACGTGATCAGCCGTCAGTATGGTTAAACATGCTTTCAGGAAGTTTCCCAGATCCCCATGACGAACACGCCTTCAAACACCTCATTCTGCATTAACCCTGGATCACAAACACCACTCCAGTTCATCCCATTTATTTATTTATTTATTTGAAATGTACATATATAAATATTTACATATATTAAGATGTAAACAAAGCCGTTCAGAGTGGTTTGGTGTGAAACGCTCTGTTCTAGAGAAACTTACTGAGTCAGAACTGTTCACAGTGGTGGTGATAGGAACCAGACGTCCACCTCTAAAAGCTCCCTCACAGAAAGTTACTACATGAAATGGTTATGAATTCACTGCCTGATGACTGAGACACTGTTTTATGATAGTTTTTTGGCCTGAAACATATATTTAAACTCAGTTCATGGTGGAGGGATACATGCAGGGTGTCGTGAGGCAAAATAGTCCCCCCAAAAAACTTTCTTTTTCCCAGATTTTCCACTATTTTCCCATCATCTACATTCCATATAAACCCAGAAGACTCGTGTCGGTTCACTGGTGGTTCTGGATAGTAAATAAAATGTCTATATTTGTGTTGTAGTCATGGCGACCCCTGGTTCCTATCACCACCACTGTAAAGACATCTGAACCATTTCACACCAAACCACTCTGAATCACTCCGTTTACATCTCAAACACTGCGTTAAACAGACATTTTTGACAGTTTGGCCCTTTAAGTCCAGTTCGTACTTCTGCCTTTTTGTGGTAAATACTATATAAAATGCGCTGCTTTGTCGCCCTCTAGCGGACGCACTCGTGTTGGCAGCATTACCGTAATTCCTCTACTAATCGCTCCTGTCCGGCTGCTCATTTGACCACCGGAAAGGAAGGGGGGACAAAAACGGCGCTAGCGAGAAACCACAACACAGTATCCTAAATCTGCTTCACACTTTTATCTTACAAGAACGTAGTGTCCACCCTTAAGTGGGGCTGGTCAACGCAAAAGGGCTTAAACACAGCCGTGAAGACGCATAAGCAGCGACAGTGTGCCGAGGAGAGAATGACAAGGACGGGCAGAGGGAGAAAAGGGGAGGAGAGTGACATTAAAGCAACACTAACACAACAAGGAAACTCCACACACACACACACACACACACACACACACGCACACACACACACGCCTGCATTTGATGCTTTTGAATAATAGCCTGCTGGCTAGCTCAGCGAAGTGTTCTCGCAAAAATAAAGCCCCAAAAGCAGCGGCTGCGCTGACCAAAGTGGCCGAAACAGAGCGTCTCAGCCGTGGAGCTCTTACAAGTACAAGCGCCGGCCGACGGCTCGCGGGAGACGATGGGTGAGAATTAAAAGACAAACAGTGATTTTGTTTCCTTTCTGTCTTCTAATGACCGGATGAAATTAATAATCAGCAGGCCGCGCGAGGCGAGGAGTAGCCAGAACAGGGAAGAAGAACAAAGATGGCACCACGGATCTCCAAACAAAAAGCCCATCGGCGCGCGCTCAGTGATTTTATTAGGGGTTTCATTCCGGTCCGCGTTAAGAAATAAAGGCATTATTCTGCACCTGAGCAAAGTTAGCAGCCATCGTGACCAGACGCGTCCACACAGCAGGGGTCAGACCACAAAGTAGCCCGGTCTCAACTTCCAAACTTCCAAACCACTGGTTTTCTTGTTTTTTTGTTTACACTTTGAAGCTTCCACTTTTATGCACTTTTAATATGCAGGCAGATGTGCCAGTGCACGTGAGTCAGATGTGTTGGCTACAGAGTGAGGCAAATGAAAAATGTCACTTTTTGAACATTTCATCCTGTAATTATTATTTTTTATCTTCTTAGAATGTAGAATACGGTTGTTTTTATTATTATGTATTTGCTTATTTTGCGTGTTGTTCATCTGTTTATTGTTGTTAAATGAATAAATAAGAGGAAGACGGCAGCTGAGCTGATGGAGCACAGTTTATTCATGTGAACCCCGTATTTGGGGGTTTTTCAGTGCACTTTTATAGAGCAGTTTGCATTTTGCAGCGTCTGCTTCTTAAAATCAGTACAGCTGCAGGTCTGCTCCGCTAATCTCCGACTCCATTTGTGGCTTTCCTGTTGAGTCATTCTTAATTTTCACAACATTTGCTGCTCTCACACACTTCACAGCACGGAGGCTCGGCCCGTTCACACCAGACTGTGGGTCATTCTGCAGAAACAGACACCTTTCGGTCTCTCCATAGGAGTCACTGGTGTTACTGGTCATCATTGGTGTTACACATAATAAAGGAACACCAGAGACATTTTTAATGAACAATGCATTTTACTAAATAACTGCTACAGAGCATCAAACCACATGATGTCAATCATGGAACATCCACTAAAATATGTAATTTAAACCATTTGTGTTCTATTTTTTCACAAATACCTCAGAATAAAGTCGGTCACACCAGTGACTTCAGCTAAAAGCTTCATATGAAATCATGAGCTAAATGAGAAAATCTCTGATAACTGAAAGACACAGTGGACTCACCATGTGCTTTTCTTCATAGATCCTCAGAAAACAGGTAAAAGGAAGTCGAGTGTGTCATCAGTGTGACTTTTATTTTAAAATAAGAGATTTTTTGTTATGCAGTAACACCAGTGACACGACTCCCGGGGACAACATTCATTATATATTTTATAATATTTATTTGTTTTCTTTATGCCATTTTATTCATATATTCCATAGTCATGTATAGATTATTGTAGTTAAAATTGCAGAAAAATGTGTTTTCTTTCTTCAAAATATGGCCTCAGCCTTCACACCTGACTGTGGGGACGAGCTCTTCTGTGGTGCTTGGAATTCTATATGATTGATTTAAAAAACAATCTTGCTAAATTGAGGCTCAGGAAGGTGTAATTGTTAAAATAACGTATTGTTTTATTTTAAAATATAAATAAATTGTAACCCGAACATGTTTTTAAGTGTAATATATCTGTAAACGCTAGGGACACAAACATGGACGTTTCTGTAGAATGTAGTATGTCCAAAAGTTTGTAGACACCTGCTCGTCCAGCATTTCGTCTGAAAATGATGAGTATTAATTAGGGCTGTCGTGATTACTTGATTAAAATCGAGTACTCGCTTAAAAAATGAACAGAGGGGGTGCTGTTAGCACTCAGATTGCTTTTGAGAGGAAACCCACACCAGCAGGAGCTCGCAAATGCATGTATATTTGTTGTTACACATTTTATGTATGTAAAGTCTAATTTAATGTTCGCTGTTTTAAATGTGCTCACATGTTTATACGATTAAATGTAATAATAATAAAAATAATAGTTTAGATTACAACATCAATTACTAATTTACTCAATAGCGACAGCCCTGGTATTAATAGTGAGCTTGTGCTGCAGTAACAGCCTCTACTCTTCTGGGAAGGATTTACACTAGATGTTGGAACATTGCTATGAGGATTTGATTGAGCATTAGTGAGGTCAGGTGATGTTGGATGGTCAGTTCTGGATCTCCAACTCATCCCAAAGGCATTGGATGGAGCTCCATTATCCAGAGAACACAGTTCTAATGTTCCACAGCCCAGTGCTGGGGGGCTTTAGACCCTCTAGCCCACTCTTGGCATTGGACATGGCACAACTGAATGGCTGTATCAGCAGTGGGTGGACCTACATTCACTCATTAGAAGGACCACCCATATATATATATATAGTGACATATAGTGTCTCTAATGTGAAAGACTGTAATCTGTAACCAGGATAATGTGAGTGTCCAGCTTCACGCGTGTCTGTGTCTGTGTTCGTTCTCCCTCAGGTTCAGAGCCGCCTTCGTCTCCTCAGGTGGTGGAGGAGGGAGGTGATGAGGAGGATGAAGAACTGAGCGGAGGAGAGGATGCTGAGCTCAGAACGTCTGCAGGACGGGGGTCCGTTCTGACCCGCAGGGGCATCACGCTCAGAGTGTTACTGAAGGACGGCCTGGTGGAGCCTGGAGACGGAGTTCTGTCCATTCACTACCTGGTACTGCTGACCGCCTGTTCATAAAAAATGGATTTAACCCCTGATATTCTCAGGCGTAGTACATCCCGAAACTTATCATTCAGTAATTACACGCAAAACAGTGCGAACCAAGCTATTCTTAAGTTTTGGAGCGAGGAATAGAAGCCGTGACTTGACAACATCGAGCAACAACAAGCCGTGACCTGGCCATTTAAGGGCCAAGTGAAGTCCAGTCTCAGTTCTTTGTGTTTGTATATTTTGTTGCTGTTAAAACTTTTTTTTCTCATGATAAATAAATCAATACAAAGAGTCCAAAAATTACTTTTGAGAAAATTATGAAATTCTATGGGTACGTAGTGTTCTCCTGCCGTCCAGCAAGCCCATATTCATCCTTCAGACGGCCAGATAACATTTTTCCACTGCCCCAGTCCAGTGTCAGTGTGCTTTACACCACTCCAGCCGACACTTGGCATTGTGCATAGTGATCTTAGGCTTGTGTGCAGCTGCTCAGCTGCTGAAAGCCATTAGTGAAGCTCCTGATGCTCAGTTCTTGTGCTGAAGTTGCTCCAGAGGTAGTTTGGAACTCGTAGTGAGCGATTCAGCAGAGGATAGACCATTTTTACAAGCCACAGTGCTTCATCACTTGGGACCCTGAGAGCTTACGTGGTCTACCGCTTTATGGCTGAGCCTCCAAGAGGCTTCCATTCCACTGTAATAGCCTTTACAGTTGACTGGGGCAGATTTAGCAGGGCAGAAATTAAACACACTGACTTGTGGCGAAAATCATGAGTTTAATCCACAGTGATTCCACCTCCAACCGTGTCCATGAGTCCAAGAGAGCATAACTGTCCTCTCTCTCACTTTCTCTCTCTCTCTGGGTGGGTAGGGTGGTCCTCCCTCTCCCTACATCACTCAGCGTGATGCTAGCCAACACAGGCACCTGACAGCTGACGTAACAGGCTTAGCTGTTAGTGTACTTCCTCGAATGTGATCCTTCAGCCGTACAATGATGTTAGCAGCTGTTTGAGAAGATGTGGAGCTTCATGTGACTTGGAGGAAGAGCGTGCTGGCCTTCACCCTTCCAGCTTAGTAGGACCACCTAGCTAGAGGGTGGGATTTGGCTTTGGAGGTGGGGGTTGGTGTAAAAACAACGAAATAGAGCAAGCCAAGTTAGTGAACCTGTAGGACGTCACGTTTACACAGATAATATTCAGGAATACTCTATACAGAGAACATGAGAAACTGATGTAGTAAAGGGGTTTCCAGAGCCTCGGCCCAGGGGAGTTTAGTGTTTTCCCTGATCAAAAACACCTGATTTAACCTTTCGGGTAGTTGTGAGTCTCTTTATTGCTCTTTTAAAGCCTTTGAAGTCTGGAGTTGTCGTTTTGTTATGCAGTACAAAATTAATTAAATGTAATTACATTTTTAATTACATAGTTACTTAATAAATGATATTTGCAATCGATTTATGTTCTGTATGGACAGGTTTGAGTGGTATGGACTGAAAGCTTAGAGCTTCTCCATTGACAAACAGTGACTCAAACTGTTAGAAAAGGTGTTTTGTGGTGTAGAAGTCAGTGGGGGTCTAGAGGGGCTAAAGAGGGGCTAAATCTGACATGTAAAGGTTATTTGCTTGTGCTTATAAATGAATGATTACATTGAATATTATAAGTGATTCCTAGAGCTTCTCCCATTTCCTACTCTGTTATTATCTTCTTCACTTCTGCAGCCCTGACCTCTCTCTCTCTTTCTCCTCTCTCTCTCTCTGTCTCTCTCTCCCTCTCTCTCTTTCTCTCTTCTTTCTCTCTCTTCTCTCCCTCTCTCTCTCTCTCTCTCTCTCTCTCTCTCTCTCCCTCTCTCTCTCTCTCTCTCTGTCTCTTTCTCTCTCTCTCTCTTCTCTCTCTCTCTCTCTTCTCTCTCTCCCTCTCTCTCTCCCTCTCTCTCCCTCTCCCTCTCCCTCTCTCTCCCTCTCCCTCTCTCTCTCTCTCTCTCCAGGGGAAGAATTTTGTGGGTGATTTACTGACAGATGGAAAAATCCGCTGGGTGGAAACAGGGCAAATCTTCAACTCTCCGAGCGCCTGGGCCACACATTGCAAGCGGCTGGTCAATCCAGCCAAAAAGTCCGGCTGCGGCTGGGCATCGGTGCGCTACCGCGGAGAAAAACTGGTCCAGTACAAAACCAGCTGGCTCCGCAAGTACCAGCCCAGCGCAGATATGGTGAGAGAAAAACACAGCACGATAAAAACAAGCAGAGCATGAACTAAACAAGCAGGACTTATAATATCTGCACAGAAACATATGGTGCTTTGAATTTACATGATTGTTACACATCAGTAAAATGTGTTATAACAACACAGTTCTTTCAGTCAGTAAACCGAATTAGCAGTTGAGTTGCTTGTGCTTGTTTTGATGCTGCACGCTTGGGACCAGAGGCGTGGCCAGGCTACAGACATGAAATATGAGGTGTGGCAATAGTTAAGTAAGTTATTGATGTTTCTCTATACACTGTATTCACATGACATAAATATTTGTTCTTAATTACATAAATGTATAGTTACATAATGAATTACATTTGACAGTTGATTTACATTCTGTGTGGACAGACTCGAGTCTGCACTTCTGAGTCTTTTCTGTTTGTTTCAGGGTCAAAAAAATGAGAAAACCAGCAAAAATGTAAAAAAATAGTTTTTTTCTATTTGCAACACAAGACTGTACAGACAACAATAACTTTAATAAGTTATTAAGAAATAAAAAATCCTCTTTTACTTACAAACACAAACAAAAAATATAAGAACAGACATATATAAGGCATATGCTTACATGCTAATAAGCATGTATGTCTATTAGGGATGTAGGAGGGTCGAGTATTGTAATAAAGGCTGTAATAACACCACTATACTGCACAGTGCTGACTAAAGGCCAAGAACATCACGCTTTACAGATAAATGTGTGATTTGTTCTCACCTTTGTGCTCTTGAATGTGTAGAATCTGTTCTTACCTAAGAACAAATCCCAAATTAGAAAACATTGGTGAATGTCAGAGTCTTTAAGAAGAATGAGGTCCAGTGTTCCAACAGTGAGTCTCTACAGATAGCAATATTGTAAATATGATAAATTCACGCTTTCAGAATCGTCATTCAAAGCATCTTTTTCTAAATTCCTCCTTTACCAGCCTTTTGTGAGATACTGTAGAAATGCTAGGAAGCCAAAATAAACAAACGTCCAGACTCAGACTGTAACAACACTCGTCTGGCCTTGGCAGCCTTTCTACACCCCACAGTCGAGGTTAAATGAAACACTGTTTTCAAACATGCTCTCTAGGTGATAAAGTGGAATTCCACCAGAATTTTCAGAATTTCTGCATAGGTCAGTGTTTGAGGTGTAAACAGAGTGACTCAGAGTGGTTTGGTGTGAAATGGTTCAGATGTCTTTACAGTGGTGTTGATAGGAACCAGGGGTCGCCATGACTACAACACAGATATAGACATTTTATTTACTATCCAGAACCACCAGTGAACCTACACGAGTCTTCTGAGTTTATATGGAATGTTGATGATGGGAAAATAGTGGGAAATCTAAAAAGAGTAATTTTCTTTGGGGACTATTTTGCCTCACGACACCCTGCATGTATCCCTCCACCAAAAATTGATTTTAAAAAGCAGGTTTAAGGCCAGCATATATATATTGTAGCAAAACAAAAATTCATAGCCATTTCATGTAGTAACTTTCTGTGAGGGAGCTTTTAGAGGTGGACGTCTGGTTCCTATCACCACCACTGTGAGCAATTCTGACTCTGTAAGTTTCTCTAGAACAGAACGTATCACACCAAACCACTCTGAATGGCTTTGTTTACATCTTAATATATGTAAACATTTATATGTGTACAATTCAAATAAATAAATAAATAAATGGGATGAACTGGAGTGGTGTTTGTGATCCAGGGTTAATGTAGGATGAGGCGTTTGAAGGCGTGTTCATGATGATCTGGGAAACTTACTGAAAGCATGTTTAACCATACTGACGGCTGACCACCTTCTTCTGTCTCTGTGGTTTCAGAGCCTGGCCAGTGAGGGAGAGGAAGATGAGATGGGCGATGACGAAGAGGAGGAAGGGAAGACGGCTGTTCCGGCGGAGGAGAAAAACAGGAAGTCCAAAACAGAACTGCACGGTGGGCCGCTGCTGTGTCACATACACACACATAAAAAAGCCTCAGTTTCATCCCGTATCAGAGAGTGAAGTGTGCACTAAAGGCAGAAAGGCAGGTTTATGTGAAGGGGACTGTGTGTGAGAGTGATCACTAATAGGATGCTGGTCTGTTAATGTGTGACAGACATCAGTGCGGTGCAGAAGAGAGGAGACCGAGAGAGAATCCCTGTCAGATACTGTACACTCGGGACCAGAGACGTGGCCAGGTAACAAACATGAAATATGAGGTGTGGTAATAGTTAACCATTAGAGATATTAACGCTGTTTCTCTATACACTGGAATACGTACACATATATGTACACTGATCAGGCATAACACTATGACCACCTCCTTGTTTCTACACTCATTGTCCATTTTATCAGCTCCACTTACTATATAGGTGCACTTTGTAGTTCTACAGTTACAGACTGTAGTCCATCTGTTTCTCTGATACTTTGTTAGCCCCCTTTTACCCTGTTCTTCAGTGGTCAGGACCCCCATGGACCCTCACAGAGCAGGTACTATTTGGGTGGTGGATCATTCTCAGCACTGCAGTGACACTGACGTGGGGGTGGTCTTTTAGTGTGTGTTGCGCTGGTCTGAGTGGATCAGACACAGCAGTGCTGCTGGAGGTTTTAATCACCTCAGTGTCACTGCTGGACTGAGAATAGTCCACCAACCAAAAATATCCAGCCAACAGCGTCCTGTGGGCACTGATGAAGGACTAGAGGATGACCAACACAAACTGTGCAGCAGCAGATGAGCTATTGTCTCTGACTTTACATCTACAAGGTGGACTGACAAGGTAGGAGTGTTTAATAGAGTGGACAGTGAGTGGACACAGTGTTTAAAAACTCCAGCAGCACTGCTGTGTCTGATCCACTCGTACCAGCACAACACACACTAACACACCACCACCACGTCAGTGTTACTGCAGTGCTGAGAATGATCCACCACCCAAATAGTACCTGCTCTGTGAGGGTCCATGGGGGAGTCCTGACCACTGAAGAACAGGGTAAAAGGGGGCTAACAAAGTATGCAGAGAAACAGATGGACTACAGTCTGTAACTGTAGAACTACAAAGTGCACCTATATAGTAAGTGGCGCTGATAAAATGGACAATGAGTGTAGAAACAAGGAGGTGGTCAGAATGTTATGCCTGATCGGTGTATAGTTACATAATGAATTGCGTTTACTTTTGATTTACATTCTGTAGACTCAAGTCTGCACTTCTGACTCTTTTCTGTTTGTTTCAATGTCAAAAAATGTTAAAAACAGCAAAAATGTAAAAAATATTTTCCTTTTTGCAAAACAAGTCTGTACAGACAAAAATAATAAGTTAAAATCATAAAATATCTCCTATTTTACATACAAACACAAACACGGTGTGGGTTGAACATTGAAAATGTGCACTTTCCACACAATTTCACAGCTTGTTTTCATTACCAAGAGAAATTATTTATATAAAATAAAAGAAGAGGCATATATGAGGCATATGCTTACATACTTATGAGGCATATATGTCTATAAGGGATGTAGGAGGGTCGAGTATTGTAATAAAGGCTGTAATAACACCACTAAACTGCGCAGAAGTGCTGACTGAAAGCCTGTTTGCTAGCTGAGAACATCACGCTTTACAGATAAATGTGTGATTTGTGCTTCATCAGCATGCAGTGGTAACAGGTTACAGGTATTTCCCCAAAGCAGCCTGACAGTGCTACAACATTTTGGTGCAGGTGTAGCAGCAGCACTCAAATACAGTACAGTGTGTGTAATTACCTGCCTCGCCATATTTATGTCATAAAACTGCATCACAGATCAATATAAAGTATAGCCGCAAGCGGCAATGAGCGGGTCAAAGCACATGTTAGCCTAATTGGGCCTAATAGGCAACCATGGTGAAAAGTACAGTGTGCCAAACAAATTTAAGCCAAAATACCAGACCAGGAGTGTTGCCTGACTATGTGCACACAAACTACACCTACCCACCAAGTTTGGTGTCTCTAGGGCTTAAGGTCTCTTCTCCACAACACATTTTTCAGGAGAAAAAGAATAATAATAATAATAATAATAATAAGAAGAAGAAGAAGAAGAAAAAAATCCAAGCAAAAGCAATAGTAAAAAAACACAAAAAACAAAATAAAAAAGGCAAAATAAAAAACAATAAATATGCTGATTACTGATTTGGTGTTTTGAGCAAAAATCTGCCTTTCAGTTCTTCAATATGTTTAGTCGCTAAAACACAGGCAAGTTTAGAAGTGCAGAGTTAAAATATGTGCAGAGGCTCTTACTGAGGTCTTTAGTGGCCTAATATCATTTTTTAAAACTTCAATCAAGTGTAGCATTAAATCTCAGTGTGTAGCTTGACTGTGGCTGTGATACCGTCTATTACCGCACCACGTATCTGAGTGTCCAGAACCAGAGTGAACAGGGTGTGTTGTTCTGGCTGTTTTGCAAATAATAAGAAAATGTATTTTTTAATTTATATATAATTTTCTGTCTTTAGAGATCCTCACACGCTCGTGGAGCTGTCTGCCTTCTCCGCTATCAACCGCTTCCAGCCGTTTAACGTCGCTGTGTCCAGCAACGTCCTGCTGCTAATGGTAAATACTGCCCCTATTCAGAGATTGAAAGGAACATACAGTATCAGTAACATATTCTGGTTATACTATATTTCCGCTGTTATTGTGTGATTTCATCTCCATTCTCTTTTGTTTACTTTTTAGCACAGTTTGTTTGTTAAATATGCCTGAAAATGAATTGTATTTAGGCATTTGGTTCCTTTGTAACCCCTTAAACGATCTGTATGTGGATCCACACTTCAGTCCCTCACTCACTATTACAGAACATACACATTGGTTTTGTAGCAGGTACTGAATAATTTATAGTAGATACAGAATAATGCATAGTATATATTAAATAACTCATCGTGGTTACTAAATAATTCTTAGTATCTACTGAATAATTCATAGTATCTACTGAATAATTAGTAGTTAATGAATATTTTTTGTAGATGCTGATTAATTCATAGTAGTTACCGGATAATTCGTAGTAGCCGCTGACTATTACATAGTAAATACTAAATATTTCAGAGTAGATACTGAAAAAGTCTTAGTGGCTACTGAATAATTCATAGTCAATACTGAATAATCTATACCTAATAATTCAGTAGTTATTGTATAATTTGTTATATATACTGAATAATTAATAGTTGTATTTACTCAATTCGTATTTACCGAATAATACATAGTAGATACTGAATAATACATATTAGGTAAAAAGTAATTCGTAGTACATATTCAAAAATTCAGAGTAGATGCTCAATAATTCATAAAGGAATATATACAGTAATATATATTAAGATGAGAAACTGAAAGAAATGCAGTTTAAGAATTATAATAATTCTAAAATGCAATCTCTTTCTAATCTTCCTCCTCAGGATTTCCACTGTCATTTGACCACGAGCGAGGTGGTGGGCTATCTCGGAGGCCGATGGGACACTACAACACAGCGTAGGTTTTACCTCTCAGTGACTTTTCCATATAACTAGGGTTGCATGATATAAACAATATATTATACAGCCCTATTTATCTTCCTCAAGCCTCTAAACCAGTCACGGAACGTTTTATTGTGTGTGTGGATGAACCAGTTCAAATTATCCAACATAAGTTCATTTTGTCAAAATGTTAAAATAATGCAGGTCTATTGTTATTGTGTTTTTACATGTTGTAAGGTTTAGCATTATAACTGAAATGTGGAATTTCATCCAGACAGTACAGGCTTAAAATAACACCCCCCACTATTTTGGTTTACACCTCTCATGGTCCCAATATCATCTCCTGTCTCCCTCAGTGCTCACAGTCTTGCGAGCTTTCCCGTGTCGCACGCGATTGGCCGACAGAGAGGCTGCACCTGCTGTGGAGGAAGAGGTCAGTTCAGATATCACACCTGGACATGTCTGACCTTATTATGGTTTAATGCAGGGGGTCTAACAGTGCCTGTAGAGTCTAATCTTAACTCTCTAACACAGCTGATCTGCCTTATGGAGGTTTGCAGCCTAGTGTGTTTGATTTGGACAGATCTCCAGGACATTTTAAGCTCATTTTTGAAGTTGTTTTTAGCCCAGTTCTGTGTGCCCATCACCCATATAACAGCCTCATGCTATTAACCCATATTATTCAAATACACTTGTTAAAATCTGATTGGCTGATCTGTGTTTGAGCAGATATACGCACATCTATGACCCCCTCACTACAGTTTAATTCTGTATTAATGCACCGTTCTGCTTTGCACGGACCACTGAACATGTGTATGAAGTAAATGGCTCTAAACATTGTTACACATAAGAACCCGGTTCTGTTTACACGTATTTTCTTAACAACTAGAACTAGTCTGATCGACTCAGCAGATAGCTAACAGGTATTGGCATTCTTTGTTAGGCATTAAATTTAAAGGATTCATGGTGAAGCTGTAAAAGAAAAAGTGAAATATGTTACTTGAATGTCTTACAAGGTTCAAATGTAGTGTTTTTAGTATGTCCTCCATAGATAGTGTTAGAACCAATGCAGGAAAATGCACGGCACTGATAGTGTGATGCTAACACAACACAGCAAATCACATAGAGATTCTAGCATTACCATTGAGGTGGTAGTTTGATAAGGAAGAGCTACTCATAAGGTGTAGACTTTTGCATTAAACACTGCTATACTCTGATATTTTCATGATTATACGACAGCAGCGTGAGTGAAATGACAGCAGTGTGAGTGAAAGTTGTTTTCATTCAGCGACAGATGTGCATTTTACTGTATTGTATTTTGTCGCTGCTCTATAAAAGCCACTCAGTGCCGCACGTTACAGTGATTTTACTACGGATAAGGTTTACTCTGCTTCGTGTTCACTGTGAAGCACCCCTTACCCAAAATAAAATCACTGTCATGAGTTATTGCTCTATTTAGGCAAAACCTGCCCTTCATACCAAGGCAGATACTTTGACGTGAAGCTGAGTGTTGAAGATAAATATGGCCAAAGAAATAGTATGAAGCTCCTTTATGATAAAGTAAACCTTCAGGCTTTTGTTCCAGTTTGCCCGTCAAAAAATCTCCACCCTGGAGAGCGTTTTCAAAAATCTCTGCTTTCAGTGAATGACAGGAGGCCAAAGCAAAGAGAAAAAAAAACTATGATGTCAAAAATGTGTGTATATGCATAACTTAATTGAACTAATAGTGCAGCATGAAGTAAAACTGAGAAGATTCAAAATTTCAGTGTAAAGGAGGAATGTTTTTCCAGACCTCTTTGCAGGCAGTATAATTGTGTCTGTCTCTGCAGATTTGTCAGAATCTGTTCATGCGAGGGCTGTCACTGGTGGGCTGGTACCACAGTCACCCTCGAGGCCCCGCCCTCCCGTCTCTACAGGATATCGATTCACAGATGGACCACCAGCTCCGCCTCCAGGGCAGCAGCAACGGCTTCCAGCCCTGCCTGGGCATCATCTGCGGTGAGACAGGATTTTCCACTTTGAAAAAAAAACTGGAGCAGGAGTTCGTCTCGCTGTGAAAAGTGAGAAACACCAGCTGCTGAATCAGAGCACCGCTGAGATCGCTCTGGCCGCACCGACAGGAAAGAGGCTTTTAATAATGCGCAATATGCATGTTTAACCACTTAACCTCTGAGGGTGCCTGTGTGGATCCACACTTTAGTTCCTCACGCTCAAAACCGCAGAACTGCAATTCACTTGACTGCATGTGAAGCCAGGTGTAAACACCCCAATTACAACCGGATCACTCAAACCACATTCAACTGATCTTTTTCCACATTTAACAGAAGTGTAGACGGAATGCGTTTTCGTTATCCGTATACAGTCGTGTGGGTGGAAATGCGTCTGCTGCAAGGGAACGAAAGGAGGACATGCAAGTGTGTAGTGTGTAGAGGCTTCATGCACTGTGGGCTGATGAAAGACTCCAAGCCGAGATTGTCGACTCATAACAGGGCGAAACGTAAACAACAGTAAAACTGAAACAATCAGATCTGATCTGGTCAAACTGGAGATGCAAAGAGTGAAAAAAGAGTAACTGCAGTTTGGTCGAGATACTGAATAATTCATAGTAGATAGCGAATAATTCATAGTTGATACAGAATAATTTATAGTAGATACTGAATAATTCATAGTGTGTACTGAATAATTCATAGTTGATACTGAATAATTTATAGTAGATACTGAATAATTCATAGTGCGTACTGAATAATTCATTGTAGATACTTAATAATTCATAGTAGAGGAGGTGACATACGTCCAAGACAACTTCCTATTCATAGTAGATACTGAATCATTCATAGTAGATACTGAATAATTCATAATTGATACTGAATAATTTATAGCAGATACTGAATAATTCATAGTGCATACTAAATAATTTATAGTAGATACTGAATAATTCATAGTAGACACTTAATAATTCATAGTGGATACCGATTAATTCATAGTAGATACTGAATAATTTATAGTAGGTACTGAATAATTCACAGTGCATACTGAATAATTAATAGCATCCACTGAATAATTCATAGTAGATACTGAAAAAATCATAGTGGATACTCAGTAATTCATAGTAGATACTGAATAATTCATAGTTGATACTGAATTATTCATAGTGCATACTGAATCATTAATAGCATCCACTGAATAATTCATAGTAGATACTTAATAATTCATAGAAGATACTGAATAAATGTTAGTAGATACTGAATAATCCATAGTGGATACTGAATAAGTCATGGTAGTGACTGAATAACAGGTCTTAAGAAGTGTAACTGTGTAGTATAAATGCGCCTGTAACATTTTCTGCACCTGCTGTTGGTGAAGACTTCAGTCATTCCACTTTCAGAGTTTTTCTCTTTTGAACAATGTTGTAATGAAGCTTGTTTGATTGTTGAGGCTTTACCTTTTTTTTTGTTACAGGACCGTATTACCATGGCAACCAGGGCGTGGCATCAACCATCACTCCATTCTGGGTGGTCCCTCCTCCAGAGGTATCTAACATGATCTTGACATCTCAGAATTGTGAAAAAAAACCACCAAAGACAAAATGCAGAAACTTTCTGCCTCCCTTACACTAATGTGAGAGACAGCATCAGTGTGGAAATACAGTCCTCTCTCTTTCTCTCTCAGCAACGGCCGAACGACTACGGCATCCCAGTGGCTGTGGAGGTGACATACGTCCAAGACAACTTCCTCACTACAGACGTCCTCAATGAAATGGTACGGAAGAAATAGAAAGAAAGACAGCAGCTGGAATCTAAAAAAATAGTTATTGCATTAAAGTACTGGTGTCACCACATTCACGTTCACATGTATTCAGGCAGGATTAGTAATGCAATTATTACTGGATGCAAAATGACGCATTACTCCTGGTTAAATTGATCCCCTGGTAACCTCCATGTCTGTTAATAGTCCATCAGACTCTGTGGAAATGGGTTTTCACGTTTTTTCTTAAAGGGGTAAAAGTATAATTAAAGGGTTAAAATGTAAACAGAGTGGAGTCGTTCAGAGAGGTTTGGTGTGAAACGCTCTGTTCTAGAGAAACTTACAGAGTCAGAACTGTTCACAGTGGTGGTGATAGGAACCAGACGTCCACCTCTAAAAGCTCCCTCACAGAAAGTTACTACATGAAAAGAAATACGCTGCTTGATGTCTGAGACTTTGTTTTATGAGAGCTTTAGGGAAGCTTTTGGCCTAAAATGTATATATTTTTTTTAATCAATTAATGGCTTAGGAATACATGTCAGATTTTCCACTATTTCACCATCATCATCATTCCATATAAAAGCTCAGACGACTCGTGCAGGTTTGCTGGTGTTTTTGGGTAGTAAATAACATGGCTATATTTGTCTTGTAGACTGTGAGGAGTCATACAGACATTAAGTACAAAAAAAAGCAGAAAACATACATTTAACAGAAAATCACACAGAAGCCTCAACAACTATATATCATTTTTTCGGTATTTAGTGTTTCCACTCTTTTCAGGAGACTCACTTTCAGTTTTACAAAGAAATCTGCAGACACACCTCCAGAGTTCAGTCTTAGAAGGTAGTTTTTTGAGCTCCACTTTTGAAAACTGCTTTCATTTATTTTCCTTTGACTTCCTCCTTCCTTACGCAAGTGGATTATCTGATATCTAATCTCCTCACAAATATCTCCTAAAATATGAACAACTTGACTTAACAGCTGCAGGACTGCATATTAAATAAATGAAGGGTGGTCTCTGACGTCTGCTCAGCACTGTGTGTGTGTTTTGTGTGTGTGTGGTCACTGTAGATGCTGCTGGTGGAGTTTTATCGGGCGGCTCCTGACCTGGTGAACTTCAATCAGATGTGGTCTCCTGATACCTCAATACTGGACAAAATCAAGGTCTGTCCACACCCACCTGTTGTTACTGCATCTATAACAGTGCATGTTATGCTGTATTATACACTGATCAGGCATAACATTCTGACCACCTCCTTGTTTCTACGCTCATTGTCCATTTTATCAGCTCCACTTACTATATAGGTGCACTTTGTAGTTCTACAGTTACAGACTGTAGTCCATCTGTTTCTCTGATACTTTGTTAGCCCCCTTTTACCCTGTTCTTCAGTGGTCAGGACCCCCATGGACCCTCACAGAGCAGGTACTATTTGGGTGGTAGGTCATTCTCAGCACTGCAGTAACACTGACGTGGTGGTGTGTTAGTGTGTGTTGTGCTGGTCTGAGTGGATCAGACACAGCAGTGCTGCTGGAGTTTTTAAACACCTCAGTGTCACTGCTGGACTGAGAATAGTCCACCAACCAAAAATATCCAGCCAACAGTGTCCTGTGACCACTGATGAAGGGCTAGAGGATGACACAAACTGTGCAGCAGCAGATGAGCTATCGTCTCTGACTTTACATCTACAAGGTGGACTGACAAGGTAGGAGTGTCTAATAGAGTGGACAGTGAGTGGACACAGTGTTTAAAAACTCCAGCAGCACTGCTGTGTCTGATCCACTCGTACCAGCACAACACACACTAACACACCACCACGTCAGTGTTACTGCAGTGCTGAGAATGATCCACCACCCAAATAGTACCTGCTCTGTGAGGGTCCATGGGGGTCCTGACCACTGAAGAACAGGGTAAAAGGGGGCTAACAAAGTATCAGAGAAACAGATGGACTACAGTCTGTAACTGTAGAACTACAAAGTGCACCTATATAGTAAGTGGAGCTGATAAAATGGACAATGAGCGTAGAAACAAGGAGGTGGTCATAATGTTACGCCTGATCGGTGTGTGTTATTGCTGTTTCATGGCAAATGTGGTTCCACGTGGCCAGTTCGGTTCAGCTTATAATTAGCATGTAGCTCATGGCTGCTCTTCTGCATACACTACCAAACAGAAGTCTGGAAATCAGCCCTGATTCTCTGGCTTCAGGACATTCTTTAGCAGTCCGAGGTAGAAACCACCCACTGTCGATAAAGCTGTGCTGCTGCCTTCTGCACATCCAACGCCCTCCCTTATGAAACACAAACAGGGACTTAAAAGATGTTTATGCTGTGAATACATCAGTTAAAAACAACAAAGAATTCACAGCTACAGCTGTGAGCTTTAGTCGTTTTTATAGGCTGTAAAAACATTATGTATTAAACCTAGAGCAAAAACTACCAAACCATACCAGAGCAAAGTTGGCTTCTAACAAAGTTTCTGACCAGAAAGCGTGTTTGTTTTGTCCAGTTTTAGCAGGCATGCTTGGTAGTGTGGTGTTATAGTGTCGCGTTGAAAATAGTGATGAAGAAAGGTGTCACAAATCAGCAATAGCTAGGGGGACAACGATATATTCACACAATATCGCAAGTCTAATGCGATCCAAATACTAAACGCTGTGTAGTAAACCTGTAGGATGCTCTATCTGTAATCTTGGGTTCTGTGAACTACATCTACATCTGTCAGTGCCTATAATACATAGATTTTACATGAGGCCGTTCAGGCTTTTTGTATGATTCACAGTTCAGTTGCACCGTTTCATAAGATCACTCTTTTGCACGAGGATGTGCCACTTTGCAGTCTTTGGTTTTAAAATAAAATGAGTGTTTTTATTTTTAGTATATCGCTGTTGTCAGATGAAAACCTTGTATCTCCAAAACGGTAACTTTACAGGAGAAGGAAAAAACCTACTTTACTTTTAATGTAAGTCAATGGAACCAGACGTTTTCCCAAGTCATTTTGAGTCATTTCTTTTGGTCCATTCATCATGAAATTTACACACAATGTAAAGATAAACAGGCATTTTCAGATTATGTCAAAAACTGAAAAACAACAAAAATGGAGATACGAAGTTTTCTTACGACAACAGCGATATCTATTAATATCTATACTAAACTCTGAGCTTCTGCACTGAATTATCTGAATTCTCACCCTCTGAATGTGTTCTCTTTCCCAGGCGTCTCTCAGTGGCCATGCACCCAAAGACCAGGCCTATTCCCAGATTCTGGAGCACGTGTACAACCAGCTGCGCAGCATACAGTGAAAGGGCCTTCTCACACTGTGTTAGACGTATATGTAGGGCATTTTCACACAGCATGGTTTCTCAGATCAGTATAGCTCTTCTCCTGTTTCACTGTAGTGGCTTGTAGGTCAATCTGAGAGATCCAGCTTTGCGAAATATGCTCTCTAGACCTGACCTGACCTGACCTGACCTGGGCCCAGATTTATCAGACTTAGTGTGTGCATCCTGATCTGGGATCGTATTATATTTAGCATATGTACAGTCGTGTGCAAAGGTTTGGGTCAGATTACCTGTTTTTGTTGACTTTCTAAGTGTAAATAAGTGAACACATCCTCTACAGAGACACACTGCTGCACATTTTAATACACAGTTACTGTTTATTTGCTAAAGTGAACATATTGGGGGAAAATAAAACCTAAAATGTGACACATTCTATATTTAAATTTTTCCTACATATTAAATTCAGCAAATAAATATCAATTGTGCATGAATGTGTTCACTATAGAGGATGTGTTCACTTCTTTTCAAGCAGCAAAACATGTCATTTGACCAGGGGCGTTCAAACTTTTGCATATGTCTGTAACAATTAATAGAATTACATGAATTGATGTGAGCAGATTTTAGACCATATTCTGAGAAGCTTGATAAATATGGGTCCTGCACTGAATTTACTCGATTCAAATGTTATTCATTCCCAAAAAAATAAAATATGTCAACATGATTATTGCTAAAATTGAGTAAACTGAAAGGCAAAATTGTGTTGATGCAACATTTTATTCATGTGGAAATAAATAACATTTGTAAATTCAGTACCTCACTTCTGTCGGTGTGGTCTGGTGTGAGCCAGGTTCTTCCTGTAGCCACGTGTACACGCTCACCTGTCATGGAGGTTAGATGATGCCTTTGTGGAGGAACTAAGTGACCATGCTTCTGCCTCTGTTCTGCTGCCTCTAGCACCGTTAGAGCTGCCTCACTAACTGCGGCTGTTCACTGAAAACAGTGACGCATTGGATTTACTTGACTCAACTGTGTATCTCATCTCCATATGAATAGTTATCATTATTAGTGTTAATATATCAAGAGTATATATATATATATATATATATATATATAATGTGCTGTGTAAAAGTCAGAGACCCTTCTTTTATTTAATTTCCAGTCAAAACAGTGCAAGTTATTCGTTTTTCAGGAGGAGTTTAGACAAAACATATTTAACAGCCTCGATAACATTATTCAGTGGTCAGTGAGTCACTCTTCACCTTTATTACAGTTTCTTTCCAGGAGACTCACTTTCAGCTCCTCAAAGAATCTGCAGACACACCTCCAAAGTTCAGTCTTAGAAGCTGGTTGATCATTTTCTGAAGTAATCAGACACATTCAGTGGTGTTGAGGTCTGGACTCTGGGGTGGTCAGTCCATCGTTCAGCTTCTTTGTTCGATGTGTCCGTCTCCTTTTCTCAGTGAGGTTCTTCTTAAACAGCTACACATCCTTTCAGACCCACAGCGCTGAGTCGTCTTCTCACAGTGGAAGGATGGACAGAAACACCTGTGGATGTTTTCAGATCTGAAGCAGCTTGATTTTCTCCTCTCTCTCAGAGATGAAAGCTTTAAGTGCTGTTTATCTGATGGGGGCAGTTTTGGGGTCGACCAGCTCTTCCAGGTGGTTGTTAGGAGCCCCATTTTCTCTGTAGCATTTAAGCATTTTTTTTCTCCATTTTGGAAACTCTTTTCTTTGACTTTCTCTTTCCTTATAAGTGGATTATCCGATATCTAATCTCAGAAGTATCTCCTGAAACATGAATAACTTGCACTTAATGGCTGTTTAGACTCTTAAAAATGATGGTTCTTCAAGGGTTCTTTAGTAAAGAAAATGGTTCTGTATAGAACCATGAACATTGAAAGAACGCTTTCCATGATTAAGGGTTCTTTGCATGGTGAAAGGGTTCTTCTATTGTTATGACATCAGGGTTGTTACCATAGAAAAACACTTTTTGGTGCTATAAGGAATCCTTTTGAAAAAGGTTCTTTATAGAACCATCTACAGCACATTCCCTATCAACCTGAAGAACCATTTCATGACGCAAAGAACGCTTTAATCATGCAGTGGGTTCTTTGTGTTCATGGTTCTGTATAGTGTGTAGGAATTATTTTTTCTGTTCCTATGTAGAAAAGATAAGACATTTGAACCAAGTAAATTCCGCGGCGTTGGTCAGTGTTCTGCCGAGTCATGCGTACCGTGAATGTGTCTTCCTTTTCTGTGGGTAGAATCGTCTGGATGGTGTAGGTTAGAAAGGTGAAGGGAGGAAATAGAAAAAGAAGTGTTTCCCTTCTATGTAGCTGGTATTTATTTGTATTTGTGGTTAGGTTTGTGGGTTTGTGCCGTGTGGACTGCTCAGAATGGGACAAGATACCTTTAAACTACTGAATACAGTAAAATATACACTGGAACCCATTTACTCGTCTGTGTTTCTGTCCTTTTCACACGTTCACCTTCAAATGGCAAATTAGGAAATTCTGCCTGCCAGGTAATGAGCAGTGGCTGCAACCGTATGAAAGTGCCTGTAACACCTATAATCGATATATACTGTGTATCCAAAAGCATCCAGACAGTCTTCTAATGAGTGAATTCAGCACATGAGCCTAAGGTCACCATGTCCAATGCTAAGTGTGGGCTAGAGGGGTATAAAGCCCCCCAGCATTGGGCTGTGGAGCAGTGGAACTGTGTTCTCTGGAGTGATGGAGCTCCATCCAACACCTTTGGGATGAGTTGGAGATCCAGAACTGACCATCCAACATCAGTACCTGACCTCACTAATGCTCAATCAAATCCTCACAGCAATGTTCCAACATCTAGTGTAAAGTCTTCCCAGAAGAGTAGAGGCTGTTACTGCAGCACAAACTCACTATTAACACCCTTCATTTCAGAAGAAATGCTGGAAGGACTTTTGCACATAGTGTATTTTTCCACGTTCTGCTGCCCTCGTTAATATCAGTATTTCAGATTTTTCACTTTTTGAACATGAATTTAGAGCTTTTTTTCCCTGTAAAGTTTCTATGAAGTTTTTATTAGCGGATAAAAACTACTCTCCTCTGCAGTACGTGTCTGCACGCTCCAGATTAGAATGGATGAGCTTCATCATAGCATTAAATACAGTCGTATGCAAAAGTTTGTGCAGCCCTGCTGAAATTAAGTTGATTTTCTAAGTGTAAGTTAATGCATCCTCTACAGGGAACACACGTCTGCACACAGTTACTGTTAGTTTGCTGAATTTAAAATACTGGGAAAAAAAATAAAACGTGGTCTGTGCAAACGTAGCACTTCATATATTTAATGTTCCATCTTTTTCCAATATGTTAAACTCAAAATATAGAAACTGCATGAAAACGTGCAGATAAATGCCATATTTGTGTGATCGCTGTAGAGCAGTGGTCATCAGCCCTGGTGCTGGAGATCTACCTTCCAGCAAAATCTAGTTCAATCCACGATCTGCCACACCTGCTGAACGTCTTCAGAAGTCTGTGATTGGCTAGATCAGATGCGTTAGTGTTAGGAACACAGCAGAAGGTTGGATTTAGTTTGGAACTAAACTCTGCAGGACAACAGATCTCCAGGAGGAGCGTTGGTGATCCTACTGCAGGGAATTTGTTAAATTTGTTAACCTAATTTGGTGCCCAAACATTTGCATACAGCTGCATCAGCCAGATTCTGTTGGACTGACACTCGATTTTAAGACATTATGAGCCAAAATCCATATATTATTACGCATCTCTAGAACCTGTCAGGTGCAGTAGAGGCCACAGTGCTGGATATGTAGAATTTGTGAGTATTTACGACTGTGCTGGGGGAACCATATCGCTGTTGTGCAGAACAAAACCTCGTATATCTATTTTTGTTGTTTTTCAGTTTTTGACATAATTTGAAAATACCTGTTGGTCTTTATATTGTGTGTAAATTTCATGATGAATAGACCAAAAGAAATGGCCCAAAATGACTTGGAAAGAAGTCTGGTTCCATTGACTTACATTAAAAGTAAAGTGTGTTTTTTCCTTCTCCTGTAAAGTCACCATTTTGGAGATACGAGGTTTTGTTCCGACAGCAGTGATATAGAAAATATATGACCTTTTTATGTGCATTTACGAATAAACTCGAGACCCCTTGTTACTGCTAACTAATGATGCAACAACACACATCAGCCAAGAAAAGGTGTCCAAGAACTTTTGGTTTCCCGGAATAAAACTGAAAAGTTTCGAATTTCGAAGGACACACAGACGACTGAATTAAATTTAGCAATTTTCCATTTCAAATAGTTTTAAAATACAGTGCCAAAAACAACGTCACCGTCCAAATACTTACAAACTACATTATAAGTAACATTTCATCTACTCAACAAGACTGCATGGACTAGACAGACAGGAGAATACTTTCAGGAATTTATTTACGTAAAAGACGGGGAGAAAGCAAGTACAAATATTTAGAAGTACAGGATATTTAAGAATAACAGGATACTGCGGTTAGTTTCTTCCTTCAAAATAAACCAGTAATTTAAGAACTAAAACATACATTAGAACGCTACTGTATAGAGCTAACATGCAAATAATTAATTAAAAAAAGACAAATAGATATAAAAATAGTATAATACTAAAGAAGACTGCCAGAATTATTTTTGCTTGTAAAATGATTCTGGCACTCTGAGGGATCAGACACACATAACCCTTTTTTTGTTTTTGTGTTGTTTTTAAATTGTAGTGTCGCTGCAAAGGCACATCTGTACACATGCTCGTACGTCTGTACACAGCTCATGCCAACAAAGCCCTTTGTACAAAGAAAAAAACAAACAGAAACACATTAACAATGCGGATTAAACTATCTTGTTTGGTGTGTTAGACTTCTTATCTTTATCTGAGTCATTTTTAACATCAGGTCCCCTCCGTCCAAGTTACATCAGGTGTTGCACAGACACAAAACGTATGAAGGGAGTTGCTGTGAATAGGAAACAGAGGAGAAGAGCGTGAACAGAGCAGGCTGCACTCTATACAGAGTATGTGGACGGGGACAGAGGTGTGAAGGTCAGTTCACAACTGGAGAGCATGAGGACAGAGGCAGGAAGGAGTCTGTGAGTGAGTGGGGCAGATTTTTTAAAGAAACAGAACAATCTCAGTCCTGGAGAACGCTAGGTAATAAAAGCGGAGGAGGCAACAGGGCTGGGACAGTAAGCAATTATGAAAAAATTAATTAATCGGGACAAAATGATCAATAAATACTAATATTTTCAATACTTAAAACCACAGATATTTTCAGCAACATTCAGTATATCGTCTCTGAGTGTGTTTACATCCCCTTAATAAACCAATAACGGCAGAAAATCTGATCTTATCAGTAATCCGATCAATGTGTTTACATGTACTTGAGTAATCAGATAATGGGGAAACTCCAGGTCTACATGAGTCAGACAGTAATCAGATTTCTGCTTTGCAACCAGCCAATAAACTCATAGAAGAAGACGTGACGTAAACATAACGTAAAACTCAAACTTCGTTCTGTGGCTTTTTTTTTCTTTAACATCACACCACTTTACCTTCACCACTTTATCAAAACAAAAGGGAAGTTTTGAAAACATAAATATTAACACTAAATCTGTGTTTCACATCAGAACTTATGGTTTATTCGCGCCTTTTAATGCTTGCAGCTCCGAGCTGAGCGCTGAACAACTCCACACTGAAGAGCTTCAGCTGAGAATCAGGTTTTTTTAGCAGAATGGGCCGTTACCCAGCGTCTGCGTCTTTGAAAAATGATAACTATCATCACTATTACTCGATGGATCCTCTTTGTTTTCTTCACGCGGGTGTTTCAGTGCGTTAAAAATCATATCTGCTTTTTAAAAAAACAACTGGTTATGAAAAAGCCTCATAACAACTGAACACGATGATTAAACTAAAATTAACATGAAACATACGGGTTCTGATGGCGCTCTGCCCGCGTAGCTGCACATCGACTCACTCTTAGAGACAGTACACTGCGTTGTGTGTAAATGAGGCAAAACCAGGACTCGAGTTTCAGATCACGGATCGGAGCACAGAATGCTCACACTTACAAAATGGGAAAAAACAGATGAATTCTATTTAGATTCTATGGCCGTTATTGATAAATACTGAAAAATCGCTAAATGATCCCAGCCCTGCCATGCAATCAGAACATCGTCCTCCTCTTTTACAGCTCAACTGGGGATAAACTAATGCACAATGTACTGGTCAAGCCTTTAGAGCACTGATGGAGTGTGAGGATCAAGCACCGCTCCTCCATCACTTAAAATGACATAGCTCTTCCATCTGCTCAAGAGGTATTCCACAGGATACAGCAGGACTCTCTCAATTAAACAAAAAAGCCTGTCCAGTAGGAAGAGAGGTCAGGGACAATGCCATCAGGCATCACACAGCTTTGGGCCTTTAAGGAGAATTCCACTCGTTTTTTTTAAATTTAAAAGATTAAGATGAAAAAAGTCATTCAGAGTGGTTTGGTGTGAAATGCTCAGTCAGAACTGTTCACAGTGGTGGTGATAGGAACCAGACGTCCACCTCTAAAAGCTCCCTCACTGAAAGTTACTACATGAAGTGGTTATGAATTCACTGCCTGATGACTGAGACACAGATTTATGATAGTTCTCAGATCATATTTTATTGTGTGCATTAATGGTGGAGGGATACATGCAGGGTGTTGTGAGGTAAAATAGTCCCCGATTCGCCACTATTTTACGATCAACATTCCATATAAACTCAGAAGACTCACTGGTGGTTTTGGATTGTAAATAAAATGTCTATATTTGTGTTGTAGTCATGGCGACCCCTGGTTCCTATCACCACCACTGTAAAGAAATCCAAGCCGGTAAGTTTCTCTATAATGAACAATAAACAGCTTTGTTTACATTTCAACGACTGAATCATGTGTAACAAAGAAAAAAAAACAAAAAAAAAAAACAGTAAAATTGGTGGAATTCCCTTTGAACCTCATTAATATCCTGAACTCTATATTTTTAATTTGGTTCTCTGAACATTTTAGTTTTTAATCACTTCTATTCAGCTTAGTCCCTCCAATCACACCAAACAATACAAAATGCAAAGCTGACTGGGAATAAAAGTATGAAAATTTTATCTAATCAAAAAAATCTAATCAGCTCTATCAGATGCTATAACTATAAAAATTTCACCACTTTCGACCAAACAGATCGAGCTCTGTGGCGTTTTTCCTCATCTGCTTGTGCAGTTGTTGGTCATGAATGGGTTAAATCCTCCAGTCTGCTGAGAAACCCTGCTCTGTGAAATACCCCGCAGATCTGAAACACAGTGTTGAGGCCAAGGGGGTCATTATTTCATATCCACATACAGACGTGTGAGTGAAGAGGAAACAGCAGGACACTGCCAGCAGTATCGGCTACACAGACGACAGCTAAACGAACAGAAAAGCAGGCAACAGTGAGGGAAGGCCAAAGATTCGGGCAGCGAACTGTAGCTAGGCCTCAGATCAGTACATTCTAATCAATCAAGAGTTTATTTGGCTGTTTCCTTCTCAAAAACATGAACAAAAGACGTTCAGTCTAACTCATCACTACAGGGGGGTATTACTAATTATTAATGAAAGAAAACGCATCTGACCCAGGAGATTAAATATTCAAACGTGGAAAGGGATGGCATAGTGTTTCAGCTGTTATAGTGTTAAAATATTATAATGAAATAAATTTCTACAGAAATAACAGTAAACTCATCTCTCTCAGTACCCCAAACAACCGGCCTCTACACAAAATCCCTTACTGCAGTCCAGAGGTGGGCGGTCCTTGTAAGAGAGGACCACACATCTGCACAGTTTAGTCTTTTCCCTGCTCTAAGACGCTTCTTTGAACAGGCTCCACGGTTCCTCCGTGGTTACAGTCGCTGGGTTGGACAAGCTTAAGAGAACGCTGGTATTCAACACAATGAGAAAATGTTATATCACAATTCCTACATTTAGAGCGAGATATTCATTTACAGTCATATTTAACCGGTGTGCAGGTGAAACACCACACTGTTGATAGTTTTTCTGTTGTATCTCTCTCTCTCTCTCTCTCTCTCTCTCTCTCTCTCTCTCTCTCTCTCTCTCTCTCTCTCTATCTATATATATATATATATATAGCAAAAGCTCTGACGACCACTGACAGCCGGCCAATCACAACACAGTTTCAGAAATCAGTAGTGCCCAATCATATGTCGGGACCCGCCCACAATAGTCAAAAATAAAATTAAACTCTTGCGCGAGCAGAAGCTCAACAGCGAGCACAAAGAACAGCTGAGTGTCGGGCTAATTTTCCTCTTCTTCTGCAGGGGGGCTTTTCCTTGCGCGAGGAAAACTACTCTCGCGTGTGCGAACACAACTGCTCAATTTCACGGGAATTGGATTTGACGCCATAGTTTAACTGGATTTAGTGCACATATATAAAACAAAAAATGTATCTGTTTCTTTTGATAGTATTTTTTTAATATGCCACTACATTAGCCTCTCGCGCGCGAGAGTAGTTTTCCTCACTTGTGAATTTTGAATTGGATTTGATGCCATATTAAACAGGGCTAATTATGGACTCTCTCTAATGAAATGTGCAGTTGGTCAGTGTTCATTAGGTCCACAAGTGTTCACAAGTTACTGACCGTATCTGTGATATACTCAGAAAAGCATAAATGTAATTTATCACAGTAATGATAAATACCGTTATATCGCCCAAACAATAGGCTAAGAAGAAACTTCAGTCGGTTCAGTCGGTTTTCAATTTGCTGTTCTCCATCGCTGTCTCTGAGCAGCCTGACTTTACTGATATAGCTCGAGACACACTGTACATTTAAGTATTTTAACCATAATATAATAATAAATAATAAAACTGTATTTGTATTGCCCTTTAAAAAGTGCCTCATACAGAAATGTAGGTAAAATACTGATCGTTTCTCAATAAATTTGAATGGGATTTTTTTTTAATCAGTGTTCTGTAAAGCTTGTCCAACCTCGCAAGAGATGCTGACCAAAGAATGCATTTGTGGGTGGAGCCTGGATAGGTCAACGATCAAGCCCTTGGAGCGCTGGGATGAGGAAAACACTGAAGTGTGCAGAGCACGCCGCGCCGATCATAGTCCCTTCTGTCAATCCAAAGCCTGGGGACCAAAACGCACTTAAACATGCTGCACATCACCGTGTAAAAACAAACAAGAACACTTTTGCGGGGGGTGAAGTTAGAGCTAAGAGCGGCGTGAAGGACTGAAGCTTCTGTATTTGTGTGTGGCTCAGAAACGCTACAGACTGAGCAACTGTATATACAGCACACAGTACTGAGTTAACCTGTACAAAACACAGTTACACAGCTACGGTCCCTAATCAAACACAGGTCCATATCACAGCCTGACCAGCAGGGGGCAGTCAGGGGACCAGTTCAGTCAAACTACTACTTCATTTTATTCATTTCTCTCTCTCTCTTTTAACTTTGCTGTATCAAGTGTAGGAAAATTCTCCGCCAGAGTTTTCCTATTAGTGAACTTCGCCCAGTTTCCATTTCAGACTGGGACATCAGCGCTTAAAGACTCGCTAAGCAACATTTAACCGCTCACTAAGCTTGTCCTGATACAAGAATAGGATAATATCTTGAGCCACACAGTGAAATCAAGGCATGCTATAGTCCTCCACTTCTGTGCACTGTGAACTCCTCTTACGTACTTAAACCCGGCAATACGTAATATCTAATATTTATTTTACTCAGTCTCACTTTAAAAGAATTGTTCATTAAAATCAAATTTACACAAACACTGCAAGAACTGGTCTCTTGGCAAGTGAAATGATCTTAAATCTAGCTGATATATCTAATATATTCTATTTTGAGATGGTTGTGCACTTATTATAAGATTATCCAGCTTATTTCCAGGATATTTTACTTGGTTTAGGTCATTTTATTAAGTAAAATTGTCTCACTATACTGGCAGATCATTTTGCTGGTTTCCAGCACATTAATTAAAACAATAATGAGATCATTTTACTTGTAAAAAATGTCTAGAAATAAGTTAAATAATCTTAATTTAAGTTTACAACAATCTCAACAGGAGAAATATTAGATTTTTTGACCATATTTAATATAATTTCACTTGAAAAGATACCATTTTTTGCAGTGAAGACATGATGGTGCCTAAAGTTTTGCACTGGAGATACAAAACCCATGTAAAAGTGTGTCACCAAAATGAAAAATGATTTTAGGTGATATAGGATTCTATTAAGTATAAACGGCACAAATTCAACAATCTCTTCGTATTTTTTCACTTCATGTCCACTTATGAGGTGTTTGTGTGGTTATGTACGAAAAACCACCATAATTAATTTTATATTTTTACTCTCTTAACCCTTCAGAATTAAAGACTGATATCAGTCTGGGCTGAAACACTCAACACACTGCAAGAAATGATATCTTGTCAAGTAAAAGTATCTTAAATACATTCAAGAAATCTAATGTTTCTCCTTTTGAGATTGTTGTAAGCTTAATTTAAGTATATTTAACTTATTACTAGACTTTTTACTTGTTTTAAGTAATTTTATCAAGTAAAATTATCTCACTATGTTGGCAGATAACTGTGCTTGTTGTAAGAAATGAGCTGGAAACCAGCAAAATGATCTGCCAGTACACTGAGATAATTTTACTAAATAAAATTACCTAAAACAGGTAAAATAATTCTGGAAATAAGCTGGATAATCTACTAATAAGTGCACAACCATCTCAAAATGTGAAACATCAGATATTTCAACTAGATTTAAGATCATTTCACTTGACAAGAGACCATTTTTGCAGTGTATACTTGCTTTTTAGCTTGATTGCCAAATTATAGAAGCAAACTTAAGACACCAAACATGTCTTTGGCTGAATTACTACATTTAAAGTAAGCAGGAAACTGTGTAAATTTGATTTTCCATTCTTTAAAGACTAAATAAGGGCGGATGCTGAAAGCTGAACTATGAAATGGTGGATGGGATGAAGAGGCTTTGCATTCCTGGAAGCCACTGGCTGTGCTGGATGCATGAAAACGTTCTAACCTTATTTCTTTGTAAACGTAGGCTACTATAGGAGGGGGTCATTTCAGCTGTCCATTCAATTAAGGTCATCTGTGGTAAGTCACGTTAATATCCGTCTACATCTAAGCCTACGAGGTCCAAGGCAGTCTGTCCATTCGTCCGTCCGTCTGTCCGTCCGTGTCTCGGTCACGCGAAGTCAGTCATTCCTTTTCTCTCCTGGAATGTGAGAAGTCACCATCTTCCAAAGTTCCTTCCTTCAGAAGGTCAAGGGGTCAAAGTGCCAAAGTACAGGTGCGTCGGCCATGGCTGGAACATGGACGCAGGTGATGCTCCTCTTCTTCCTCTTTCCTTCCCTCCTTTCCCTCCGCTCTCTTCCTCTCTCCTGTTTTTTTTTAGTGTGGTAGTGGGACGATCACCTCCACATAGTTGAGTGGGAAGAATCCTGATTGGCCGTGCAGCATTCCTTCGTACCAGTTCTCGTCAATCTGATTGGTCAGAGTGATGATATCACCCTCCCTGAAGCCCAGCTCGCCCTCGTTCTCCGGCTCAAAGTCGTACAGAGCCTTACAGCACGGCTGCTCCGCCGGACCTGCAGGGAAACAAAACATAAAAGAAGCGTTAGAGATGGAAAAAGTTGTGAAGTCTGCAAAGAGACGAGTGCAGCAGTAACTGGAGCATTAGGAGGTTAAATTCAGAAGAAGGATTAACCCAGAGATCATTCACTCTCAATCCTGGTCATGGAGCACCCCTGTACATCATATATCGCTGTTGTCGGAAGAAAACCTCGTATCTCATTTTTCAGTTTTGACATAATTTGAAAATGCCTGTTGCTCTTTACATTGTGTGTAAATTTCATCATGAATGGACTAAAATAAACGGCCCAAAATTACTTGTAAAAACCTCTGGTTCCATTGACTTACATTAGAAGTAAAGTACGTTTTTTCCTTCTCCTGTGAAGTTACCATTTTGAAGATATAAGCTTTTCTTCCAACAACAGCGATATACAGTTCTATGCAGAAGTCTGAGCGACCCTATACCTACTTTCTTTATTTTAGTAAAACAAATGATTGAACATTCCAGTTTGTTTACTACGAAACAATCGTAACACTGACAAAACCTTTGCAAAGACTGTTCTGGTAGAGTCAATTTTATCTCATTTTGAGCAGAACTCAAAAACACAGCCAGTACATGACTACACACCCAAAAACGAAGGTTCTTCAAGTGTTCTATAGTAAAGAAAACGGTTCTATGTAGAACCATGAACATTCAAAGACACCCTTTGCATGATTAAAGCGTTCTTTGCATGGTGATCCAGGGGTTACGCTTCGGGACAGATGCCTCCCAATAGAAAGTATCCTATAAATGATGATGTTGTATGTATTTTGCTTATTACTATCTCAGTCAAAGCCTTTGGTTTAAATAGTAAGTAAATATATTGTAAATATCTGAGGTCTGAATACTTATCTCTTTTACATTATTTATTTATTTATTTGTTTTTACTGCGGGGCTGCAGTTTGGCCCAATTCGGTGGAACGGTCCATATAAAAAAAAGGTCTTCCACCAACTGAGCTGTGAGAGATCCCGACTGTGGTGCTCCAATACACCCACTTCAACTTGAAAAGGGTTTGTTGATCAGCTGATTAGTTGGATCTGGTGTGTTAGAACAGGAAAAACCCTGAAAGAAGCAGTGCAGGGGTACTCCAGGACCGAGACTGGACACCACTCCTGTAATAATGTGGAATTATGACACCGATTAACCCACAGGTGCAATCTTCCAGGCAGCAATCACTTCTTCTTGGACCCACAGGCTGAATCAATTACAGAATATTATCACCCAAGGATAAATGTGAACTAGGCAACAGTAATATTCTCTTCTTCATTAACGCAACATGTTGTCTGGGGCACATCACACCCTTGGACAGGAGACAGACTTCAGCTAGAACTCATTCCAACTGAGGCCTTGTTTGTGGAGCTGCTGACATTCAAACAAAGTGCTTCTCAGTCCCGATCCTGGGAAACCTCGACACTAATTTAAACCTTTTGTGAACTGGGAAGAGTTTAGTGTCTTAATCCAACAGACTTAAATACAATAATCTGTCACAATGACTGTAGATCATATGGACATTATAGAGCAGGGGGTGCCAAATGTTTTGTTCTTGGGGTGCAATAGCCAAAGTACAATGTCTGAGGCAGGTTTCAAATAAAGCTTTTAGAAATGTATTTTATAACATTATATTTCAAAATGCAATTTTAATTCAAAATTAAGAATTTAACATATAATATTTAAGATATATCATGTAAAATAGAGTCATATGCAAAAGTTTTTGGGCACCTTTGACAAACTGTTTTGTTGATTTTCTAAGTGAAAATAAGTTAAAACACATCTTCAGAAGGTTACACTGTTCTGCACATTTTAATTGCGCAATTACTGTTTATTTCATGAATTTAACACATTTCAAATAAGACAAAACATAAAATGTGGCCTTTGCAAAAGTTAGACATTTTATAATTTTACTACATGTTAAACTCAGCAAATAAATAGACATTTTGCTCAATTTTGCAGACTATTGCCATATGTAAGTTGGGTTCCTAATAGGCGGACCGCGGTCAGAGTCCGGACCCAGACGCTGTCGTATGCAGACCTGGACCTATAACCGATGAACTATAAATAATTATTTAATTTCAATGGGGTGGTCCTATATTAATCAGTGTAACGTTTCTAGTCATTACGGTACCCGTTTAGCGGCCCGGGAAACTCACAGCCCAATCATATGCCTTGTAAATATCACACATGACGCTACTCAGCCAATCAGATCTGTGCATTATGTTGAGCACTGAGACTCGAGTGAGTGACGCACACACAGGGGAGGGACGAGGCGAGAAACAGCAGTCGGAGAAGAAAGTGAGTCAGAGGGAAGTTATTTCACATGTCGTGCTCTAAAAAGAGAAAACGGACAATAAATGTTGTTGAAATATGACTGAATTGTACTTTATTTGACTTGATATTCAGTTGTTGACTGTATAAGATGTTGATATACCTACTAGGCCACTTCAGTAAACAGTATATGGCACTGAATCATAATACAAGTTAGACATTATGATGTTCTGGACCTTTGCTTGAGGAACTTTTCTCTAATTGGACCTTACTGAATTTTAATTAAATACCCCTGCTCTAGAGGGTGTGTTAACTTATTGGCATACCACTGTTTTTGCATATAATGTCTGTCCTCTCATTAGTTAAGGGGGTGGGGTTACTTTCTGGCCCGCCAAATCAAAGGCCCTACGAACCAACTCTGGGCAGCCCTGTTATAAAGCACAACTGTGTCAGCAATAAAAATTAATGTCGGCACTTTTTCATAATCAACATCGTCAACTTCATCGACCAGTTACAACCGCTGTCGGATCTGGACTCTGCAGGAACAGGGCCGGACACACTGTGCGGTGTAGGGATCTGCCAGGACGGGGACTGAAGCACAGCTCCTGCAGACGCACGGCCTGCATTTCTTACCACCAAACGAAAAGTCTTCACCACCTCTTTGCTGATCCAGAACGGTACCATCTTTCAAGAGTTCAACATTTCTGACACATGAACAAACGGGCGTAGTTAGCGGCTGCGGTGCAAACCAGAAAGCGCAGTGTGTGTTAGTCAGAGGGCGCAGCCTCAAACCCACGGCAGATATCTGGAGTTAGTACAGAGCTGGGTTTTACTCTGCGTTAGTGTGGAAGGGACACTCAGCATTGCAGCTGGGCTCAGGCTGCAATGGCCAGGATGTGAGAGGCCTAGTGCGGGGGTCCACTCTTGTGGGGGAGTCACACAGTGCAACACAGTGCTCACAAACTCTCTCTCATTCTTTCACACACACTCTTTCATTCTCTCACTGCCCCAGTCCCCTTTCTCTATCCTTTCTCCCTCTCTGTCCTCTACACCAAGGGTTCTCAACCTTTTCCACCCCACCTGTTTATAAGTACTTAGCAGGCCGGCCCACAGGAGAAACTGGACTTCACTTTTAAAATACAATTTTCTTTTTCTTTTCTTAAGTGCTGAGACTGAAAACCTGGAAATCAGGGCTAGAAAAAGATCAGATCGTCCATTTCGGTTCCATCACAGGTCCCAAAATTTGCAGTTATGTTAAAAAACATATCACTGCTGTCGTAAGAAAACCTTGTATCTCCAAAATGGTAACTTTACAGGAGAAGGAAAAACATACTGTACTTTTAATGTAAGTCAATGGAACCAGACTTTTTCCCAAGTCATTTTGGGCCGTTTCTTTTGGTCCATTCTCCATGGAATTTACACACAATGTAAAGAGCAACAGGTGGACAAAAACGGAGATACGAGGTTTTCTTCCAACAGCAGCGATATATTTCCAGAGATGTTAAAAAAGGGGAAAAAGAACCGAAATGTACGAGGTGGATGTGGACTGTGATTTGGAGCAGCAGTACATCGGTTTTGTGCGGGCTTTTGGGGTCAATCAGCAATAATAATACACCTTAATTTATATCTGCTTCTTTAGGATTGGTTTATCAGTTTGAGGTCAACCCCTCACATCGCTGACGCTCAGCCAAAAACACGCTCCGATCTACGAGCCAAAATTAAACGTGGATCTTCACTATTATTTTATTTTACAGCAGCTCCTGCTGCAGAAACGAGAGCAATGAGGGTCTGTAAAGAGTGAGACATGAAATCAGGCAGATTGTGCTGACGGTACAACACCGACGGGCTGCTAGAAAGGAAGGAAAGACAGCTTTGTTGATGAATTCCCTCATTTCATCATAGACTGGGTTCCCACCAGCAGTGAACTGAACCAGGGTTCGGTTGAAGCGGACCGAGACCCGCGCACCCCCAGCTGCACTGTCTCAAACTGATGACGTGCAATGTTTTTATTTGTACGTATATTGGTTATAATTTGATTTGTTCGATTTGTAATTATTCAGTGAATCTTGTTTCCACTTATGTTTTTAGGACTCAAAGTGACGTTACTGGCCCTCTACGAACTACTGCCTCCCTAGAAATTCAGACCACTACAGGGTGCTTCGCGGCCCACTGGTGGTCCATGGACCACAGGTTGAGAAATCCTGCTCTACACCCTCTCTGACAGTATCACTGTTGCGATGCCAACAGTCGCGGTCACTTCGTCCCTGAATTATGCAAGCAAAAGATGTTAAGCATGTTATCCTACTGATAAAACCTGTCATTATCAGAGGGTTTGTGAAAAGCATCAAGTTCATACGTAACACACTGAGATCAGACGAACACGAAATCAAGAGATTCTCTTCAAAGGAATCGGTATGTGGTTTGCACAGTGAAAATGTCTTTCAATATCCAGGTTTCCACTGAACAGTCAGATTAAAATTCTGGCAAATAACTGAAATGTCAGAAAAAAATGTGAAAAAGGCAGCATTTTTCTCTGCTGTGTACAGAGAACAAATCTCTCCAAGTCACGTTCGAATAGTTGAAATGTAGAGAAATATAAAGCGAGTTTACAGGGAAACCTTTAATGATGAGCAGCTTCTCTTTACTTTGAACAGTTGATATCTTTTTAGGCTTCATATACTGGTCTATACTTTTTCCTTTAATGAGACACTATGTGCCATGTTTTGTAGCTACAACAAAAACATCTGATATTACATTCTCATTTACATTATTTATTCGTGCTTCTGTCACAATTTATCTGATTTCTTTTTTGACTGCAAAAAATTGATCCACCTCAAGCAATGATTTCTATGCGAATTTTGCCAATTTTATTATATACATTAAAAAAAAAAACATTCTGAAGAACATTCTGTAACACTGGTGTGCTTCGGACCCCTTTGTCGTGTTTTTCTTAACTTAAAGTTGTGAAAAAATGTTTGTAATGGTTGTGAAAGAATTTTTTTCTTTTTTTAAGAATATTTGTAAGAACAAGTTTTCTTGAAAATATTATGTTCTTCAATGTTTTCTTAACCTTACAGCAGCTTCACACTCGTCTTAGGCTGTAAGAGTTGACAAGGTCGGCGTCTAAATTGATCAGTTCACCTGTTCTCGCCCATCTTCGTCTCTCGCTTTCCGCCGTCACCCCACAATTACTGTATTTTCCAATGAGGATTTTTTCCTGTTGGCTGTTTCTTCCTCCATCACCTCCAGTTCTTGTTTGCTAAATTTTTTAACAGGCTTGGTTTTATTTTTTCCTCCATTTTGCTCCTCTGAGTGGATTAAACTAAATAACAGATATAACAGTGAATACCAATTCAAAATGTATCTCGCGTCGTTTATGATACGGGGTAAAACGTAACGTAGCCTACATCAGAAAACAATGAAGATTTTCTTAAGAAAATAATAAAGATCATCTAAAGAGAATATGAGAACTTATGTTTTTTCTTCGAGGATTGCATTTAACAACATTTTTACAAACTTCTCAGCGTTTGTCTTAAGAACATTCGCAAGTTTTTGTGAATCCGACGCCTGATGAGTGATGAGAGAATATTCAGAGAACTCAAATCTTGGTGAAGGAGCATCTACTGAGGATGTGAGTGAATTATCTACTACTGTCATCACATCTTCACCAATATAATGTTACAACACAGAAAAACTCCCGACCTGGCGCCTCTGACTTTTAAATGATTGTTTCAGGCTTTACAGGGCGACTCAGCATATGCTCACCATATTTTAGCCTGTTTATATTCTCCAGACTCAGTAATGCTACTGCTTTCAATTTTAACAAAAAAAAATTCTTACATAGTGCAGCTTTAAGCTCAATACTTTTGACCATCAGTGAGCCATTCAGCACCACTGTGTGGACAAATATTGAAGTGCATATTTTTATGGAGCCTTTGCCTTTTCTTAGTAAGGAACGCTATTAGTGTCCACTGGGGTATTTAAAGATCTATGCGCTATTTTAAAAAAATAATAGCACCCAATCCTAATGCCCATGCACAAAACAACTGTCCCCAGTGGGTTCTGGAGGCATTTACTGCAGGAACATAACACAGATCACTCTATTCGACCACAAAGAACACTGAACAGGCAGAGAACTGTGGCCTGGATTAGGAAATAACACTTATTAAGCGATCACAGAGAGCTCACCACCTCCACCCTGCTCTGATCAAAACCACGGCCTTGGAAAGGGTTCATACTCAGATAGGCCCATCAGCTCTGCAGCTGCACAGATGGGGTGGATCTGGATCTCATATGCAGGTTACTTAACCAATATCCGCTGCGTCTGGACATTAAGTTAAAACCATATAGAACTGAAGTGTGTAAGCTTAATAGAACACTAGTTACTAGAACGTATTCAGTCTGATATGTAATCTCTGATGGGGCTGAAAGATTAATTGCTTTTATATCAAAACTGCCGTTTGAAGGAGAGCATTTTCCATATTGCAGAGCTGTGAGTTTAATTATAGCCCACATCATCAACAAAGTTGTCTTCTGTTTGAAGTGAGGTAATTTTGCTCAATAACACAGAGCTTGTGAACTGTGCATAGATGTAGGGCTGGGCAAATGAATCGAAAAGTAATCGAAACCGACATTCAGGACCTCCAACCGACGTAATCTTGACCATACCAGTTCCCCACTCTGTGTGTTCATGTACTGTCCTCTTAAAAACTTACTACCGCGCATGTCGTCACGTGACTCCGCCATGTCCAGTCTGTGACATGGAAGCTAAGGCTACGTTCAAGCAGCAGGCAAAAGTGGCCCAAATCTGATTTTCTCACCAAATCAGATTTTTTTGTTTGTCTGTTCAGATTATCTTTTAAATGTGATCTGTATGCAACATCAGTCTGAACAGATCAGCTCCTAAACTGACCCACATGCGCTGAAGAGCAGAGCGTCACGCTGCTTCACGGCTCATCCAGAGGTAAACAATCACGACCGCCAACGAACGCCAGTCGCTCCCGGAGGATCAGCTTCATCTTCACCAGCATCACAGGAGCCATCATGAAGCTTCACTGACTGACAGCTGGGCTCATCACCCAGAATGTGTTCGAGCCGTAAAAAGGGCGCGGTCACTTCTTTGGTTCGCGTCCTCGGATTCTTTAAACTCTGCTTTCAGACTTTTAACTGTTCTTTGACGCTGCAGCCTCGTTCTCCTACGACCACATTCAGAAATCTCTTCGAACACGGAGAGTGAGACATGAAATATAACATAATTTTTGTACAGAAATATCACCTCAAATGTTTATGAGTCTCAGCAGCACGAAATTATGACGAATGTCGAGTTGGACTGACGTAAAAGCAGCGTGAATTTCCCATCTGGCTTTTGAGATGATTTACATTAAGATATGCAGAACATATTTACAGTACAAACCTTGTCAGTGAACTATGAGGGCAAAAAAACAAACCCCAAAAACAAAATAATCGTTATCGAGGTAAAATATTCGATTAATCGTGATACTGAGTTGAGGTCATATCGCCCAGCACTACGTAGATGCGCCATGTGTGGTGTACAAACCTCAAGCTAGAAAATGTGGACTATTTTCAGAAATTCAATTCAAAGCACACAGTCACAATTCTGCTCAGAAAAATCGATATTAGATATTTTTCCCGACTCGTTCAGCCCTAACCTCTTATAAAAAAAGCACAAGGCCCTGCTGGAGCTCTGTTTGAGTGCAGCCAGGAAATGAGGGTGAGGAATATCGTGCAGAGACGAAAATGTCTGACGTCTAAAGTTTTTTTAGTAAAGAAAAACGGTTCTCTATAGAATCAACTTTTGCATAAGGCTATATATTTAGATGAAAACATTAGGCTTAATATATATATATAAAAAAAAGACTAAACTTAGGCTATTTATTTAGATGAATATATTTGTATGTATTTACGTTGGAAAGGTACTCTGTTCAAAGAACACAGAACTGTACTGAATTGTTTGTGCTTTGCATCAATTTGCAAGACTTTTTAGTGACTGTTAAACTAGCCCCTCTGTCTGTTCACCTCTGGACTGGTTCTAATGTGTGCACTCACTCTTCTGGCTGAATTATTTACAATTAACCAAAAGCCAAAATGCGTTAGGTTGTGCCTCGCTCTCCCCTAGATAAGCTTCCATTACTTGTTAGCTAAATCAGCTTTGCAGCTCCAGTGCAAAACTAAAGAAGTGAACTTTAGACACAAACACATCTTGGCTGATTGACTACATTTGGGGCGGTGGGACGGATCGCTGAGCTATCGTTTTAAGAGCGAGTTGATACGTTACTGCGTCTAACCCTGAGAGTCTGGTTCTATGATTAGATTCTATTCTTCCCAGTCAATCACTTTAATTTATATTGATTTCCTCTGTCACTCAAACACAAACACACACACACACACACACACTCTCACACACACACACACGTTTACACACACGTGGCCTCGGACTCACTTAATCTGGGTTTCCGCGCTGACTTGCCAAGCTTGAGGTACGGTTCTGATGATGATGTCATAGGAGGAAAACACAGAAGAGGTCACGCAGTGAAGAGAGAGCCAGCAGCTGACAGCTGCCCTTCTGGCCTGCTTTCTCACAAACACAGCCAGGCAGTCTTATCACACCCTGCCACCGACCCACAACCACACACACAAAGCACATTGTGTCTCCCTCTCTCTCATCAGGGGGAGAAATAAGGACAGAGTGGATGAGGGAGGGTTTTCCTCTGTGAAGAACTGAAGCATCTCGTCACTGCCTCGGCTCTACTACACACTCACACTGATAACACTCTGACTATTAACTCTACAGCATTCATACCTGGAACGGTCAGTGGAATTTCATTTTGATAACACTCCGATGAAGAGTCAGCAACGGCACTGACCTTCCAAAAATCAATACATCATTAGTTAGTTCTGCATGACCTGCTGGTCGATTACTGGCCTGGAATATCATATTGCATAAAGCAGCAATACAGCGCACTCAGCACACAAGCGCTCTGACGAATCACAGACACGACGGATCACAGACACGACGGATCACAGACACAACGAATCACAGACACGACGGATCACAGACACGACGGATCACAGACACGACGGATCACAGGTGAATTCAGACATTCTGACTTTGTAAACAATTGAATGTTTAATAGTGCTTTAACAACAGATAGACAGAAAGAAAGACAGACAGTCAGAAGACAGACAGACAGATGACACAGATAAACAGATAGAAAGACAGACAGATGAATATATAGACAGACAAATAGACAGATAGGCAGATATAGATAGACAAATAGATAGATAGACAGATAGACAGACAGACAGACAGACAGATAGACAGACAGACAGATAATAGATAGACAGATAGATAGATGGACAGATAGACAGACAGACAGATAACAGATAGACAAATAGATAGAACGATAATATGATACAAAAACAGACAGAATGATCGACAGAATGACTGACAGATAGATAGATAGATAGATAGATAGATAGATAGATAGATAGACATACAGATAATAGACAGACAAATAGAACGATAATATGATATAACAACAGGCAGAATGACACTGACAGAACGATAGACAGAATGATTGACAGAATGACTGACAGATAGACAGATAGATAGATAGATAGATAGACAGACAGACATACAGATAATAGACAGACATACAGATGTGCCATTCTGCCTGTTGTTATATAGATAGACAGACAGACAGACAGACAGACAGATAGATAGATAGATAGATAGATAGATAGACAGACAGACAGAGCCACAGACTGATAATAGAATATACCAAAAGGCAGAACGACAGAGCGACAGATAGAACAGAACACTACTTGCTCAGTACAATGCAATATGATATTTAGCCATTATTGTGCAGCCTGACCCTCCAGTGATTCCTAACGATGCACTCAGACATATATATGTAGGCTGTTACCTGAGTTACGGGTAGAAGGGGCAGCAGCAGGCGTGAAGCCGCCGTTTGATTGGTCATTGGTTTCTCCGAAGTCAAAAACAGGTTTAGGCTTAGGGACGTACTCTTTCCGTGGACGAGACTGGGCCTCATTGATCCTATTCACGGCAACAAGCAGAAAAGACAAACAAACAACTCATTATTTTAAAAATGATGAAATCACAAAATCATCATCTATGTATCTCGATACAACCACAAAACAAGAGTTTCACATCAGTTAAAGTAATTATAAAACACAGCTCCAGTTCTAAAATCTAACTGTCTAAAGTTGAGTACTTGATGCACACAAATGACTGCATACATTAACTGAATTCTGTTTCATGCTGCTTGGAAATCGTAGTTTAACATTAACAAATTATATTGCTTGACAGAAGAACTGTTCACTGCAATTGTAATTTGAAGTTATTTATTGAACACTGGTAATCTTATCATATAACAGTTACAGGTCACTTGCAATAAGTCACTCCAGGGCGTGCATTACAGTGATGTCATTCCGCTTCATGCAGTGTCCAACAGTGCTTAACCGTGGGAAACACACTGTACCTCATATTTCTCATGGTTTATTGCTGTATTTCCTCTGTGGTCTATTAGCAAACTCACCTGTCTTTCAGCTTGTCTGCGAGCTCTTCGAGGATCTGTACAGCCTGCCTGTGATACTGCAGCTGAGACTCCACCAGCGACGACAGCTGGCTCACCTGCTCGATCTGCAGAGAGAGAGGAGAGATGGCCATTTATACAATGTCCCATACATACAAATACATATAAATACGTATATATATATAAATACACACACACACACACACACACACACACACATATATACACCGATCAGGCATAACATTATGACCTCCTCGTTTCTACACTCATTGTCCATTTTATCAGCTCCACTTACTATATAGGTGCACTTTGTAGCTCTATAATTACACTGCAGTGACACTGACGTGGTGGTGTGTTAGTGTGTGTTGTGCTGGTACGAGTGGATCAGACACAGCAGTGCTGCTGGAGTTTTTAAACACTGTGTCCACTCACTGTCCACTCTATTGGACACTCCTACCTTGTCAGTCCACCTTGTAGATGTAAAGTCAGAGACGACAGCTCATCTGCTGCTGCACAGTTTGTGTTGGTCATCCTCTAGTCCTTCATCAGTGGTCACAGGACGCTGCCCACAGGACGCTGTTGGCTGGATATTTTTGGTTGGTGGACTATTCTCAGTCCAGCAGTGACACTGAGGTGTTTAAAAACTCCAGCAGCACTGCTGTGTCTGATCCACTCAGACCAGCGCAACACACACTAACACACCACCACCACGTCAGTGTTACTGCAGTGCTGAGAATGATCCACCACCCAAATAGTACCTGCTCTGTGAGGGTCCATGGGGGTCCTGAGCACTGAAGAACAGGGTAAAAGGGGGCTAACAAAGTATCAGAGAAACAGATGGACTACAGTCTGTAACTGTAGAACTACAAAGGGCATGCCTGATCGGTGTATACATATATATAAACACACAAAACCCAAATCTAACAATATATCCCGTATGTATTACATGTATGTCAGTATCTACATGTAACAATACTAACATGCCTTCTACAGATGTATGCAAATTTTTGCGCGCTCCTAGTCAAACGACACGTTTAGATGGTTTTGTTGAAGTAAAAATAAGTTAACACATCCTAAACAGAGAATCAAATATAAGGCACAAATATATACTAACTGTGCATTAACATTTGCAGAAAATGTTTTTTTTTAAATAGTTTGCTTCAAGGGTTGTGTTTACTTCTTTTGTACTTCCAAAAAAACAACAACAAAAAAACAAAAAAAAAAAGTCGAGCAGGTGTGCCCAAACTTTTGCATACAACTGTGTATGTTATTTGCTTATTTCCTGATGCGGAAAAATGAATATCTTGTCTTTAATGACTGGCTTGAAGGGTGGTCTCAGACTTCGACAGTATTGTATACATAATTTTTTTATTTTTGTCAGTTTTTACTGACACACACACACACACACACACAGACACACGTCAACTACACAACACATACACAATCACACACACCTTCTTAACCCTCCCTTTCACACAGCTTCATAAGAGTTAATGAATAACGTCCGCTGTGAGGTCAGAAACAGCACACAGCGGCCCTGCTTGCTTTCACAGTTCACTGCTACCATTCAGGAATGTGCTACTGATATCAGACAACTCTGAGCGAGGCCATAAAGTCAACACACGTTTCAATAACACTGCACGACAACCGGATTTCATCAAATTCTTTCTAAAGGTCAGTCTTATATCTAGAGAGCTATAAGGTTCCCTACATTTGTCCATTTCAAAAATATAAGCAGAGTTCAGTATTGTCCACTAGGTGGCACCGTAAGCTCTCCAGGGAGCAGCAGACGTGAGCAATGAAAAAAAAACCCCAGGATCTTCTTACAGCGTGTGAATAATCTCTGCTGCAGCTTTAGAGGAGGGGCTGAGCTGTGGCTATCCCACACTAATGAAACCAGGCAGGTTGGAAAACATACGATCCACAGCCAAACTATAAAACGGTCTCCATGAAACGGCCAATAGGGCTGCAAAGTTTTTCGACAACTGTCAACAAGTGAAAACACAGCAAAACAAAATCTACAAAGTCGAGAATAACACCAAACAATGAGTTAATAAAAAACATTCAGAGAAAGGAAACACAGCACAGCAGGCGTGGGAGACGCTAGACTGCTCACAACAAAGTCAGATTCAGGGGGCTGCAGTTTTTGATTCCTACAGCCACCGTTACGCATTTTTTCCTGTATTTATCCTTTTTCACAAGAGGTGTCAACTAAGTTGAATCTAAACTTTTATTTCAGGAATAGCGTATTCTTTCAAAAGCATATGGTGCTGAATTATTGGTACCCCTTAACAGTATTTTCAACAAAACCAAAAAAAGTCTTTGGAGACATTTTTATTTCTTTCCTCCTGGTCTCCAGGAACTCCACTGATGTCTATGACCATTTCCGTCACCGTTTCCCTGGTGTAGAAATATGAGGTTACACACATGTAAGATCCTTCCATCATCCATCAACATGTGTAAAACCAAAGAGCTATTAACTTTGTTGTGGACCTTCACAGATGAGGAAATGGTTTTATATATGTCACAATCAAGGCAATAATAAACGTCTGAAAAGCATGAGCATTGAAAATTAGCCAGGAAGAACATGCATAAGCACTCTGCCCCCACATACAGTGAGCAGGCAAAGAGAATCCAAAAATCAGTTTCAAAACAGCACAGTTTAGCTGAATCTTGGGGGCTTTCAAATTTCACAATCCACTGTCAGACACCACCCCCATCACAGACCCTGACTGGAGGAACACCATGAATAATGCCTTTCCTAAGAACCACCTACAAAACACAGCAGCTGAACTTTGCAAATGTCTCTATAAATACAAATGGGATCAGATGGTGTGGTCAGATTAGACAAAAATGAAACTTTCTGGTCATGCATGCCAATGTCACGGCGAAAAAATGGACTGCATAGAATAAAAAAGCTATTGGTCCAGAGGTTCTTGTGAAAATCAGGTGATGTAATGATCCACTATACATCTGGATACTTAGGCCCGAAATCTGGCTGCCTCTGCTGGAAAATTAAAACGTGGCCATGGGTGGACCTTTCAGCAAGACACTAGCTGTGTCCCGATTCAGGGGCTGCATCCTTCAAAGGACGCGGTCTACGAAGGCGTGTCCTACAAAGGCTGTGTAGACCCGAACTGAGCTGAAATGAGACGCTCTGCTCTAAGGCGGATTTTCTGTTTACGTCACAGCACCGCTGTTCCCTCCCTTACTGGTGCATCATGAATGCAGCTCTTGTCGAGATATTTTAGGTGTTTAAAGACAGAGCCAAAAACTTTGATTTCATTTATTTATTTTTTTCTTTTATTAGAGCTGGAGATGCTTCTCTCTGTCTGCTCTTTGCCCCCTAAAACAAAACGAAACATTAGCCTAAGTTTTGCCCCAATGCATACATTTAAAAGCGTCTCCCCAGCCACCGTCGCTCCTTTGTTGACGCTGCCATGTTCTCGAATACTCGCGGAACCTTGGGATATGTTGGCTGGTGAAGGATCCACCTGTTGGATCCTTCGCTGCCATGGAAAAGAAGGACACATTTCTTGGCTGCATATGAAGGAGACTTAGAAATGGGACGGTCTAGTCGCGCCGCTGTGACACAATCATCCTTCAAACGCAGCCTCCGAAGGATGCAGCCCTTGAATTGGGACGCAGCTACTGACCCACTTTTTTGTGTATATGTGTGAGTTTGGGGTCATTATGTGAACCCAACTTAAACCCTGTGGTGTGTGTTGAGGGCAGTTCACAAGCCCAAGAATATCAAAGAACTGTAACGGTTATGCATGAAGGAGTGGTCCAAGATCCCTCAACAAGGGTTCTCTAACCTTGTTTTGCATTACAGACAGCAGCTCCTACTGTTATTCTCATCAAGGGAGGCTTCACCAAATATTAATCATGGGGGTGCTCATATTTTTAAAACCTATGTTTGAAAACAATAGTGTTACTAAACACACCGTATAAATAAAAAGATGCAGCTTGTCCATTTATTACGCCTGTAATAACACTGGTTTATTTAAAATATTGATTTTAGCTCATTTTCATGAAGGGTGCCAATAATTCTAGAGCTGACTTATAAACCTATGACCTATATAAAGGCCAATTTTGTGTATCGATTGAGAATCTTTCAAGAGAATCGTGATGCATTTAAACACGGTGTGACAGTACAGTACTACAGACAGACTCACGCACACATATACTAAGCACTCACATCGGTCTCCAGCAGGTTGTACATGCTGATCTCCGCCACCTCTTTAGACTCGTGGAATTTCTCCAGCGCCTGCTTGACCTCCTCGTCCGGAATCTTTCCCTGACGCTTCTTCTTGTAGTCATAATCCAACCGACGGCCTTCCAGCTTTTTCAAGTGATGCTGTGAAAATTACAGGAGAAAGTTGTTGAAGTAATCCAGTGTTTACAGTCAGATTTTAATCCAGTTTGAATCTGCAGTGTGTGTAGTTTTCAGTCTGACGGTAATAACTGTGGAGCGAATTTAATCCAGTATGAATCTGCAGTGTGTGTAGTTTTACAGTCTGACGGTAATAATTGTGGAGTGATTTTAATCCAGTATGAATCTGCAGTGTGTGTAGTTTTACAGTCTGACGGTAATAATTGTGGAGTGATTTTAATCCAGTATGAATCTGCAGTGTGTGTAGTTTTACAGTCTGACAGTAATAACTGTGGAGTGATTTTAATCCAGTATGAATCTGCAGTGTGTGTAGTTTTACAGTCTGACAGTAATAATTGTGGAGTGATTTTAATCCAGTATGAATCTGCAGTGCGTGTAGTTTTACAGTCTGACAGCGTCCTAAAATGACCCGCATGCGCACCATCCTACTCAGTAACGTCATGTCAATGAATCAGCGAGACGTAGGAGAAAAAGGTGAGACGTGTTGCTTTTCCACCATTTATAGGTTTTAACTTCTGTTCGGTGCTGTTGCCATGGTAATGCTGAATGCTGGCACAGTGGAAAAAAGCACATGAATTCCAATCTGAGCGTTTACATTAAGGTCACAGGGCCACGAATCTGATACGTATCCGATCTAGGACCACATATGAAAGTGACTCAGGTCGGATTTGAAAAGATCAGATTTGTGTCCACACAGCTCTGAAAACATCAGATCTGAGTCACATTAAGGCAAAAAGTTGGATTTGTACCACTTCAACCCGGTAATGTGAACGTAGCCTTATATTAACACCTATACTTGGCAGCGGCTACAAGCCGTATAAGACTTCTATGCCTTCTACAGCCAGCGAGCTGTTCTGAGCTAGTTTTGAGGAATAACTATTGCGACTGCATGTGATACATCACAATATATCAAACTGACACACATCGTGATGAGTACTGCGTCATGAGCTAGCTGGCGATTTTCAGCCATAGCCTGACAACAGTGGTTTACTTCAAACAACAAAAGAACTACACAAAAAATGAACCACTGTGAAACAGGCAGGTAAAGTTTATATACACACGACACTTCAAACATGAATACAGCAGCACACTCTTTTCTACATAAAGACATAGTGAACTGATGGCGTCCTGAGCAGAGAATGAAGTTACGCCCCATCTATATATGTAATCTGAGCTTCCCTGTTTTTTTGTTTTTATAGCCGGTCTGGCCATGTGTGCATGTTAGTCCTGCCCTGTGAAAACGTCGGCCCTCCCCACGTTTCGTTCTGCCCTCCCCAGACGGTGACCGTCCGCACAACTTATTTGCACCTTTCAAGGTGGAACGGGAAAAATCAATCAAGATGCTGAGGTGCCGGATTGTATTCTTAACTGCTGCACCATTTAAGGTGGAATGGGAAAATTTGAACAAGAAGCTGGCAAAAAAGGAGCTGACTTCAGCTCCACTGAGAGCTGAAATGCCTGAAAACAGATGAGGAGGTTGCAACTGCTGGACAGGTGGGTAACATTAACTAATGTTTGCTATTTCACAGATTCAATAGGTCAGTATTGTTTTGTCCTGTTTTTGACGGTCCGTGGTAGCAACTGGTTAGCTTTTCAGCAGCAACTGTAGCGACAGTTACTCACAGCCTAGCTAACGGTAGCTACATTACTTGCTGTGTCGTTGTTCACTCTAACATTATTTCCTGGTATTTGTCTGTACAACAATTGTGAAGGGTTTTATGGCCACAAAGACCTAAAAAAAAGCATGATGGCCTCGACAACGCATGTCCATGAATTCGGGAGGCGGGGCTTCTGAAGGAGCACTGATGTGAGGGGCGTATTTGTTTTGCTGTACAGTTCAAATATCAACAATTGTTCTCCAGAATCGTATAGTGCTTCTTTAAAGAACACTCTGCACTGCTTGTGTCTAAATCCATGTGTCAATGTCCTCCATCCAGTGACCCAAGTGACTACATTGGACCAAACTCAGGAAAGGGGAGGTGTCAGAACAAAAGACATGGTGTTCGAACCACCACATCTTTCTGGTCAAAAGACGTCCTTTGCTTTGTTCATTTAATCTATGGTGCCAGTTTGAGTCACCTGTATCTCTCTCAGGTCCTTGTCACACAGGCCTTGCAGAGGATCGATGAAGTTCTGTTTGACGTCGATGTCTAAAGAGTCCTTCACCTCAGCCAGTCTCTTCATACTCTCACCAGCGTCGATCAGAGCAGCTCCTGTAACAACAGCTCAGCTTGAGTTACAGCAGCTCCTACACACGAGTGAAAGCAAGCAAAATTATAGCAATCTGAAACAACACAAACGGTGCTCTGCTCCAACACTGACCCACACTCACCCAGAGCGAGCATCTCTCCCCCTCACAGTAAACGCAGTGATTTAACATGTAATAAGAATTAGCTTGAGATATAACACAGGAGAGGCTCATGGAAACTGTTGCTGTTATACGTTTTAGCACAGCACAATTTAGTTCATTCAAGCAATGTTTGTTGTAGATCCTCATTCTTAATAATGGCAAAAAAAGAGACATTTATTAAGGGTGTAATGCATTTTCAGGTTGATGTCAGGAATATATTTTCAATATTTTACATGTTAATAGAGTTCTTAACTCCACAGAGCTCTAATTCTACTCTAGACAGATTGGTTTGGCTCATATAAATAAAAGCTCTCCAACAGAATTTTTCAGCACCTGCTCAGCTGCCCTCCTACAAAATCACAACCACTAGAATTTATGAGCTCATCAGAAAAAAAAAGTAAAAAAAATAATAATAATAATTTGAATGTGGGGGGTGTCTAAGGCTGAAAGATGAATCTCTATCTAAGACGAATCTTTCTATACCGAAATCGCAACTTAAGACAACGTAATTTTAAAATCACAGGAGCTGCGATTTTTCATGTTCAAGTCTACATGATCAAAAACACTGTCTTAAGTTTGAAATTAGGAAATTAACCTAATATCACAGAGATTGTGAACTGCCTGTAGATGAGTTAGGCAAATCAGATCCAACCAAACCTCCATGTGTTGTGACATCACAACCACAACTTACTGGCAGTCTGGCTCACTGCATTCAGGGGTCAAGCCTCAAGCAATACTTTTCCCCATATCATTCCAAGCCCCCTCTCCACCCCCACTTTACCTAGTTTTGACCACTGACAGACCACTTTCTGTATTTTTCCTGCAAAAAATGGTGAATGAGAGACGCTCAGAAGAGAGTGAGGGGTATATCAGTAGTTGGTATAAATTTTTTTCTAATGTTCTTTTTTGATATTGTACCAAAACATTACAGCCTAATTATGTAATTATTAAGTGAATTATCTAGGTTCACATGCCTGCTTAATGACATTAAAGGAAACAACAGCCTTTTCTCCTACTTCAAAAATCTAAACTATTTTTTCCCCCAACAGAAGCATTTCTAAACAAACATTCTGGAAAATCCAAACGTTTTCAGACTGGTCCCAGTGGAATCTCAATCCTGAAATGTGTTTAGGAATGTGTGTCTGTCTGAACATTCCACTCACTTTATGAGCTTCCTCTAGTTATTTACAGCGTTCTGTGGGATGTTTAACAAGGACATGAACATCTGCTTACACAGATCTGGGACACATCCAGATAATGGAACTTAATAAGCAGATTTGTGGCTACAAGTTGTCGATGGTTTCATTAAAATTCGGCCATATTAGGCTTTCAACAGTGCAGGAATTACACATTGGATTGATTTATTAGTACAAATCAGCCAAATTACCAATCTGTTAACATTATAGGTGTAGGTTTGTGACCTCACAACAATTTGATTAGAATTCCATAGGAAATGATTCACAAATCTCAAATTTCACCATGAATTGAGTCAGATAGACTAAATGTACAAAGATGACTTCTGAAAATACTGTAGTGTATACACTTACTGGAATATAGACCATAAAATAATACATCAAGTTTTTTTTAAATTTTGACATTCAAAAACAGCTCAAGAATTTTATTTTGGCCAAAAAATGAGAACATATTTTAGTGAAATTCATAATTGACTCCAACAGTCCAAAATGGATGCATTTTATCAAATCCATATTGATGTATTGTTACATCCCAACGCACAGAGAAGTTAGTTTCACTGCACAACTAAATTTGCAGGTAAACCCACCGAAGTTGGTGTCTTCCCCGAGGTCTCGGCCGTATTTGGCCATGCACTCTCCCAGCAACCCCTCCGCCTGCGGATAGCCTGGACTCTTCACCTGCCCGCGGATCTTCGACATGGTGTTCAGCATGGACAGTTTGGCACGGGATGCTAACACAGACAAACACAAACATTTGCACCAGCTTTTCAAACTTTTAAACTACTTTTAAACAGCAGATGCCTTCATATAGTTTCATAATGAAACTGGGACAAGAAACGAGCAAAACATGCTTCCATTACCTGTGAAGGAGCAAAGAAACTCTGACTTTCAGTTTAAAGCCACAGTTCAAAAGGAAATCAAAACGCAGACAGATCAGATAAGACAGTTTTAGTGTCTGACGTTCGCATAGTTAGATTTGCACTGCAGCTATGAGCTAATATAGCTAACAAGTAACAGAGGCTAATAAAAGGTAGTTGTCCTAACAGACTTCCTCGTGCTCTCTCCCTCTCTCCCTCTCAGCAGTAGCAGGAAAAAACAGCACCTCTGCACTTCTTAACGGCAAAAGGACCCTAACCCACCCACCCCCCCCCAAAATATTTGACATTACAGTCAATATTTTACCATTTTTCACCATATTTTAGTTCAGTCTGTTCTATTTGCATCTATCAAGCTAGCTATCTATCTATATATCTATATCTACATATCTGTATCTCTCTCTCTCTCTCTATATGTATTTATATATATGTGTGTGTGTATATATATACACACATACTTACTATATTTATATGAACACAATCGCTGTTCTCGGAAGAAAATTTGTTGTTTTTCAGTTTTTGACACATTTTGAAAATGCTTGTTGTCCTTTACATTGTGTGTAAATTTCATGATGAATGGACCAAAAGAAACGACCCAAAATGACTTGGAAAAAACGTCTGGTTCCATTGACTTACATTAAAAGTAAAGTAGTTTTTTTCCTTCTCCTGTAAAGTTACCATTTTGGAGATATGAGGTTTTCTTCCAACAACAGCGATATATATATAAAATCTTAAAACGAGCAGCTTCTACCGCTGACTGGATGCGTGCCCACCTGAAACTACAGTCAATGTTCATGTTTACAAACATTCTGATTTGGTCTATAAGGGAGAACATCTTGTTTTATTTCCATGGCAAACTAACCCAACATTTCATAATTACACCAACGTTCAGGGCTTTAGGGCGTCCCGGCGAAGAACTGACAAGCCAGAAGAACAAGACTGAATGGGAAAAATCTAGAACAATGTGAACGGAGAAGAACATTCTAGGGACGCCTTTCAATCACACATGGGCACGGCACATCAACGTAACATCTTGGTTTGTTGGAGAATGCTGGATGGATGCAGCTTGGGCTATAAAAGTAATCTCATACAGGAGCTGCAAAACCAAAGCCTGGAACAGAACGCCTGACTCAATAAACCCTGACTGAGCTAAATAAAAGCCTCAGTGAGCTTCAAGCAAACAGAATAGAAGCATTATAGAGAGCAGAGAAGCACAGAGCCGTGCTCTACAGCTGCTTTGTTTTAATACTGATTAAGTACATGAACACTACGATGAGTCTGGACATCCATATCTTTGATTAAATCACAACCATCCCTACTACTGGACAAGGCATAGCTCCATCCTTACCTGGATTGGGCTGCAGGTATTCGGACGTTTTGGAAATGACCTCTACCACGGCCTTACTCGTCACATCGACTTTCTGCAAAAAAACAGAGGACATTCACATACAGGCCTAAAATGTACACTACAATCATTCTCTTACAGTATCGCAATATTCTGTGTGAAAAAATACAATGTTTTGGTTATTACTTTAATTTCATTTTAGTTTAATTTTAATTAATACATCTGCTACATGAATAAGAGTGCTAGATTCCTAGTGCTGCATTCCCTTATTAGGGATGTGTATTCTGACGAATTTAGATATTTGTAAGAGTTAATGAACTATTATTTCAAAAGATGAATAAAAAAAGAACATTGGTTTTGGCTGATATTTCTGTATCGTAGTTCTTACTCATAAAACACAGACAGGGCAAACTGGTGCTGTATTGCTGGCAGGATAATCAGTAGCAAAATGGAACGTTTAGCAGTAAACTTAGGTACACATTTAAAACCATGTGTTATTATGCAAAAATAGCCAGAAGACCTGTGTGTTTTTGCATCAGACAAGGACTGAGTAATGGAGGCTGCCTATTCAGATGGGCTAATGAGCTAAAAGTAACACTAGAGCTAACCAGTGCAGTGGCAGATTGTTTTTTGTTCTTAGTGGATGATGTTCCAACATGTTAGTATGTCTAAGTAACACTGAAAACAGTTTAATATATTTCAATTGCTTTGGTTCTAGTTAACAATGCCAGCTAAGGTAGTTAGCCTAGTTACAACCACATTGTCATTCTCAATTAAATGCACTTGTATTTTGGGGCAGCAAAAAATAATAAAAAAAAAAATATATATATATACACAATATAATGTATATATAATATATATATACATTTTTGCTGCCTCAAAATACAAGTGCCTATATATATATTGTTTTTTTTTGTTTTTTGTTTTTTTTTGTTTTTTTTTTCTGCTAACGTGAGCACAACTGCCCCACTTTACAACCCTTTTAAAAACTTGGCCTGTATTTTTATACATACCTGAATAGAGATTTCAATACTCGAGTGGTAGCACCTAAAACAGTTAAGCCGATTACTCATCCTCTCGCAATACTTGTCATATCACAGATTTATAAATTGCAACAGAATTATAGCACAATGTTATCGGAATCAAACTGATATCAGCAGATATTTGCTTGCACAAATTATCAGCATCAGCCAGATGTTCAGACTTGATTGACATCTGAAGCTGGTGTTTGATGAGTTATTTATTGTTCTCCAGAGGAGCAGAATGTTTAAGCAACACTGGGCTACTGCGCTAAAATATCTGCATTTAACTCATTTTACTTGCATATACAACCTTACTGAAATAAATAAGTGTTAATCCAGGTTAATGTAGACCCAATTTCTATATTTTACCAATACACTATATGGACAAACACATAGGGACACGCCTCTTAGTCACTGAATTCAGGTGTTTTATTCAGTGCCTTTTCCACAGGTGTACAAAATCAAGCACCGAGCCATGCAGTCTGCCTTTACCAACATTTGTGAAAGAACGGGTCGTTCTAAAGAGCTCACTGAGTTCGAGCGTGGTGCTGTAATAGGATGCCACTGAGGCAAAAAGTCAGCCTCCTAGATTTTCCACAATCAACTGTGAGTGATAACTGAAAAGTGGAAGCGTTTAGGAACCACAGCAACTAAGGAATGAAGTGTCAGACCATGTAAAGTTACAGAGCGGGTCGCTGAGCGCTGAGGAGCATAGAGCACAAAAGGCACCAACACTGCTGATCAATAACTGCAGAGTTCAAACCTCCTTTGGCATCAACATCAGCACAAAAACTGAGTGCTGGGAGCTTCATGGCAGGGTTTCCATGGCTGAGCAGCTGTATGCAAGCCTTACATCACCAAGCACAGTGCCAAGCGTCGGATGGAGTGGAGTAAAGCGCCGCTGCTGGACTCTGGAGCAGTGGAAACGTATTCTGTGGAGTGACGAATCACACTTCTCTATCTGTCAGTCTGATGGACGAGTCTGGGTTTGGCGAATGCCAGGAGAACGTTACCTGCCTGGCTGCACTGTGCCAGCTGCAAAGTTTTGTGGAGGGCCATGATGCTATGGGGTTGTGTTTCAGGGGTTGGTCTAGAACCCTTAGTTCCAGTGAAGGGAAATCTTAAAGCTTCAGCAGATCAAGACAGTTTGGACAATTCTATGCTTCCAACTTTGTGGGAACAGTTTGGGGGAGAACCTTTCCTGTTCCAGCATTACTGAGCCCCAGCGCACAAAGCAGCTCCATAAAGGCCTGGCTGGGTGAGTCTGGTGTGGAAGAATTTGACTGGCCCACACAGAGCCCTGACCTCAACCCCATCCAACACCTTTGGGATGAACTAGAACGGAGATTGTGAGCCAGGCCCTCTCGTCCAACATCAGTGTCTGACCTTCTGGATGAATAGGCAGAAATTCCCACAGACTCTCTCCAACATCTTGTAGAAGCTTCCCAGAAGAGTGGAAGCTGTTACAGCTGCAAAGGGGGACCGACTCCATATTAATGTCATAAAAGCTCCTGTAGGTGTCCCAATACTTCTGTCCATATAGGGTGTGCATGTGTACATAACTGCTAATGCCGGTATATATAGAACAAATGTCGTACCACAGTTCACATATTTGCGCATCCCTAAACAGAACCGGGGCTCAAGTATTGTTGAGCCTCCAGTGATTCCCACCCCAACATGTGATTGTTGTTCTTTGACAAATGTAGTAATACGAATCCATTACTAAACTGGTACTGGACTCGGTGAAGCTCTGGTGCTGCGAGAGAACCTCCTACGTCCATGTTTTATTCAGTTATTTATTTTGTCTCCAGGCATTTCACAGCTACGGGCGCTGAAAACGTGTCAACACACATTAAAGTTTTATGATAATGACGCCAAAACAGCAAAATCAACACTGCAGGCTTTCTTCTCTCCTCAAAGAGTGGCTATTCAGGCCTTTGCAACAGCACTAAAACATTAAGTCCTGATAGATTAACATGTTAATAGCATTTTATGTCAACAGATGAGTAAAACGAGTGGACTACCTTTATGAACAATATGCACAGAGTAGTCTGGGTCTAAACTTTACACCCAGTGTGGGTGAAGAGCACGGCGCAGTGTGCGCATGCCAGCCATGGCAGCTGGTGTGAGTTGCTGGAGCAGGTGTAGCAGCGCGTCTGTTACCGCTCCAGTTTATGGAGTTTATGCTGACTGACTTCTCCACACAAACAGCAGCAGGTTAAGTGCAGCTGACATTTAACTGGGAGGTGTTTGTTTCAGTAGCAATGCTGGGGCGGCTACTGCAGAACTCACAGGCATTATGTATTTGGGTCATTCTACAGAAACGTCCATTTTCGTGTCCCTAGCGTTTACAGATATATTACACTTGGAAAACATGTTAGGGTTACAATTTATTTATATTTTAAAATAAAACAATACGTTATTTGATCAATTACACCTTCTTGAGCCTCAATTTAGCAATATTGGTTTTTAAATCACTTATCTAGAATTCCAAGCACCACAGAAGAGCTCGTCCCCACAGTTATGTGTAAAGGCTGAGGCCATATTTTGAAGAAAAAAAAAACACGTTTTTCTGCAATTTTAACTGCAATAATCTATACATGACTATGAAGTATATTAATTAAATGACAAAGAAAACAAATGCCTAATAAATATTATAAAAATATATAATGAAAGTTCCCCAGGAGTCGTGTCACTGGTGTTACTGCGTAACAAAAAAAACTCTTATTTTGAAATAAAAGTCACACTGATGACATCACTTGACCTCCTTCTACCTGTTTTCTGAGGATCTATGAAGAAAAGCTCATGGTGAGTCCACTGTGTCTTTCAGTTATCAGAGATTTTCTCATTTAGCTCATGATTTCATACGAAGCTTTTAGCTGAAGTCACTGGTGTGACCGACTTTATTCTGAGGTAATTGTGAAAAAACAGAATACAAATGGATTAAATTACATATTTTAGTGGATATTCCATGATTGACATGTGGTCTGATGCTCTGTAGCAGCTATTTAGTAAAATACACTGTTCATTAAAAATGTCTCTGGTGTTCCCTTTATTCTGTGTAACATCAATGAGGATCAGTAACACCAGTGACTCCTTTGGACAGATAGAAAAGTGGATGTTTCTGTAGAATGACCCATAACTGAGAGCGAGGCACTGTGTAGCGTTTAAAGTAAATGCTATGCATTCAGTATAACAGGATCAGAGGTTGTTTTCTTATTTTTTGATGACTAGTTCAACAAAAAGTTGGTGTCTGAAGTTTGCACTGGTGCAATTAGGCTAATGTAGCTAACAATTAATAGAAACTTAAGTAAACCAATCAGCACAACGCAAACTGCATGATTGGATCATCACATTTTCCCTCAAACGAGTTGTTAAATAATCTTAAACAGATTTTCTGACACTGTACAACATACTGTAATCTACAAACATGGACAAAATTCAGGATTTGAGATAGTTGCTCTACTTTTTCCATATATTTTTTATTAAGCCTGTCAAACTGATTGACACAAATTATTTGTCACTGCTTTCCTTTATAACACTGTTTACATATTTTCCTAGTTTGACCCTTTGACCCATCCATACTAGTGAAGCCCAGCTGCAGCGCGCTGCATGTTGCTCTGATTGAATCAGCGACTGTAACGCCTCCCGTTCAAACACAGCTTTTAAAAGGCTTTTAAGGTAATAAATTCCAGAGTGTGAGTGGAATGAAGCGTCAGCAATTTCCTCTCACCGCTTAAAAGGTTCTGCTATGGTGCCGTATTACATGCACTCAATAATCCGACAACTGCAGAAAATCAGATTTTGTCAGTGATCCGATCAACACGTTTACATGCACTTGAGTAATCAGATAATGGGGAAACTCCAGGTCTACATGAGTCAGACAGTAATCGGATTTCTGCTTTACAACCAGCCAATAAACTCACAGAAGAAGACGTGACGTAAACGTAACGTAAAACTCAAATTTCATGCCACTGCTTTTTTTAAAACATCGCACCACTTTACCGGAAAATATGAACAAACATCATCTAGAAGGTGAAGAATATTCAAATCCTTTATTTCGTGTTTGGTTTCAGCGTCACTCCAAAAGTGTTTAGCTGCGTCTTGCGACATTCACTGTCTGATCTTGCGCATGTGCAGACTGAGAAATCCGACAGAAATCAGAGTAAGAGTTTACATGCACTGAGAAATCTGATTACTGAGCTAAAATCCAGCCTCTTTATCAGATTTCTTAATCGGATTTCTAGATCGGAGTATGGTGTTTACATGACCATTTGAATAATCGGATAACTGCAGAAATCCAATTATGATCAGATTACTGAGTGCATGTATACGCAGTGTTGGGGTTCATCCTAAAGTCAGGACAGTATTTAGGAGGTTTAGTCTAGTTAGGATGTTTGTGTGATGCTGTTTTCTTATCTGGAGTTCATGATGAGATTAGGAAGTTAGGAACTGTTATTCTGTAACAGCTACTGTCCTAAATTCAGTCCGTACTGAAGTCGTCATGGAGACTAAACAGATCAGATTTCAGACATAAGAAGCTTCTGTAATACGACCCCTACGTTTTTTTATTTCCTGCGTCTCGCTCCAGATTATTCACTCTTCACATATTTACATATTATATTTGTAAGATCTTTATCTAATACGTAGCTCATCACTTCAGGAGTTATGTGATTCACGGCCACTGTTAAACAAAAACTATTAAACAAAAAAAACAGTTAAACATTCTTTGCCACATATGCATTTACTTTAGGCATGTACTGAAATTTCAGCCAATTCAATTTTTCTGCAGATTGTAAATTGTGCTTATGGTTTTCGGCCAAAAGAAATAAAGGCTGAAACGTTTGGCTAAAATGTATAAGATTAAATAATCAATGAGGCATCAAAATCTAACACTTAAAAAATAATCTGAAGAGTAATGAAAATGAGAAATAGTGATTAAAAATGCTGTTTGTTTCTACTGCAAAGATCAGCACAGACACACTCGAACAGTTTGATCCACTGCAGCTGTGTTCAATACTCTTTAACTTACATGCTTTTCTGCATTAACTGATTTAATTACATTATTTAATGGAAATCCCAAACACTGAGTAATTCAATGTATTTTGGTAACTTTTTTTTTACCTCTGGTGCTTAAAATTGTTCCTGTAAAAGAGTGCATTGGTACGATCCTGCTGGTGTGGGTTCACCGCTGTTTCTTTTCTAAATGACAAACACTAAAGCGGCTTGTCTGGAGAAACTGCAAGATGAGAGTCCCAAAGTCCACATTCTTTACATATTATAACAGTGATTTTTCCGCCGTTATAGTGGAAGAGCTCTAGAATTGAGCATTAGTTGCCTTTGGGAAACCATGATTAAGTTTATATAATTTTATGACTTAATATTTAATATAATTTAGCAAGCAGTTTAACTTTAAATTAGTCCTCTAGTTCTCTCAGTTCACCTTTACAATATGGCAAATTATATATATGACTACTTTCACATTACAAGCCTCGCTGCTCAAATCCGTTTTTTTGGACAAATCCGATGTATCTGACACGAAAGTTCACACTTGTTTAGGTAAGTGACTCAATTCTGTCATTAATGTGAACGAACCGGCGTCCTGAAATGACCTAATGTCACGTTAATGAATCACGTGCGTCACGTTCATCATCAGCAAACAGACTAACGAGCAGAACGAGCTTCGCTGAGAAGATCATTAACTCTGATCAGCTCTCAGCTTCATTATTAGAGCGAGACGAAGGAGAAAAAGGTGAGATGAGCTGCTTTTCCACCGTTTACAGGCTTTAACTTCTGTTCGGCGCTGCTGCCATGGTAACACTGAATGATGGTGCAGTAGAGAAAAGCACATGAATTCCGATCTGAGCGTCACATTAAGGTCACATGACCACAAATCGGATACGTATCCGATGTAGGACCACATATGAAAGTGACTCGGGTCGGATTTGAAAAGATCAGATTTGTGTCCACACAGCTCTGAAAACATCAGATCTGAGTCACATTAGGGCAAAAAATCAGGTTTGTGCCACTTCAGCCTGCTAATGTGAACGTAGCCTAAATGAACCCTTTCTTCCAGTGTTGGTTTTCGGGCGAGTGTGTCCTGAATTTCAGCTTCAGTCAAGAATTCTAACTTCAGTGCATTATAACATTTCTGGTAGGTCTGTATACGTAATGCAACTGACCAATGACAAGCCAGAAAAATGCCAAGGGTAAACAAATCCATGTGCTTTTAAAACGATCCATTTTACCATTCACACCCATTCACCATTCACCCAAGACTAACTGTGCAACATCTGGAGAACCTGAGTACAGTGAGAATTTCGAGTATAAACCCGCCGTACTGTTCTGCAGTGCCTACTGTTGCAGTCACAAGATCACAATGCTAATTGGTGTACATAAGCTTCCAATATCTGTTAGCTACATTAGCTCTGTAGCTCCAGTGTAAACGTAAAGAAGGAAACCTCAAACACCAAACATGCCCTGGATGATAAACTACACTTGTAGCAGGCAAACGATTGTGTAAATTACATTAACAGCGAAGGAATCCAACCCCAAAAAACCTCTTTAAAAAGATGATTCTTCAAGGTTTCTTCAGTAAAGAAAATGGTTCCATATAGAACCATAACACTCCCAGAACCCTTTGCATGATTAAAAAGTTCTCTGCATCACAAAAAGGTTATTTTGTTACAATGTCTCTTTTCAAAAAGGTTCTATATAGAACCATCTACAGCACATTCTCCATCAATCTGAAGAACCTTTCACAATGCAAAGAGCCCTTCAACCATGCAAAGGGTCCTTTAAGTGTTCACAGTTCTATATAGAACCATTTTCTTTAGTAAAGAACCTTTGAGGAACCATCTTTTTTTGAGTGTGTAGAACAGCTTCTTCACACAAACCTCAGCTGTTTTCCTCAATAATATGCGTTCAGGACTGCAATCAAATTAGAGCCCCAAATCACTTAATTTGGTTATATCAGTCTGACTCCACAGAGGTGAGTCTGTCGACTGAGGAGAAAACAGCTTGAGGCCCAGCTGTGTTGCCTTCCATGAACATCTATCAGCTGGAATTTGACTGTGGAATTTGTCCATCAGTGTTGTGCAACAGTGTTCAGAGCAGGTTAGAAATCTGGAAGAAAGTGTTGCCACGTATTCAGTTCTGATCATCTCTCAAATACTCCAGTATAAGTAGAAGTATACAACAGTAAGTTCCGGCCACGCAAGCTGATTGGTTAAGAAGCGTTCTAAGCGTGCAGTTATTTCACCATAACATCACGGGTTTTTCACAAACACTAGCCATGTTTACATGCAGCCTAATAATCCGTTAATAATCCGACTTATAGCTCAATCGGAATAAAATACGTCCATGTATACACTTCAATTGGAATAGTCTAGTCCGATTGAGGCCATAGGGAATACAGTTTCCATTCGATTGATCGAGGTGGTTAATCCTGTAAATAATCTGTTAAATAGAAGAATAATATCCGTGTAAACGCCTGTATCTGATTACATTCCCTATCGGAAAGTTTAAGTACGTTCTGATCATGTTCGTCACGTCATTGTGAAAGTTTATACCGTTCAACATGGCGGAGCAGAAACTGTTCATGCTTCATCTGTTCAAGTTCATGCTCTGATCTTTAAAAGACGGCGGTGGGACGGACGTCCAGCTTATGTGTCTCAGAACACGACGTCTTCCTCTCGGCCTTCTTTAATAAGGACATGTGAAGGACGTTTTCCTGAGTCTGACATCATTTTAAAGTAAATAAAAACACAAGCGCTGCTCACTGCTGCTCGTCTCACTCTGACTGGACTCACGTGATGTTGGCTGTCATGGTAACGTTTACTCTAAGTGGTTCTCTGCGCATGTAAACAGAGATTTTCATCAGATTGTTGAACAGAGTGAGCATAAACACCTCAGTCTTAATCTGTAATCGGAATGTATTCAATTGGATTGGCAAAAATCGTTGCGTGTAAACACAGACACTGTATCACTCCGCTGAGACGCCGTTACTAAGCAAAATCTTTGACGGCTGTAGGAGACGCTCAAGACATTTGAACGTTTTTACTACTCACTTTGGGCAGAAACAGAAAATGGACACTTGTAAGATCACATTTGACCGACAGCCGATTTGGTCAGACTCTGAAGATGAGACGACACTAAATTCCCAAACTGTCATCACCACTGAGCAGCTTTTCAGTCGGCAGCTGTGACAGAAGAACAGCTGAACAACCTGGAATCAGCCAGAAATGAACCCAACACCATTCGCCAAACGTGTAGTCTGATCTTCAGAGTCTGACCAAATCGGCTGTCGGTCAAATGAGATCTTAAAAGTCTCAGTGGAGTGATAGTGTTTGTGGAAAAAAACGTGATGTTATGGTGAAATCTCTTCTCAACCAATTAGCTTGCGTGGCCGGAACTAACTGTTGTATAATTGATGATATAAGCCGGCTAGACGGTGGAGATAAACCTATAATTTCTGAGATGTATTATTTGCACTCAGTCACCTCAATCAACGTGACTGGACGCTGTGTTAGTAATGATGCACTGAAATGAACTTTTTTTGATGAAACTAAAATTCAGGACACACTCGTACCAAAACTAATACCTAAAAAAAAATAAATAATTTTATTTCTTGTTATTTGGTTTTGAATTAATGTTAAAAACACTTTTAGAATTGATTAAAGTTATCCTTTTAATAAGACAAATGTCAGCTGACGGTGAACGAAAGGAGCCTAAAAGTTTTGGTGGCTGAAATTTTGGTGCATCCTTACCAGGAAGAGGAAGAAAAAAAAGCAAATAAACAAACAAACAAAAAAAATGATTTCATTTTAATTCTACAGTTCTCTAATTGTATTCTACACAGTTTTGTTTGGCTCAATAAAAGTTAAACAGAACTTTAGTGCCTGCTGTGCTGCCCTCTAACAAAATAAACCCCAAAAACCACAACTTCTAGAGTTTCAGGGGAAAAAACCCAGATATTTGAGTGTGGGTGTGTCCGGAGCATAAGCCACACCCCCTCTCCACTCACTTTACTCTAATAGGCTGCACTCAGATGCCTAGTTTGATCAGTGACAGTGGTTTCAGTGAAAGACGGTAAATGACAGGCGCTCTGTGGAGTGAGGAGGTGTTTCACACTTTAATTTTATACTGTATGGAAACCGAAACAAGGTACAAACTAGAAACCGAGGTTTCCTTACCCTCTCCAGGTCTCTGAACTCTTCATCAAGCTTCGTTCCCTCTGCTCCACCAACCTTCTCACTCACCATCTGTAGGAAAGAGTGTTAATCATATCGATCATAAAGGCCGAGTGATACAGAGTCAAATCCAAACCATCCCATGAAATCCATAATGATTATTTTATGAATTTGATACCATCGAGTCAAGCCTGTACAACAAAATAAAAATATGAATTAATTCACTTATTTAGTTGAACCTATAACTGTCCTATACATGGCCACAAATGCATTATCTAGCACAATACCTACATTTAGAGCCGGTTATTCATTCAGCCTAATGAGAAACTGTAGAACAGACTCAGTTTATATCACAATACCTACATTTAGAGTCGGTTATTCATTCAGCCTAATGAGAAACTGTAGAACAGACTCAGTTTATATCACAATACCTACATTTAGAGTCAGTTATTCATTCAGCCTAATGAGAAACTGTAGAACAGACTCAGTTTATATCACAATACCTACATTTAGAGCCAGTTATTCATTCAGCCTAATGAGAAACTGTAGAACAGACTCAGTTTATATCACAATACCTACATTTAGAGTCAGTTATTCATTCAACCAAATGAGAAACTGTAGAACAGACTGAGTTTATATCACAATACCTACATTTAGAGTCAGTTATTCATTCAACCTAATGAGAAACTGTAGAACAGACTCAGTTTATATCACAATACCTACATTTAGAGTCAGTTATTCATTCAACCTAATGAGAAACTGTAGAACAGACTCAGTTTATATCACAATACCTACATTTAGAGTCAGTTATTCATTCAGCCTAATGAGAAACTGTAGAACAGACTGAGTTTATATCACAATACCTACATTTAGAGTCAGTTATTCATTCAACCTAATGAGAAACTGTAGAACAGACTGAGTTTATATCACAATACCTACATTTAGAGTCAGTTATTCATTCAACCAAATGAGAAACTGTAGAACAGACTGAGTTTATATCACAATACCTACATTTAGAGTGAGTTTTATTTTGAAATTATGTATTTATCTCGTATTAGTGTGAAAGGTCACGCTGTTAGTATAGATTAGGTGTAGTTTTTCTCATCGTCATTATTTCCAAGCTGCCTAGTTTTGATTAGCCACAACAAAACAGTCCAGATGTCACAGCTCTATACACAGGAAACTCAAGTAAGCTGCACACTCTGAAATAATTAATGTAATAAAAGTAGAAAATTCGCCCTGCAGTCATTTTTTTCTTTATAAAAGCACATATTAACCATGGACGATGTGTTTCCAAGTAAATTTCAAAGCAGTTACTGAGCAATTCATAGTGCTGACTGGATACCAAGTTATAATATTAATAACTGAATAACTAAACCATTAAAATCTGAGGTTTTACATCTTACAACGTTCAGTAATTACATAGAAAACAATGCAAACTGGCTGAGTAATTCTTATATTATAGGAGTGAGGGATGGAAGCCTGGATCCTCCCCGGTGGCTCCAAGCCATTTAATACGTAAAATTCACACTAATAAACAGAATGAACTGCATTTCCTAATCTGGCATTTACATCTCAACCAACGCTTAATAAACCAGAATCAAAACCAACAGAATTAATCGGCCACACTGCTGTGCTACTTAAACAGCAGAGATGGACTGAGACCACTTTTTCCCTTCCAGTTAACTAATCCTTAAGTACTGGCCGATACCGATACTAACTCTATGTAACCTAACTCACCTATAAGTCCTGATATTTATTCAATTACATCTTTAAAATACTTTATTTTGGTAAAATCTATGTTCTGCATAACACATAAAACACTCAGCTTGGCTAGATGACATTTACTTGTTGGATTATATTTATCAGAAGCTTAAGAAATCTTATTTTTGTTTAGTTACTGTATATATTTAGTATTTGCTATTATATAAACAGTAATAAGAACCACACTTAACAACTTTAGTAAATATAAAATTTCTTTATTGTGCAGAACCGTTAAACACAGAGCTGAACAGTAAACACATGATCCTGTGGTGTTTACACATCAGCACACAGCAGCTTCTCTGGCTCTAAAACGGAGCTGAATGTTGTTTCACATCCAAATTTCTTGAGTCGTTTGTCTCACATGAGCGTCTTGCTCACTTGCGCTGCAGTTCAGTAAATATCACCGTCATTCACGCTGTCAGAATCAGTGACTTTCAGTGTTTTTTCTAGCTTGGTTGAAGCAACGAGCCGAGTGATACGGCTGACTGACGGACGCTCAGGCCCGGCAAGTGGGCTGCCATGCTGAAGGCTAAATCGAGGCTAAAGGTTATCATTACTCCGAGAGTCTGGCGGTTCCTTATGCTCTCTCAGTAACATTAACTCAGACTGTTAGTGACCACACAGCGGCAGACGAGTGATTACTAAAAGAAGCAGCTCAGCTGTTCTGGCCAGCGGCTCTGTTAGCGTGTTTTACCACCAAAACTGCAGTTACTGATTCTGCCATGAGCATTTTTACTGCTGCCAGTCGTCCCACATTGCCGAAGTTCTGTCAGAAATTGCTTCGTGGTGTCGGTCATGGTTATCGGTATCCCCATCATCGATACTGATACAGCGTTTATGTGCCAGTATTGGCTCTGATACCGATACAGTATTAATATTGGTGAACACTATTAAACAGGACAAAGTTCATGGCCTAAAACACAACGGCTACAGTCATTTTTTCCTCCGTGAGCTTACTTTCACTTTGAGTCTGCATAAACAGTGCACAGTGCACACGCTCAGAGTCCAGCTCAGAAACTCAGTAAGAGCCACCAGGATTCTCTCACACTGATCAGAGCGATAGAGTAGGATTACAGCTCTGCATTGAGTTACAGTTGGAATGGAGCAGTAACCAGTTTTAATGCTGTACTGTGGTGTAAAGCCTAATGATAATCAGATCACTTCAAATTTTATAAACTTATTAAATGTTCATATCTGAAGTTCAGCCCATTCAGTGTAAATGTGTATAACTGATGTAAATGTGTTGTACTGCTATGGGCTTCCTGCTGAGCACACGCCAGGTATAACCTGAACCGTAAACAGAAGCAGTGCTGGGATACAATTTCATATTTATTTAAATTACAAAGTCTCTAAATATGATGTCTGTTATGATGTGTAGCATATGTCAAAGGGCTCATATAATACATATATTTTTACATTTTAGATTTGTTTCTGAGGTCCATTTATGACATTTGTGTGGTTTTATGCAGCAAAGAGATCAGAAGAGAATTTTTACAAAACCCCAAAAAATTAGAACCTCTTAGAACTAAACAAGGTGTTTCTATTATTGTTTCTTTAAGACTGATACATGCAAATGAGCTCTGTTCTGATTGGCTGCTCTGCACTATGCCTCATTCACAAAGCGGTCCAGACTGAAGCACTTCTTCAGCGTGAATGGGCGGAGCTAAACTGCTGTTGGCTGAATAAGTGGATACACAGCCGTATGCAAGTCCCTGAGCAAATTCCAGGTTTTGTTTCTTTGCATACTTTGTTAGCCCACTTTTACCCTGTTCTTTAGTGGTCAGGACCCCCATGGACCCTCACAGAGCAGGTACTATTTGGGTGGTGGATCATTCTCAGCACTGCAGTAACACTGACGTGGTGGTGGTGTGTTAGTGCGTGTTGTGCTGGTCTGAGTGGATCAGACACAGCAGTGCTGCTGGAGTTTTTAAACACTGTGTCCACTCACTGTCCACTCTATTAGACACTCCTACCTTGTCAGCCCACCTTGTAGATGTAAAGTCAGAGACGATAGCACATCTGCTGCTGCACAGTTTGTGTTGGTCATCCTCTAGTCCTTCATCAGTGGTCACAGGACGTTGCCCACAGGACTGGATATTTTTGGTTGGTGGACTATTCTCAGTCCAGCAGCGACACTGAGGTGTTTAAAAACTCCAGCAGCACTGCTGTGTCTGATCCACTCAGACCAGCACAACACACACTAACACACCACCACCACGTCAGTGTTACTGCAGTGCTGAGAATGATCCACCATCCAAATAGTACCTGCTCTGTGAGGGTCCATGGGGGTCCTGACCACTGAAGAACAGGGTAAAAGGGGGCTAACAAAGTATCAGAGAAACAGACGGACTACAGTCTGTAACTGTACAACTACAAAGTGCACCTATATAGTAAGTACTTTTGTAACATGAACAATGTACATGTACAGTACCTTTGGACCTTACAGTATAAATGGATGGAGGCGTAAAACTAACAAAGTTTACATACTACGAGACAAACTTGGTCAAATTTTGATTGGTCATGTTATGGGCCCTTTAAAAATACTGCTCTTAAATCAAAACGCGTGATAATTCTCCTCCCTGATATCCTGACAGGAAATTTTTAAGCAGAAAAGCACTTTTACTGTACGCTCGTCCCTCGTCCAGCACATGAGTGAATCCACTTTACGCTCCCTCTTCCCTCTTCGTTTTCCACCCCTCCTCTTCTCTTTCCTACAGAGACATTCCTGCTACAGTCAGCACTTTTAAGTGTGTGTGCTGTGCTCTCTAGCTGCAGTGAGCGAGGCCTACTTCCACTCTCAAGGTCCCCATTACGTTCTTAAAGTTACCCGTCAGGTGTTTCCACTGTGAACCGTTTACAGTTGTGGCTTCATGACCCAAAACGTCTTCCATGAAGGAGACTAAAGCTACAGGAAAGAGAGTGAAGACAAACACTCGCCTCTTTTCTCCTCAGATACACCCAGCAGTGCCAGCTTTGAGGAGCAACACCCAACAGGGGAGGCCGAATGTTTAGTTTCAGTCTCTGCAAACACGCACTCGTCGCTTCATCCCCCTCGTCCCGCTCGTTTAAGGCCCTGTGTGCTGGAACAATGACAGCGCTGCGTGTTTTCGAGGCTACGTCAGCTGAACGCTAATCTCAAACATATGCTCTTTTATGAGGAAAAACTTGGGATACATGATATAAACAGCATATTTTTTCCTCCGTGCCCTACTTCTTTTTTTAAGGGATGTATTTAAAGGGCCCATAGCCTGCATTTTTTCCCCTTAGGTCCACTCATGATGTTTGTGTGGGTTTGCTTACCAAAAATAGTTCCCTTTCCCAACCATCTCTTTATCCTGTATAATTAAACTGGCTGTTTTTGTTTGTGAGCCTTTAAGACTGATGTATGTGAATAGGCTTTGTTCTGATTGGCTGCCCTGTACTAGGCCTCATTAAAAAAGCAGTCGGGATGTCACGAATGGGCGGAGCTAAACTTCTGTGTGCTAAACGTAAACAAGAAAACACACTGGTTTTTGTGACAACATGAAAACAATCCAAAATGGGCGGATTTTGTACATACAGCTTATATACAGTCGTATGCGAAAGTTTAAACACCCCATAAATAGAACCAACCAACCAATGGGGCAGCTGGAGGTTAGGGAACAAGCCCTGTGACCGGAAGGTCGCCGGTTCGATCCCCTGAGCGGACAGTACATGGCTGAAGTGCCCTTGAGCAAGACACCTAACCCCCAACTGCGCTGTGGATAGGGCAGCCCACCACTCTGGGCAAGTGTGCTCACCGCCCGCTAAAGTGTGTGCAGTCACTAGTGTGTATGTGGTGTTTCACTGCACGGATGGGTTAAAATGCAGAGGCAAACTTTCCCCATTGTGGGATTAATAAGGGTAATTTAAAATGACATCTTTTGTTTATTTACTAAGTGAGAATAAATTAATACATCCAGCTAAAGAGGTCAAATTTTAATATGACATGATGCTGCTAATTCAAGTGCACAGTTTCTTTTTATTTGCTGAATATAACATACTGAAAAAATTGAAAATACAATATAAAATGTACCATAAAATCTGCACTTTGTTTTATTTTTTCCTCAAATATGTTCAATTCAGTGAGTAAACAGTAACTATGGATTCAAATGTGGAGAGTGGTGGCGCCAAAACTTTTGCATAAGTGTTGTATTTCTCTGTAATGCTAATCCAAGTGGAACTACACTCTTAAAAAAGATGGGTTCTTCAAGAACCATGAACACCAAAAGAATGTGCTATAGATGGTTCTTTATAGAACCTTTTCTAAAACGGTTCTATATAGCACCAAAAAGGGTTCCTCTATTATTACAAGCTTGACCTCGTAACAGCAGAACCCCTTTGGTGATATACAGAACCCTTTTTAAATAGGCTCTATATAGAACCATCTACATTCTCCATCAATCTGAAGAACGATTTCACCATGCAAAGAACCCTTTAATCATACAAAGGGTTCTTTGAGTGATCATGGTTCTGTATAGAACCGTTTTCTTTACTGAACACCCTTAAGGAACCCTCTTCTTTTAAGTGTTTAGACAGAATTTCTATGTTGTATAAATGTTTATGTATCCGTATCGGCAGGAATGCACGAGAAAAATATCGGATATCACATACAATTCACGTATCGGTGCATCCCTAAATGAAATAATAAAAAAATAAAAAAGTTGTGTGTGATACGGGTTCTCCTACACACGCCTCTCTTCCGCACACTTCTCAAAACTAAAATTTAGTAAAACGTGTAAACATGTAAACATCTATGCGTGTGGTCAGATGGTGATCAAACAAACAAACCAACAGAAAATAGATATAACACTTCCATTATGCCAAAGACCTGAACCTGAAACTTAGTCACACAGTGAACAACAAGCTTCAGAAACATTTTTTACACCTCACCTACACAGTCGCAGCGCCAACACTGACAAAATTCAGAAAAACTACTGCATCTCCTCTTTAAACAACTCACAGTAGCTGGGCAGTATGCTGAACTGTCTTTATGGGATGTTTTAGGATACAAGGCATTACATTTGAATTCACTGCCTGACGTCTGAGACACTGTTTAATAATAGTTTGGAGAAGGTTTTTCGCTTAAAACACATTTTTAAATCCATTCATGGTGGAGTGAGACATGCAGGGCATTATAAAGCAAAATAGTCCCCAAAGAAAACTTATGTTTTTCAGATTTTCCACTATTTTCCATCATCAATATTCCATATAAGCTCTGAAGACTCGTGTAGGTTCACTGGTGGTTCTGGATAGTAAATAAAATGTCTATATCTGTGCTGTAGTCATGGCGACCCCTGGTTCCTATCACTACCACTGTAAAGACATCTGAACCATTTCACACCAAACCACTCTGAATCACTCTGTTTACATCTCACACACTGAATAATGCAGAAATTTTGAAAACTGCTGGAGTTCTCCTGTAAAAATAAAAGTGGTAGAAAGGGCTCTGTGGAGTGAAGCCAGACCACCAGAACCATTCCTGTAAATCAGATGTCTGATCACTTTTTAAAGTGTAAAGAATGTAAATCAAGTAAAGGCTCTACGCCAATTAAAAGTGTTCCTAGAACTACACATCCAGGCCAAGAACCACCTAGGAACCTTTTTAGAAGGTATTCAGCCAGGACTGGCTGTGTGTGAGATCCAAGCAGCCAGGGGCTGTTTATCTCTCTCTCTCTGATGTCTTTATCACTATGACTCTGTTTAACCAGCACAGGTCAAAGGTCACAGTAAATGAGGTTCCCTTTGACCTGCGTGTCTGTCTGCACCGTCAGTAGACCACGTCCACTCCCTACAGGCAGCATTCAGCAGGCGGCGTATGAGAAACGGGATTAATAATTAAAAGGTGGTTTCTGTTGAGTGAGAAACAAAGCCAGGTGTCCAAACCACTCTGAAATACGGACAAACACGAGTCCTGCCTTTATACTGCTGTTCACTGTGAAAGAGATCTAGAGAGGATTAGCTCAGTTAATCAGCTCGTTAGAAAATATTAAATAATATATCAACCTGTCAGCTCAAACTGCAGCCCCCAACAAAAAACTGATGAAGACCTTTTTTTGCTCAGATCTGATCTCTCTGACACGATGGTTCACACTCGTTTAGGTAAGTGACTCAAATCTGTCATTAATGTGACGAACCGGCGTCCTGAAATGACCCTCATGAGCTCATCCTACTCAGTAACGTCACGTGAATGAATCACGTTCATCATCAGCACAAACTAACGAGCAGAACGAGCTTCGCTGAGAGGATAATTAACTCTGATCAGCTCTCAGCTTCATTATTAGAGCGAGACGAAGGAGAAAAAGGTGAGATGAGCTGCTTTTCCCCTGTTTACAGGCTTTAACTTCTGTTTGACACTGTTGCCATGGTAACGTTGAATGATGGTGCAGTGGAAAAAAAGCGCATGAATTCCGATCTGAGCGTCATATTAAGGTCGCATGGCTATGAATCGGATACGTTCACATTACCAGGTTGAAGTGGCGCAAATCCGATTTTTTGCCCTAATGTGACTCAGATCTGATGTTTTCAGAGCTGTGTGGACACGCAAATCCGACCTGAGCCACTTTCATATGTGGTCCTAGATCGGATACATATCCAATTTGTGGCCATGCAATCTTAACGTGACACTCAGATCGGAATTTGTTCTGCGCGTGCTCCATCATTCAGCGTTACCATGGCAGCAGCGCTGAACAGAAGTTAAAGCCTGTAAACGGTGGAAAAGCAGCTCATCTCACCTTTTTCTCCTTCGTCTCGCTCTAATAATGAAGCTGAGAGCTGATCAGAGTTAATGATCTTCTCAGCGAAGCTCGTTCTGCTCGTTAGTTTGTGCTGATGATGCAGTGATTCATTCACGTGACGTTACTGAGTAAGATGTGGTCATGAGGGTCAGTTCAGGACGCCGGTTCGTCACATTAATGACAGATTTGAGTCACCTATCTAAACGAGTGTGAACCATCGTGTCAGAGAGATCGGATTCGAGAAAAAAATCTGATTTGAGTAAAGAGACTTGTAATGCGAACATAGCTAAAGTGGCTCAGGTCGGATTTGAAAAGATCAGATTTGCATGACCACACAGCTCTGAAAACATGATCTGAGTCACATTAGGGCAAAAAATCAGATTTGTTCCACTTCAACCTGGTAATGTGAACATAGCCTAAGATATTTAGGATCATGTTATGACTGATTCACACATAAGCTTATTACTTTCTCATTTAATGCCTAACTTTTAGTTTAATTTTTAAATTAAAAAAAAAAATACAAAAAAAAAAACCACAGAGTTTTTGCCTGTGGGCGGAGCCTTATTTTAGCCACGCCCCTGCACTGTAGAGCAGGAAGTGAGGCTACATCCCTCCCTCATGGCCACATGGTCAGCAGTTTACTTTTTTGAAGTAATTGTGTCCCAAAGTCTGAAAATCTGTGTGGAACATTAAAAAATGTCACTACCAAAACACAGATTTCCTGCAATTAAGTCACCTTTTTGTGGTTTAATGAATAATAATATGATTTTCTGTGTCTATGACCATTTAAAGCTGTGTCTGCTGGTCATGTACTTATTACTTGAGTTCTGCTCAAAATGAGCTCACTACTGAAACGGTCACTGTGAGAAATAAAGGTTCTGTTCAGGTACATTTTTCGTTCAAGGTACAAACAGTGTAAACGTTCCCTCAAAGGTACAACAGTGGTTTTAAGGTCTGATTGTGAACCTTAAATAAGTTTTTCCAGGTGAAAAGTTTGTATTTGTACATTTTTTTTGAGTGTCTGATCCGATATTTCTTCTGTAAAAACTACTACGCATTAAAATGAGTTATTCTTACTTCACTTAAAGGGGAATTCCACTAATATTTTAAAATTCCTGCATCATTCAGTGGTTGGATTCAGTGGATGTACAATCATTCACTGTAGAGAAACTTACCAATTTTTTTTTTACAGTGGTGTTGATAGGAACCAGGCATCACCATGACAACAACACAAATATAGACATTTTATTTACTATCCAGAACCACCAGAGAACCTACACGAGTCTTCAGAGTTTATATGGAACTGCATTCTATAAAAATTTTAGTCCAAAATCTTCTCAAAACGATCACAAAACAGTGTCTCAGTCATCAGGCAGTGAATTCATAACCATTTCATGTAGTAACTTTCTGTGAGGGAGCTTTTAGAGGGGGACGTCTGGTTCCTCTCACCACCACTGTGAACAGTTCTGACTCTTTATCTAGAACGGAGCGTTTCACACCAAACCACTCTGAACGACTCTGTTTACATGTCAACCGTTTAATTCTGCGGACATTTTGAAAAACTGTTTGAATTCTTTTAAGATCTTAAAGCAGGCTTTGATGCTGAAATCACTCAACCACACAGGAAGTTACCACAGGAAGTGCTACACAGCTACCACCACCACATCACGCAGTGTGAGTGAGAGAGCTCAGGACAGATTTCTTACAGAACCGGATCACATTCATTCTCACATATCGCATCCAGAAGGTTCTGCTGATATTGGCCTGATATGAAACCTGGTACTGGACTGGCATCATCTTCAATTACACTCTTAATAAAGACGGTTCTTCAAGGGTTCTTTAATAAAGAAAATGATTCTATATAGAACCATGAACACTCAAAGAACCCTTTGCATGATTAAAGGGTTCTTTGCATCATGAAAGAGTTCTTCAGACTGCAGATTTCTGTAGATGGTTCTATATAGAATCTTTTTTGAAAAAAATCTTTATAGCACCAAAAAGGTTCTGCTATTGTTATGATGTCAAGCTTGTGATAATAGAAGAACCCTTTTTGGTGCCATATAGAACCCTTTTCAAAAAGGATCTGTATAGAACCATCTACAGCACATTCCCCATCAAACTGAAGAACCATTTCCCCATGCAAAGAACCCTTTACTCATGCAAATATATACAGAATCATTTTCTTTACTAAAGAACCAAGCGTAGTAAACGACCTACATTGAGCAGATAGGGCTGCCGAGGTCAAAAAGTTCTAGATAGCACCAAAAACGTTCTGCTACTGTTACGATGTCAAGCTTGTAACAATAGAAGAACTCAGTCTGATGCTATATAGAACCCTTTTCAAAAAGCATCTGTATAGAACCATCTACAGCACATTCCCCATCTATCTAACAAACTATTTCCCCATGCTAAGTGATGAGAAGACTAAACACCTTAAACACAACATCAAACGCAATACCAACAACAATAACGATAACATTAAAGTAAAAAAGCTCTTGTATCCGAATCCGTATCAGTATCGGCAGCTGTGTATCGGAATTGGATTGGAACTGAAAAATGTGGATCGGCCCATCGGCAGAAAATATAAACAGGGGCTCCCGAGTGGCGCAACCGTCTAAGCGTTGGCCGTATCATCAGGAGATCGCGAGTTCGATCCCTGGTGATGCTACAGCCGTCCGTAGCCGGGAGTCCGAGAGAGCACAATTGGCCTCGCTCTCTCTGGGTGGGTAGGATGGCCCCTCCTTCTCCCCCCCATCACTGAACACGATGCAGGCGTCTGTTAGCTGACGTAACAGATCTGGCGGTCGGCGCTTTCCCCCGAGCGCATTCAGCTGTCCAGTGACGTTGCGTGAGCGGCAGTTCGATGCGGTGGCCCTTCACAGGACATGGTAGAAGCCTATGCTGCCTTTGCCCTCCTAGCGTTGATAGTATCGTGTGATTGGGGGAGTCCTAACTAGCGGGTGGAGTTGGCAACGACTAAACTGGGGCGAAAATTGGGTTAAAATCCCCAGAAAAAAATTAAAAAAAAAAAGAAAATATAAAACAAAAAAACTCATTCTGCCAGCATACATGCTAAAAACATTAGAATTAGCTACATAGCTAACAAATAACAGACAATACTCAGTGTTGCCATCTAAACTTGGTAAAAAAGTCAGAAGTCAGAACTTTTTTGTTGCCATAAATCCATTGATGTCTCAATGAACGCATTTGCATTTATTTGCCTCAACCCAGCTCAGCCAACTCACATTCTGTTTGCTGGAGTATAATATGACCGGTAGGCCTGTCACAATTATTGAATAAGCACCTGATCGCAATTATTTAAGCTGATCGCTTTCATTTTCACAGTTGTTAGTGTCGCAATCATAATAAAATTTTAGTACAACAAGCAAAATATGAAATGGATTCACTGGGACAAGTTATGAAGACGAGCTAGAGTAATGCTATTTTTTTTTACATACATGCTTGCAGAAAAAGTGTTTTGTCTCACGTTTTTACAGTCTCAAGGAAAACGCAGCTTTGGCCGACTCTACACGTTTGTGTGTAACTGTAGACCAGGGGTGTCCAAACCTTTTTCAAAGAGGGCCTGAATGTACGGTGTTAAAATACCTGAGACGTATTATTCACAAACGATTCAAAATATCAAGTTTTCAAAATATCAGTGCACAAAATCTGAGCTTTCTGTGTTTCCTATCACTGTATAAAAGATGCACGAGGCTTCTTTTATTGTTGGATTGTTCATTCAGATCAGTTTGGATCAATAAGGGCTTATAATAAATCATTAAACTGTTCAAGGGTAACAATACATCATGTCTAATGTATTAATCATATTAATCGTGTCCCTATTCAAGTGTTTACTTGTTGAAAAATATAATTTGTGAGAGAAAACTAAACAAAAAATCTATAAATGTTTGGTTTTGTTAGTTAATGTTAATTAATATTTACTGAACTACTGAATTTGCTCTGATAACAAGTTGCACATCTGGCCAAAATCGGCAGTTTTCAGTGTTTAGTTTGAGGTTTATATCTGTAGTCTTGACTGAACGTCGTTCACTACATGAAGCTGCAGGTCTGGTCAGCTGCCACCATCAGGTGAAAGGAAGAACTGCAACGTACTGGCAGGCGGACCACTTATAATACACCGTAAAAAAAAACAGGGGCCAATTAAAATCTGTCCGTAGGCCGCATTTGGCCCTGCAGCTGGACTTTGGACACCCCTGTTTTACCCTACACAGTAAAGACAGTGAAAAAACGACTGCGGTCAGCTTAAATAACTGCAGTTAGGTCACTGTGGTTTAATTGTGACTGGCCTACGTGCAGCTGCAGAGTGGAGGAAACATCCTGAAATGATAAACTGAGCCAGCACGGCTGCACTGGAGTCACTGCTAAAGGCTAATTGAGGTCAGTAAGCTCCCACTGGGGTTTTCACACAATCGGACAGCACAGATTCAGCTTAAAGGTGTGGTTACTTTCAGAACCCTCACTGTTTCACACTGCCTTCCTCATAGTTTTACAATGTTCTGCTACAAGACATGAAACTGCAGCGCAGCGTTATGGCAAACTGGACTTAACTGTGACAGTCTGATCTCGGGCTGAGCATCGCCAGCAACTTTACGATACACACCACTAGGGCTGAACGATTCGGAGGAAACAGCTAATCGTGATTTTTTCTGAACGTTGCGACTACTTTTATAATTAAAAGTGGATTTTTTTCTGTAAGCTGAGGTTCAGGCCTGTTTTCCTGGCCAAGAAGACCAGAGTCCCCACCTTTTCTGGCTTGAGGCTTGAAACCTGAATGCAGTGAGCCAGAGCGCCAGTAAGCTGTGGTTGTGATGTCACAACACATGGAAGTTTGGCTGGATCTGAGTGGTCTAACTCATCAACAGGCAGTTCAGCTCCTGCGATTTGAAAATTACACTCAATCTAAAAATTTAAATCTTTAATCTTTCAGCCCTTCATGCCACAATGTCACAAAGACAAAACACACCACAAGACGTTTCTGCTCAGTGTTTACCTTATTTTTTTTAAACTGCAGTAATAATGAATAAATGAAGTTGAGGAGAATAACAGTGACACTGTTTTTACTGATGTTTACCTTAAATTTGGTCTTAAAATCCTCTATTTTAAGAGTATGTATTATGCAAACACTGTTAAAGCTGCAAAATATACAGCTCACTCAGTCCATACAGTCGATTTATGGAAACTAAGCTGCATAAACAGCCTGTTTTGAATTTACTACTTTTGTGATGTCACAAAAAACCAACACATTTCCATAAATCCACCTACTCAGCCTACAGCAGTTTAGCCCCTCCCACTAACAAGAAAGTTATAAGGAGTGTTTCAGCCTGGATGAGCCTTTTGAATGAGGCAGCCAATTAGAACAGAGCTCATTTACATCTTCCATGCTTAAGATTCTTAAAGGCACAGTAACAAAAACGGCCTGTTTAATTCTAAGGGATAAAGAGAGGCTGGAAAATGGTCGTGTAAAAATGAATTATGAATGTTCTGGCACATAAAACCACACAAACATTATAAAAGTACCTCAGGCAAAGAAAAATGTAGCATTAGGGACCCTTTAAAACTAATAACAGTAAATAAATAAATAAATAAATTAGGAGAAAACGATAATGATTTTTTTTTTTTTAAAAACAAATCAATGTGAGGTTGTTGAGAATCATAATGACACTTGTTCTGCTAATGTTTACCTTAAATTTTTGTTTTCAGAATTATAATAATAACAAATAATAATAGTAATAATGTAATAATGAATAAAAAAAAGAAGTGGAGAAGAATGATAATGACTTTTATACTAATTTTTACTATTGTGAGTAAAAAAAATAAATTAAATGGTTCGAGCTGAAACATTTGGATCAGTCTGAATCGCTGATGATAAAATGGTGGAAAATATTCCTCATAACACCCTGCATGTACCCCACCGCCATGAGCACATTTTTTAAAAATATACATTTTAGGTCAAAAATAAATAAATAAATACATACGGTAAAATCACTGTGAACAACTCAAGTTTCTCTGGAACTGAGCATTTCACACCAAACCACTCTGAATGACTTAGGCCCAATCCCATTTCACCCCTCGCCCCTACCACTGAGCCCTTAGCCCTCTGTTTTGCACGTTCACATCTAGGGGTAGGGTGTCCCAATTCTTGTTCAGGGCGAAGTATTAGGGCTACAAAAACCTACAGTAATCACTGTATTTTCTTAGTTTAATGTCGTTTCAGTGTATTATGGTCGTTTACTTCATAACAAGCATAAAAATCACTAATAGCATGCTAATGTCTCGGTAGCTGGCTAACTTTCCCATTCCACCTTAAATAGTCGAGCAGTTCTGACGCCCGAAGAGCCAGAAGATAACTGCTGCTCCATTTAAGGTGGAACGGGAAAATTCGAACAAGAAGCTGGTGAATATCTGACTTCAGCTTCATATCACTGAAGAATTAGGGGGGGGTGATAATAAATAATCACCCCCCTCTTTGAAGATCATATGATGCCCTAAATGTAACTAAAGCCCAGCAGTGAGGAGCTGAACTTTACCCTCCTCTGCTGTCACTGCAGACTGGCAGGGTCGCCTACAGAGCAGCGCTGGTAGCTGTTAATGAAGTGATGCTCTTTTTATTTGAGGGTCTCATATCAGAGGGAAGATTTCAACCACTACCCTGTAACTCAGTTCCAAGGGGTTAGAGTGACACTCGAAAACAAGGGGTAGGGGTAAAAATAAGAAATGGGACTGGGCCTTAGTTTACATTTTAACAATTTAATTATGCTGAAATGAAAAATTTCCCCTTTTATCTCTAACAGAGTTGCGTTTGTGGATTCTGACACTGTATGACAAACTGTTTTCTATAAATATAGACAAAAGTACAGACAAAATTCAGGCTATAAAGTGACTACAACTTCCATTCTTAGCCATGTGAGGTACTTTTGTCCCGTTTGACTTTTGGTTAAAAATGTCGTGATGCACGTTACGTCACGTACAGTAAGATGGGAAACTGTGCAAGTCTGACTGTTCGCCGAACGCAGACTTCCACAAATCGGAGTGAGATCACTTACAGAGAGCTGTGCGAGTGCGAAGTAACTGACATCATCTATAATTCATTACTTCCACAATTTAATCTCCACCCTTGACCTTCTAACTAGATGATAAACATAATCTGAGCATAAAGTGCAGCTCACAGGATGAATGTGCGCTGGTTCTACAGGAAGCCTGAGGAAGCGGACGTGTTCTGAGAGAGAGGTGGGTGTAGGGTGACTCATGCTGAAAGTCTGTGGCCTCTTACTGCATTATCTAACTGATCATCTGCCACTTATTAGAAAACCACAATCAGCTGATCTGCTGTAAAAAAAAAAAAGGCTGACCAGGAGAACAAGAAGAAGGATGGATGATGCAAGCAGTTTGGTTAAAATGGCTACACTACTTTCAAGTAGACTCTTAGAAAAGATGGTGCTTCAAGAGTTTTATAATAAAGGAAATGGTTCTAAGTTTAAGCAGCAGAACCCGAGAGGGAGTGTGTTATCGCGAAATAACATCACGGCTGTGATTCGGTCGCCGTAGATCATCACAGCCGTGATGTTATTGGCGATAACACACTCCTCGAGTGTTCTATTGCTTTTATACAACAGTTAAATAAATAAAGTAATAAATTAATAAACTGGGCCGTGAACGCGGCGTTTAATATGTTTTAATGTTCTCAGTTCCTTCACCAAGTTATAGTTCCTTAACAAGCAGCTTGTTGCTACGTCAGAGTAACGAGCTCCGCCCACTCGCTGCACAGTCTGCTGTAAGCCTGGCCTTTTAAAGTACAGACTGAGCCATAAAACTGCCACAATATCAAGTTCAGCTCAGTTTTGTCAGTTTTTGCCAGATCAGTATTAATGTAGTTTTGTTCCAGCCAGTCTGTAAAGCATCTTACAGCCTGTTTAGTTTGGCGAATGGTGTTGGGTTCATTTCTGGCTGATTCCAGGTTGTTCAGATGTTCTTCTGTCACAGCTGCCGACTGAAAAGCTGCTCAGTGGTGACGACAGTTTGGGAATTTAGTGTCGTCTCATCTTCAGAGTCGGACCAAATCGGCTGTCGGTCAGATGTGATCTTAAAAGTGCCCATTTTCTGTTTGTGGCAAAGTAAGAAGTAAAACTGTACGAATGTCTTGAGCGTCTCCTACAGCTGTCAAAGTCGTTGCTTAGCAACAGCGTCTCAGCGGAGTGATACAGTGTTTGTGAAAAACCTGTGATGTTATGGTGAAATAACAGCACAGTTAAAACGCTTCTCAACCAATCAGCTCGCGTGGCCGGAACTAACTGCTGTATAAAGAACCATAAACACTCAAAGAATCCTTTGCATGATTAAAGGGTTCTTTGCATCATGAAATCGTTCTTCAGATCGATGCTGCAGAAGATTCTATATAGAACCTTTTGTGAAAATGGTTCTGTTAAAAAGTGCTGCTGGCTAGGAGAGATGAGCTGGTTAGCATTAGCTTGGCTAGCATGATAACAGCTCTGTGGAGAGAAGCATTTAAGGCACAATCGAGTTTATGTACGTTTAAAACTAAATAATTCCAAACTGATCACGTTTTTACATCCATGACCTTCATTTGAACACGTTTACCTGCTGCTGCTTTACTCTGTCAGAGCAAACAGCAGAGAAAACAGCAGCAGCAGCTGCCAAGTTTGTTTATTTGGGTTTCCAAGTAAGAGGAGAACACAAGAGTTCTGTTTGGTTCAGCAGTAATGCTCCAATATTTAAGTTGCCCAAAAAATCTGCAAAAAATCATTGGATAGTGAGAGACGCCCAGTCTTTTTATTATCTGTTAAGACTTCAGTCGTGTAGTAACCCGAGGCTTTAGCTAGCAGGCCAAACGTTCCACACAGCACAGCACAAAGCCGATTGGCTGGTGTCAGAGTGAAAATCAAAATCAAGCGTGTTCTGTGACGAGCGTAGCTGAGCCGCTATCATGCTCTGGCCCAATCCCATTTCACCCCTCGCCCCTACCACTGAGCCCTTAGTCCTCTGTTTTGTGCGTTCATGTCTAGGGGTAGGGTGTCCCGATTTTTGTTGAGATAGAGGGGGAGGGCGAAGTGTTTGGGCTACATGACCCTCCAAACGGAGGTTTTTCAGAGACTACAAACAGAGAGTTATGAGAAAATGAGAAAAACTGGCAGGATGGAGAACAAGAGACCAAAGAAACCCACAAATGTGAGAATTTCTCTCTGTTAAAATTACGATAACCACTGTATTATCTTAGTTTAATCTCGTTTCAGTGTGTTATGGTCGTTTTCTTCATAACAAGCATAAAAAAATCGCTAATAGTATCCTGATGTCTCGGTAGCTAGCTAGCTAACTTTCCCGTTCCACCTTAAATAGTCCAGCAGTTCTGACACCTGAAGCACCAGAATGTAACTGCTGCACCATTTAAGGTGGAGCGGGAAAATTCAAACAAGAAGCTGGTGAATATCTGACTTCAGCTTCATATCACTGAAGAATTAGGGGTGGGTGATAATAAATAATTGCCCCCCTCTTTGAAGATCATATGGTGCCCTAAATGTAACTAAAGCCCAGCAGTGAGGAGCTGAACTTTACCCTCCTCTGCTGTCACTGCAGACTGGCAGGGCCGCCTACAGAGCAGCGCTGGTAGCTGTTAATGAAGTGATGCTCTGTTTATTTGAGGGTCTCATTTCAGAGGGAAGATTTCAACCACTACCCTGTAACTCAGTTCCAAGGGGTTAGGGTGACACTTGAAAACAAGGGGTAGGGGTAAAAAGAAGAAATGGGATTGGGCCTTAGTTTTTCTGAGGAGTTTCCTGCTTCCTTCTATCAGCACCACCTATCTGTGAGCTCCCACACCACCAACCAGGGAGCTCACTGAAACACAAATGGATGGAATGCGTTATTTGACATCGCCATAATGTTAAAATAATGGCATAATTTTAAATACCGGCATCATTTTTAAATACTGCAGTATATTAGTGGGAAGTATGGGTTCTAGGGGGGTGGGTGGGTTAAGGTCGAAGGGTAAGGGGTTGATGCAGAAGCACACTTTTTGTTTGTGATTCTACAAAACGCAATAAAAAGATTCGTGGAAAACAAAAAAAAATAAAAACTGCCATCAAAAACTCTACGTTCAACAATTTTACTCAACTTTTCACATTTTGTACTTCACTAAATCCAATTAAACAGGACTAATTACACACACAGAAACTTTCTAAACTGCTTATCCTTCTGGGTTGCTGGAGATTATCCCAGCAGTCAATGGGCAGAAGGCAGGAAACACCCTGGACAGGTCGCCAGTCCATCAAAGGGCAGAAAGACATATACATTCACATATACATTCAATTTAGCGCGTCCAGTTGCCCAAGCTGTACTTCTTTGGACCGTGGGAGGAAACCCACACAGACACGGCAAGAACATGCAAACTCCACACAGACAGGACCCTGGTTACCCGGCTGGGGAATCGAACCCAGACCCTTCTTGATGTGAGGCGACAGCGGTACCCACTGCGCCACCGTGCTGCCGGACTAATTATGTTCTCTTTTTATTTAAAAAATATGATCATAGTACCAAAAATCATCACTGTGTTCTCTGGAGTGATGGAGCTCCATCCAATACCTTTGGGATGAGTTGGAATGATCCAGAACTGACCATCCAACATCAGTACCTGACCTCACTAATGCTCAATCAAATCCTCACAGCAATGTTCCAACGTCTAGTGTAAAGCCTTCCCAGTAGAGTAGAGGCTGTTACTGCAGCAAAGAGGGACAAACTCACTATTAATAACTTCATTTCTGAAGAAACGCTGGACGACCAGGTGTCCACGGACTCAGAATAGCTTGTTGTGCTAAAATTGATCACAGAAGCAATAATAGATCATCTCCTCCACCCCAACACGACCATGGGAGACAGTCAGAGAGAGAAGAAGAAGCAGAAGCAGAAGGAGGAGAATGAAGAACTGCTTTTCTCTGTTATGAAGGTGTTTTGGTGAAACTCAAATATTTGTCGAATTCAATGGAAAAAGTACAAATATAGAACATTTCCGTTTGATTTAAAACTGCACCACATAACCTCTTCCTGCGAGCCCCCACAGAGGCCACTCCACCGACAGAAGGAGCAAAGACTTTAATACCAATCAATAATCAATAAACCTCATTTTTCAACATAACTCTCTTTTCAGGTGAAACTCTCTTTTCAGGTGAACCAGGACGCTGTGATCTCTCTGAGTGTGAAACGTTGTGACTCTGTGTTGAGCTGTTAGTGAGTGGTGAAGGGGGGGGGCGGGTGAGAACCCCCTGCTGTGAAAAACTATTCACACCCCATCCACAAAGACAACAGTGCAGAGATAAAATGGACGACTGCAGCTTTCTTCATATCAATGCTGTATGACTGACACAATAAACAAACCATATTTAAACATAATAAAAAGACTTTTATAAACATTGACTCAACTATGAAGATGAGAAGCCAGTTCACTTCCGGTTTGTAAATATGACACTTCCATCTAAATATATTCCATCAGTGTAACTGCTATTAAAGCAAAAGTAACACACCGGCTGAAGGACCTCCCAGACAGGAGCCGGAAATCACATTTTACAGCTACGCGGAGTTAAAAAGTTCACAGTTTAAACAAACAAAAGGCTCATCTGAAAATTTTAAGGCAGCTCCTGAGAGCACTGAAGACTGAACTCTTACTCCTTCAAGTTAACTCAAGTTTTAAAAGTTAGTCGCCTTAAAGTTTTCAGTCGACTTCTTTTTACAGAGAAGCAGCCTTTTGTTTTACACAGACTTTGGCCGGAACCCATTTCACCCCTCGCCCTACCGCTCAGCCGCACCCCTCTGTTTCGCACGTTCACGTCTAGGGGTAGGGTGTCCTGATTCTTGTTGAGATAGAAGGCGAAGTGTTACCCTACGTTCACACCGGCAGCGACTTTTCGCCTCGTCGCCCAAAACGCTGGTTGCTCATCGCCTGCAGGCGAGTGGACCGTTGGTTGCCATGGTTTCACTGATGCCAAGCACAAATCAGAGGCGAACCTGCTAGAAATAAACATCCTGGTGAGAAATCGCTTGTGTGCTTATTCTTATTTAATCCCCGCGTCTGTGGAGTCAGATTGTGAGGAAAACAGTATTTGGTCTTTTTACTGTCTGTTTGCGCTGAAAGCACCTCCACCGTTATTCCGCCTGTATTAGGAACAATTATCTAGGGACCAAAAAAGGAGCGATTCACAGAGCGATTCACAGAGCGATTCACAGTGGCGGAGATAAAGTGTGTACTATGCTGCTCAACGCTCAATTCCTATTGGTAGTCGCCACATCACTTCGCTGCTTATTTGCATAAACTTAAACTCCGGTAAACTTTGTCGCATCGCCGACTCCGCCCACTTCGCATCGCCAAATTTTGTGCCGCCTCCTGTCGTGGGAAATCACCAGCTCTCATTGAAAATGAATGACCTCCGGCCGCTTCGTCACAGTGCGTCACTGCCAGTGTGAATGCAGGGTTAGAGCTACACGACCCTCCAAACGGAGGTTTTTCAGAGACACTCCAAACAGAAAAAACAGGCAAGATGGAGAACAAGAGACCAAAGAAACCCACAAATGTGGAATTTTCCCCGTTAAAAAATTCGATAACCACTGTACTTAGTTTAATGTTGTTTCAACGCATCATGATCCTTGACTGGCAGGGTCGCCTACAGAGCAGCGCTAGTAGACCTGTTAATGAAGTGATGCTCTTTTTATTTGAGGGTCTCATTTTGTACCACTTGTAACTTCGTTCCAAGGGGTTAGGGTGACGCTTGAAAACAAGGGGTAGGGGTAAAAAGAGGAAATGGGATTGGGCTGATGAATAAATATTTGACAGTGTCCTTCTATTATTTAGGAGTTAACTACAGTTGTGTATATATTATGCGAAATAACCATAACATATCACAGCTGTCGGAAGAAAACCTCATATGTCCATTTTTGTCGTTTTTCAGTTTTTGACATGATTAGAAAATGCCTGTTGCTCTTTACATTGTATGTAAATTTCATGATGAATGGACCAAAAGAAACATCCCAAAATGACTTGGGAAAAAGTCTGGTTCCACTGACTTACATTAAAAGTAAAGTAGGTTTTTTCCTTCTCCTGTAAAGTTACAGTTTTGAAGATACGAGGTTTTGTTCCGACAACAGCGACATATACAATACCTGAAAAAAAACAGTGCATTCTAATCTAATATTTGAGCCCAGCTGGCAGCTTTACTGCATGATACATTGTTTGTTAATCATTAAATCATTTCTGGCTTTTGAAATCCTGATATCACAACGATGTGCAAATGAGCTTATTAATAAATAACAGTGGTCAAAACAACACAGGCTAATCTTTAACCCTGTGCATCAAGGTGTTTTTAAGATACTGCAGGTTATACTGCAAACACATCGGGTAGCAGTGTAATCACAATATCGCTGTTGTTGGAACAAAACCTCGTATGTCCAAAACGGTACCTTTACAGGAGAAGGAAAAAACCTACTTTACTTTTAATGTAAGTCAATGGAAGCAGAATTTTTTCCAAGTCATTTTGGGCCGTTTCTTTTAGTCCATCCATCATGAAATTTACAAACAATATAAAGACAAAAATGGAGATACGAGGTTTTGCCCCGACAACAGCGATAATGTTTCATCCATTCCAGGCAGCTCACACATCAGTTTTTATAGTAGTTCCTGAACAATTTCTTACAGTTACTGAATAAAAGGTTCAAAGACTGATGACTGAATACTGAGCCTACATAAATGACTTCAATGTGTTACTCTAAATGTCTCTGCAGGGCGCACACCAGCCTTATCTCACATCTAAACCGGAATACATCTACACACAAATGGTCTCTGGATGAGGCACCGCAGAGGACTGTAAGATCCACTATCAAACCCAGCAAAACAACATCTACGCATAGTAAACAGAGAGAGGAGCTGCAGAAGAGTCACTGTGCGAGTCTGCCTCCTGGCCAGGCCTCTCTCCTCTGTCGAGTATTGATTATAATGGAATGCTGGCAGGAGCGAACTGCAGCACCACTGCAGTACAATCACTCTGAGAGCCCAGCCGAGCTCCACACCACACACACACCTGTTTTATACAACGTCAGGACACACACGTCATATATAAGAGACATTGAGACTCCTAACAACCACCTGGAAGACCTGGTCGACCCCAAAACTGCCCCCATCAGATGAACAGCACTTAAAGCTTTCATCTCTGAGAGAGAGGAGAAAATCAAGCTGCTTCAGATCTGAAAACATCCACAGGTGTTTCTGTCCATCCTTCCACTGTGAGAAGACGACTCAGCGCTGTGGGTCTGAAAGGATGTGTAGCTGATCAAGAAGAACCTCACTGAGAAAAGGAGACGGACACATCAAACAAAGAAGCTGGACGATGGACTGACCACCCCAGAGTCCAGACCTCAACACCACTGAATGTGTTTGATTACTTCAGAAAATGATCAACCAGCTTCTAAGACTGAACTTTGGAGGTGTGTCGAGCTTGACATCGTAACGGACAGAAGAACGCTTTTGGGTGCTATATGGAACCCTTTTCAAAAAGGTTCTACAGAGAACCATCTACAGCACATTCTCCATCAATCTGAAGAGCCATTTCACCACGCAAAGAACCCTTTAATCATGCGAAAGTGTTACCTACGCCAGAGAAATCAAAAAGTATTATTTTTACTCTTTCGGTTCCTAAAAATAGAACAGGGAGCTTCGGTAAACAGCACTTTACAAGGTGAGGAACATTCTGTTGGTGCTGCGGGTCAGAACTGTTCTCCTCTGGGTTCACTACACGGTTCCAGAACGAGTTCTGGACATAACAAAACACACAGGCAGCTCCTCTCTGACCCAAACTTGGCCCCACAGCAAGGACAGCAGTCCGTCCTGCTGCACTCTGTACTCTCCTCTCTGCTGGACACACCTTCATCTCTCTCTCTCTCTCTCTTCCATACTGTTCTCTCTTTTTCTCCCTCTTACTTTCACTCTTCAATCATCTCTACTCCTCTTTTTCCTTTTTCTCCCTCTCTTATGTTCTCTCTTCTTTCTTTGTCCTTCTCTCTCACTCCTGCTCGTCTCTTCTTTCTTTCTCTTGTCTCTCTCTCTCATTCTTACTCTCCGCTATTCTTCTATCTCCTATCTCTCACTCCTGCTCGTCTCTTCTTTCTCCCTCTCTTATGTTCTCTCTTCTTTCTTTCTTTCTTTCCTCTCTCACCCTTCTATCTCCTTCTCTCTCTCTCACTCCTGCTCGTCTCTCTACTTTCTTTCTCCCCTCTTGTTCTCTCTTCTTTCTTTCTTTCCTCTCTCACCCTTCTATCTCCTTCTCTCTCTCTCTCACTCCTGCTCGTCTCTCTACTTTCTTTCTCCCTCTCTTGTTCTCTCTTCTTTCTTTCTTTCTTTCCTCTCTCACCCTTCTATCTCCTTCTCTCTCTCTCTCACTCCTGCTCATCTCTCTTCTTTCTTTTTCTCCTTCTACTTTCACCCTTCAATCATTTCTACTCCTTTTTTCTTTCTCCCCTTATGTTCATCTTTCTCTTTTTTCTCTCTCACTCTCTCCTACTCTTCTTTTTTTCTCTCTCTTGTTCTTTTACTTTCACTCTTCAATTTTTTTACTCTTCTTTTTTCTCTTTATTTCTCTCTTCACATTCTCTTTTCTTTCTCACTTTTCTCTCTCTCGCTCTCTTTCTCGCTCTCTCTCTCGCTCTCTCTCTCGCTCTCTCTCTCTCTCTTCCTCTCATGTGGGACTCCTGTTCATTCCCAGCAGGAAGTTGGGCAACAGTCAGGCAGCTTTGTTTCCCGCTAAGATCAGCGAACAGGAAGTAAGGGGTCTGAACTTCTCCCCCACCCCCCACTGTACCGCCCACCACCCACCACCCAGCCCTACACCAACCCCCAAAACCCCCCCCAGTCTCTGTCTGTCCCAAACTCTCCCCATCTGTACAGCCTTTTAACGGCTTAATGAAATCGTATTAATCCTGAGAGACCAGATTTGATTGAACACGTTACCCAGAGCACGTCTTCTGGAATCTGCACTGAAGATGAACCCAACAAAGAGGCTCCAGAAAGAGGAGTAACGACCTTCATATATTTCACTGTTCAATAGGATTTTTACACGTTAAGCTGATTCAATGTTTTGTGTGTAAAAATGTCTCAATTCTTGATTTTTCGTCTAACAGAACTGCAGTTCTATCATCTTTGAGCTGCGACACAGTTAAACATTGATACTTGCTGTTACAGCGGTTTGAGAACTGATACTGTCAGGATGTGGTAAATATCGCGGTGCTGAAATTCACACACTGATCTGAAAGTTCAAGGCAAACAGAATCTAAATAATTTGATAGAACTACATTCAACAGACTTTGAGCTCATTTTTGGTTTATTTTCTCCGACTCTTCTTTCTCCTTTTTTGCCTATATTTTCTACTACTGTGCAAACAATTCGGTTTATTTATTCTACATAACTCTCATTCACACTTTAAAGCCCATCTAGAGACAAACATTACAAACTACTGTAGAACTATACATTCATAACATGTGGCATCTGGTACTATTAAACATAACATAAATAACTAAATAAATAAAATCGAATCAAGTTATGGTTTTAGAGTTCATGATGCACTGAATCTTAACTGAACTGAACTGTTGTGAGGCCTTATAGCCGTGATAAGTGATTTGCGCGTGGGTCATGTTCAAATTCAATAAGCTACAGCTATTTATGAAAAAAAGAATAAAGGCAATCTCATCTCAGCACCTTGAACTGAAATCAAAACATTGGTTAAGATGTAAACAGAGTCGTTCAGAGTGGTTTGGTGTGAAACGCTCTGTTCTAGAGAAACTTACTGAGTCAGAATTGTTCACAGTGGTGGTGATAGGAACCAGACGTCCACCTCTAAAAGCTCCCTCACAGAAAGTCACTACAGGAAATGGTTATGAATTCACTGCCTGATGACTGAGACACTGTTTTATGATAGTTTTGATTAGTTTTTGGGCCTAAGATCTTCTTTAAATCCACTTATGGCGGAGGGATACATGCAGCATGTTGTAAGACAAAATAGTCCCCAATGAAAACTTATTTTTTCAGATTTATCACTATTTTCCATCATCAACATTCCATATAAACTCAGAAGACTCATGTAGGTTCACTGGTGGTTCTGGATAGTAAATAAAATGTCTATATTTGTGTTGTAGTCATGGCGACCCCTGGTTCCTATCACCACCACTGTAAAGACATCTGAACCATTTCACACCGAACCACTCTGAATCACTCTGTTTACATCTAAAACACTGAATTATGTAGAATTTGTTTGCAAAAATGTGGAATTTCTTTGTGAAAAATCCAGATCATAACAATCCTATGCTACAGTAATGTTCAGAAACAAAATAACTCAGAACCCAACACTGGTGAGTAAAGCCTAATTGCTTACAGGAAGCCCTCTAGGGCAGCAAATTATCCAAATGAAAGTGATAACGTCTGCCTACGGATATCTGGACGCGCCCAAGTTGTGTTATTCACTGCCAAACATTATCTCAGTTCAACTTCATTCACAGTGCTGAGTTGTAGTTTTGAGACTTCACGTTTCAGCAGCGAATAAGTGATACGTCGCTATACAACATTAAAGAGTATAATGATTTCCCGTTCCACCTTAAAAGGTGCAGCAGTTACATTCTGGCGCTTCAGGTGTCAGAACTGCTGGACTATTTAAGGTGGAACGGGAAAGTTAGCTACCTAGGTACCAAAACATTAGCATACTATTAGTGATTTTTTATGCTTGTTATGAAGAAAAGGACCATAATACACTGAAACGACATTAAACTAAGATAATACAACGATTATCGTAATTTTTTAACGGAGAAAATTCTCACATTTGTGGGTTTCTTTGGTCTCTTGTTCTCCGTCTTGCTGGTTTTTCTTTTTTTTCTCATAACTCTCTGTTTGGAGTCTCTGAATCCTCTGTTTGGAGGGTCATGCAGCCCCAACACTTCGCCCCACCCCTCTATCTCAATAAGAACTGGGACACCCTACCCCTAGACAAGAATGCACAAAATGGGATTGGGCCTTAATCATATTTTCAGCTCCAATTTAATATTCAATTTTTAATATTTTGTGCATTAAAATGTCTCCATTCTACAGAGCTCTAAAGCTGCGTTCACACAGCAGGTAAAAGTGGCCTGAGTTTCTCACCAAATCAGATTTTTTTGTTTGGCTGTTCAGATTATCTTTTAAATGTGATCTGTATGAGACATCAGTCTGAACAGGTCAGCTCCTAAACTGACCCACATGCGCTAAAGAACAGAGCGTCACGCTGCTTCACGGCTCATCCAGAGGTAAACAATCACGACGCCAACGAACGCCAGTCGCTCGCCTCCTGTCATTAATGTGATGAACCGGCGTCCTGAAATGACCCTCATGACCACATCCTACTCAGTAACGTCACGTGAATGAATCACGTTCATCATCAGCACAAACTAACGAGCAGAACGAGCTTCGCTGAAAAGACAATTAACTCTGATCAGCTCTCAGCTTCATTATTAGAGCGAGACGAAGGAGAAAAAGGTGAGATGAGCTGCTTTTCCACCGTTTACAGGCTTTAACTTCTGTTCGGCGCTGCTGCCATGGTAACGCTGAACGATGGCGCAGCGGAAAAAAAGCACATGAATTCCGATCTGAGCGTCACATTTGTGTGGCAGTGTGAACAGAAAAAAGTGAGAAGAAAAAAAATCGGATTTGGGCCACTTTTACCTGCTGTGTGAACACAGCCTAATTCTCTGCTCCAGACTGCTTTGGCTCAGAAAAATAAAAGCGCTCCAGTAAGTTTTTCAGCAAATGCTGCGCCACTCAAAACAAAACAAATCTCTTTTTGCACTTTGGGGTGTGTCTACATCATAAGCCCCGCCCCTCTACGCTCCCTTTACCCTGATAGGCTGCACCCAGATGCCTAGTTTTGATCCCTGACAGTGGTTTCCACTGAAAACAGTAAATAAGAGACGCTCTGAAGGAAGCGAGGGCACAGTTTTACATTTTTAATAATGAAATAAAATCATACACCTCTAATAACGTTTCAAAGTAATGCACGCTTATGCCGCTGTGCACAGATGTGTGTTTATCTGACAATTTCTTATTACTATGTACAACAGGGTCACAAACATCAGGCCCATTGGCTGCACAGCTACAAAGTTAGGCTTAAATGGAGGCAGTTCTGGGTGACATTGATAGAAAAATGAACATCTCAATATTTTTTTTTTAATTTGAGACAAAAAAAAGTATATATATATATATATATATTAAAATTTACTCAATTTTCCACCTTCAGGTGCAGCCCATCAGCTGAGACACGTGTGGAGCTCGGATTTTGCTTCTTTAGAACTGAAAAGGTGAGGCTAACGCTGCTAACAAACACCAGACCTCAATAGGCACCTAAATAGCCCAAATAATATGTCCCCATACCTTCCTCCCAACCCACTCAAACCACATCCTGTTCTTTATTAAGGTTATAAAGATGTGTTGATATGATGCAGGACACAGTACGCAGTATTCAAATGAGCAAAACCGCAGGCAGCCACTTTAGACAACAGAGTCTGCATTCACAAACCTCCCCAGGAGCTGATCCACAATCGGGACATCAGTATCTGTGACAGTGACCGTCATAAACATGGAGGATTCTGATCTAAGAGCAGTCCTGCTTTGTGAGTATCTGCCCTGGTTTTGTCTGAAACAGCTGGTAGTGGTCATTTTTATAGCTCACAGAAGATCATACTATGCCCTAAACCACTGCGACAGGTCTGTGCGACCTTAATAAAGCACAGAGTGTGGTTTGGGTGGGATATGCTCTTGCGAGTAATGCCAAAACTAATATCGCTGAACGTTTCCACTGTTGTTTTTTGTTGTTTACATCTCTAAAGAGGCATCCAAACTTGACGCCCACTAACAACTTAACCTGACGACAGCGTCAGTCCACTTACACTGTGAGCAGATAGCAAAAGAAAAAGGACAATGATAATTGAAAGTTGATAAGAAAGGAACCCCTGGGGTCATTTCCTTAAATTAAGGGCTAAAACAGTCACCTGCAGCTTTTAGCTTTCCACAGACGCACCACGTTATGGCCTCAGTAGACTTCTTGCGGAGACGACGTTCGCCTGGCTTCAGCAAACAATGTGACGTAACTGCGGAGAAAACAAAGAACCGCAGACGTCGCGCGGAGGCTTCGTTTGCTGTGTCAAGCGCATGGCAGCTGGGCGACCTCCACGGATGAGGACGCTAGGCAACAAAGCCTCTGATTGGTCGGGAAAAAGAGGCGTAACGTTAAACAAGGATGGACGAGCTTCGGCTTTGGCAGACACACTAATATTTCACTGTGAAACGCGTATTTGTTAAATAAGCAATAAACATCTCCTAAATGTAAGATGTTAAGTCTGTTATTCAGAAGTATTAACTAGTACTGAACATCAAAACAAAGGTTATCTTATATTTAGGTTCACAAGAGGACGAGGCCGAAGTTGGCTTTCTATTCACCAGCTTCTTGATTGAATTTTCCGTTCCACCTTAAAAGGTGCAGCAGTTACATTCTGGCGCTTCAGGTGTCAGAACTGCTGGACTATTTAAGGTGGAACGGGAAAGTTAGCTACCTAGGTACCAAAACATTAGCATGCTATTAGTGATTTTTTATGCTTGTTATGAAGAAAACGACCATAATACACTGAAACGACATTAAACTATGAGAAAACAATGATTATCGTAATTTTTTAACGGAGAAAATTCTCACATTTGTGGGCTTCTTTGGTCTCTCGTTCTCCATCTTGCTGGTTTTTCTTTTTTTTCTCATAACTCTCTGTTTGGAGTGTCCGAATCCTCTGTTTCACTGGGGGAGTGCCCCTCTTGTCACTGGGGTGGATCCCTCAAGGGTCCATCTCAGTACCTTTAGTCAGGGAACATAACTGAACCATAATCCACTGAAATGATATGTTCTAAGCTGTACTGACTCCACACACCCCGTCTCGCCTCCAAGCTTTTATTTTACTGCTCTGTTTTAAAACATTCGGTTATGAAAAGGTACAAATACGAACTTTTCACCTGGAAAAACGTATTTAAGGTTCACAATCAGACCTTAAAACCACTGTTGTGTACGGTGTACTGCCACCTACAATGGATCTCATTCAACCTGCGCGTACACTGTCCCTATTTTCCTTGATCGTTATCAGTATGCGGCGTGACGACTCGCAGCTAATAATACATTCGGTTAAGTGAAAGCGGCCTGATGACCCAGGCTCTGCCACGACAAGCCCTGAGGTAACTGACCAGGAAAAAGAACCATTAACCAGCTGCTTTCCATAAAAACACAATGCTGGTTGAGCAGACAGGACATTCAAACCACAGCTGAAGCCGTTCAGCATGACAGGCCCACACAACCCGCAGAAGAACTGCTGAGCGGCAGATGTGAGCCTGTTTAAAGAAGCCCAACCTGAAGGAAACAGCGGCTCGCTGGACTCAGCAACATCCTGCGCCTGAGCTCGGCAAATCTGGCAGCTGGTTCCTGGCCGGAGCCGAGTCAGCCTCACCTCGGACTTTGAAATCTACATCCACCTGCCTGCCTGCATTCATTTAGCTCCTGCCAGCACGCCGTCCGTCTTCCGGCAGACAGTTAAACAGCCGACATCGTGGAATAAATCATGAAATAAGAGTTTGGTGTTGTGCATACGTGACTCACCAGTTCAAACCAAGCTGCCTTTCTGAACTCACGACATTTGTGATGTCACAAAAACAACTCATTTACACCGATCAGGCATAACATTATGACCACCTCCTTGTTTCAGCTCCACTTACTATATAGGTGCCCTTTGTAGTTCTACAGTTACAGACTGTAGTCCATCTGTTTCTCTGATACTTTGTTAGCCCCCTTTTACCCTGTTCTTCAGTGGTCAGGACCCCCATGGACCCTCACAGAGCAGGTACTATTTGGGTGGTGGATCTTTCTCAGCACTGCAGTAACACTGACGTGGTGGTGGTGTGTTAGTGTGTGTTGTGCTGGTACGAGTGGATCAGACACAGCAGTGCTGCTGGAGTTTTTAAACACCTCAGTGTCGCTGCTGGACTGAGAATAGTCCACCAACCAAAAATATCCAGCCAACAGCCTCCTGTGGGCAGCGTCCTGTGACCACTGATGAAGGACTAGAGGATGACCAACACAAACTGTGCAGCAGCAGATGAGCTATCGTCTCTGACTTTACATCCACAAGGTGGACTGACGAGGTAGGAGTGTCTAATAGAGTGGACAGTCAGTGGACTCCAGCAGCACTGCTGTGTCTGATCCATGTGTCTGATTCATACCTAAGAACGAACCCCAAATAAGAGAACACTGGTGAATGTCAGAGCTTTCTTGAAAACTGCGTAAGTGGGTTTAAGAAGAAATTTCTTCTTAAGAACGGTTGGTGAATGAGGCCCAATGTTCTAAAGTAGAGGTGGGCGATATGGCAGAAAGATATCGCGATAGTAGAAGAAATTATCACGACTACGCGACATATCATAATTTATCTTTTCAGACATCTGATCAGTTGGAACAGAGAAAAAAGAGCCAGTATTGCTACATTGTAAAAAACGTCATCAATAACTGCGAATACAATAATGAACATCCAGTATCTGTCATACTGTGTTGGACTAAATCCAACTAATTCTGCTCTCTTTATAATGAAACAGTGGGTCAGTGTTCTAAGGTACAAGTACTGACGATATGTTCAGAAAAGCGTATTGTAGTATATTGTGATACAATTTATCACAATGTCAATATATATCATTATATTGCTCAGCCCTATCATAAAGCATATCGCTGTTGTCGGAACAAAACCTCGTATCTCCATTTTTGCCGTTTTTGCCATAATTTGAAAATACCTGTTGCCCTTTACATTATATGTCAATTTCATGATGAATGGACAAAAGTAAATGACCCAAAATGACTTGGAAAGACGTCTGGTTCCATTGACTTACATTAAAATTAAAGTATGTTTTTTCCTTCTCCAGTAAAGTTACCATTTTGGAGGTTTTTTTCCGACAACAGTGATTATATACACTTTACTAAGCTGGATCCTCAGTGCTGGCCAACCTGCCAGCCTGTTCTCCACAAACCTGCCACTGCAACCCTCTAATCTGGCATGAACGCACCTCCAAAACGCCACACTGGCTGAGAGAGTAATGACAACGCATTAAAACCCTCATTGAAGCGGCTGCAACACTTCAGCTGGAGAGCAAACGGCACTGGATAAGGTTACTGAGCGCTCTGCTAAAGTGGTCCAGCATGTGTTAAGCAGTAAAGACAGTTACAAGCCTGCAAATTATCCAGCGGAAGTGCTGGACGATATATCGTCTACTCAGATATACCATATTAATATACTGTAATACTCATATATTACGTCATGTCTGCTATATTTGACAGAGATACCAGTGATATAACACCCTCAAAATAGTGATGTTCCTGCTGACAGTTTATTTTAAGCCTGTTTTAAAAAAAGGAACTGATTTTTATTTATTTATTTTGCATAATTAAGTGGTTAAGTTGTAAACAGAGTCATTCAGAGTGGTTTGGTGTGAAACACTCTGCTCTAGAGAGACTTAGAGTCAGAATTGTTCACAGTGGTGGTGATAGGAACCAGACGTCCACCTCTAAAAGCTCCCTCACAGAAAGTTACTACATGGAATTATTACATCACTTTGGTCTAAAACATATTTTAAAACCTACTCAGGGTGGAGGGATACATGCAGGGCGCTGTGAGGCAAAATAGTCCCAGAAGAAAACTCACTTTTTCAGACTTTCCATGGTTTTCCCATCATCAACATTCCATATAAACTCTGAAGACTCGTGTAGGTTCACTGGTGGTTCTGGATAGTAAATAAAATGTCTATATCTGTGTTGTAGTCATGGCAACCCCTGGTTCCTATCACCACCACTGTAAAGACACCTGAACCATTTCACACCAAACCACTCTGAATCACTCTGTTTACATCTCAAACACTGAGTTATACAAAAATTTTGGGTGGAATTGCCCTTTAAATGATAAATGTTGGTGTTAAAAATCAGACACGTGGACACTTTTCGGTGACTAGGAATTGGGGTTTAAAATTTAAAAGAGAAAAGTGAATTTGAGGCAGTTTCGTGAGGCGATAATGATCCATATTAGCAAAAAAAAACATCGCGATATTGAACTGTATCGATATCGTCCAGCACTAACAGTACACATAGGTTAAGCTAGATAGTTCAGTCGTAGCAACTGGAAGTAAACAGAGGAAGTAAAAACTGCTGTAAATGTTTTAAAAACATACTTTTGATGCCTGGAATAGTGAGAAATCACAACTTTAGCACTGTTTAGCCAAAGAAGAGGAGAAAAGTTGGGAGTCAAACCTGGCTGGCTTTGTAAAACTGCTTCTTCAAGCCCGCAACGGACATCTTCAGGATCTTCAGGCCGGTTTTTTCGACGGAAAGGCAGCGACAAAGTGGTTAAGAGCTGCAAAACGAGTGTAGATTTGCAGATTACGGGGTATTAAAGCGCTAAAAGGTCATAAATTCAGCTGAAACGTTGCTGCTCTGCACTGCCAGCGCCTCAACAGCTCCAGACACGAAACGGTTAACGAGACGAGCACGACTGGGTCCAAAACGCTGCTGGTGGAGGTTTTATCCGGGACAGTCGCCGCTCTGAAGGCCCCAAAAAGCGTCCAGCGTTGGCAGAAAATGTCCCGTGTCGAAGTTTAGTTTTATCCACTTTGTTTACAACTCAGTGTTGCTGCACTGCGAGCAGCTAGCGGTCCCGCACTCACTCACTCAGCGACCAGCGTTTCCTGCGCAACGCAGGCACATTCCCCAAATCCCTGCATGAGCTCTCGGCGCCCTCTGCCGCCAGCTTTAGGTACTGCACACCGCGGCCGCTGCAGTTCGCCTGCTGGCCACAAGAGGGAGACAAAAGCAATGCGCTTTTGAATACGCATGACGGGCTGTGTTCCGATCCGATCGGCGCACTCGCGTTCTGCATAATATTCCACCTCCTTGTTAACACATAGTTTCACTTTGTAGTTCTACAGCGACACCCTGTAGTCCATCTGTTTCTCTGCGTACTCTGTTTCCCTGTTCTTCAGTGGTCAGGACCCCCGCAGGACCCCCACAGAGCAGGTATTATTTAGGTGGCGGGTCACTGACGTTGTGCTGGCGCGAGTGGATCAGACACAGCAGTGCTTTAAACACCTCAGTGTCGCTGCTGGACTGAGAACCAAAAATATCCAGCCAACAGTGTCCTGTGGGCAGCGTCCTGTGACCACTGATGAAGGACTAGAGGATGACCAACACAAACTGTGCAGCAGCAGATGAGCTATCGTCTCTGACTTTACATCTACAAGGTGGACTGACAAGGTAGGAGTGTCCAATAGAGTGGACAGTGAGTGGACACGGTGTTTAAAAACTCCAGCAGCACTGCTGTGTCTGATCCACTCGTACCAGCACAACACACACTAACACACCACCACCACGTCAGTGTTACTGCAGTGCTGAGAATGATCCACCACCCAAATAGTACCTGCTCTGTGGGGGTCCATGGGGGTCCTGACCACTGAAGAACAGGGTAACAAAGTATGCAGAGAAACAGATGGACTACAGTCTGTAACTGTAGAACTACAAAGTGCTCCTATATGGTCAGTGGAGCTCATAAAATGGACAGTGAGTGTAAATACAAGGAGATGTTTTTAATCAAGAGGCCGACAAATTTTGTGACAATTTGAAACACTCATATAATGTCAAATATACCTGAATGTGAGGCAACACAGCACTTTATGTAGTAAAACCTCTGATGTGCACGACCTCTAATTTATTGTTAACCTGCGCTTTAAATGTAAACAGCAATAATTCAGTTCAAACAAGTAATAATCAGCATTATCAGATGTTAAAACTGAATCCATACTTTTAAAGACTGGCCCTTCCTTTAAAATAGACTGGGAAAAGCCATGGATTCTTATAAGTGAGAACTGAAATTGTTTTCAATAGTGAAAATTAAAGTTTGACATTTTAGAATTCGTTCTATTCCGTCAGATTTCAATTTGTATTGGCATCATATTAATATCAATAAGTTTTCTTGTTCAACTGATATTATAATTGTCACTGCAGTTCACCTGTTGACCACAAGAGGGCAGCAAAGGCTTTTAATTGTTCACTTATGAGTCCAACACTGGGGCTTAAATGTTCTGAAATGATAGTCACTTTATTTATACTATGTATGTACAAAAGTGAGTTCAGCTACCAACCTGCAACTATCATGCTGCCCCCCCCCACCCCACCCTTACCTAACACTAATGCATCAGATCCAAACAAGCAAGAACTTCTGAAGAAGTAGATTAGCTGGAGCAGGTGAGGCAGATTGTGGTTGGAACTGCACACTGCAGGAGGGCAGATCTCCAGGACCAGTGTTGGTTATCACTGGCCTACAGTCACCATGTCCAATGACAAGCATGGGCTAGAGGGGTATGAAGCCCCCCAGCATTGGGCTGTGGAGTGATGGAGCTCCATCCAACACCCTTGGGGTGAGTGATGATCCAGAACTGACCATCCAACATCAATCAGATAGCAAGCACGACTGTACGCCACTGCTGGTCCACCCTCGGACTGTCCTGCATACAAGGTCTAACTAGTTTTTAATGTCCTCAAATAAATTTTTAATGCACACAGACTTTTATTTTGGAAAATGAACTAAGGCGAGTATTACAAACTAGTCCGAGAAAAGAAATGAATGACTAGGCCTGATATAATTAGGATTTTGTTGGCAGTGTTGTTGTGTTAGACTGGTTTCAGCTGTGTAACCGGCTATTTTTCTGATATTGCTGTTCAAATTATTTATTAAATTAATTTACAAAAGATAACAAAACAAGGAAACGGAGGAAAAAATAAGTAAATTGGACTGTGAGTGGAAAGCGAATGATAAAAAGTGGCATTTCGTCTATTATTCTGCTTAACCACTGGTTGACAGTGGCCAGCTATCCTTACTACCTGGCCCCACTAATGCTCTCGTGTCTGCATGCAATCAAATCCTCACAGCAATATTCCAACATCTAGTGTAAAGCCTATCCAGAAGAGGAGAGGCTGTTAATGAAGCACAAACTCACTATTAATACCCTTCATTTCAGAAGAAACACTGTGATCTACAGACTTTTAGACCCATAAGTGTTTGTTTTATGGCTTAAATTGAACTGAATCTTGTTGAAAGTGCTGCATTTCGTAACGCATTTCTGTTTTTTGCCACCCCCCCCCAGTTTGATTGTCAAGACAGTGTCACATTTTTGTAAAAAGACCTTTATTACATTCTTAATCCATGTATTGTATTCCCAATGTACAACAACTCATCATGTTTATCTTTTTTAAATCTGCGTATTCATAATAATATGTCATAAATTACAGTTATTAAAATTTAAGTGATTCAATAAACTCAGAATGAAAGGAAACACAGAAGGATCAAGACCATAAACAGAACTGGGGAGATTCTGCTGCTTTAAAAACGCTCTTAAAAAAATAGAATTACAATTCTCCGAGAGGTGGAGAACACCGAGTGAGGAAAGAGAGGTTTTAGAGACACCAACGAGGAAGGAGGAAGATCACAAAAACATAACAATCTTCATATTTATAGATATACTTTATCATATTTTGAGATCCTATTTTCTTCTACAGATCAGGCTGTGAACTCCTGCGCTGGTGAAGGACAGAAGGACAGAAGGACAGGGAGGGAAATCTTTGATTCTTCAGTGAAAAACATCGAGGAGAACAGATACGAACACAGTGATGAGGGTTAAAGGTGCGCTATCGGGTGAGAGGCGTTAAAGGACCGAGAGCCCAGCTAACTCCCTGAGTGAGTGTGAGTGTGTGTAAACGCAACCGCACACACTGAGCACCGCTCCACAAAACACACACACCATCTACAAAACCCCTAAGCAGGGCAGATTCAGGTGTTTGAGCACACTGTAAAGGGGAATTCCACTAATCTTTTCAAAATTCGTGCAGAATTAAATGGTTAAGATGGTTTGGTGTGAAGGTCAGAGGTGGTGGTGATAGGAACCAGACATCCACCTCTAAAAGCTCCCTCAAAGAAAGTTCCTACATGAAATGGTGATTAATACACCGTCTGACGCCTGAGACATTGATTAAGTTCATTTCTGGCCTAAAACATATTTGTAAACTCCATTCATGGTGGATGGATACATGCAGGGTGTTATGAGGCAAAATAGTCCGCAAAGATTTTCCACTATTTTCCATCATCAATTCTCCATATAAACTCTGAAGACTCGTGTAGGTTCACTGGTGGTTCTGGATAGTAAATAAAATGTCTATATTTGTGTTGTAGTCATGGCGACCCCTGGTTCCTATCACCACCACTGTAAAGACATCTGAACCATTTCACATCAAACCACTCTGAATCACTCTGATTACACCTCACACACTGAATTATACAGAAACTTTGAAGAATCAGTGAAATTCATCTTTAAGAAACACCTGTCATTTAGTCCCACTTTACCTGAACCCGTCCCATGTGATTTTACAAAGCGTTGCATTTTTTTTACAATCGTTCTCAGCCTTGCAAGTTAAATTAGTTAATACTAGATGTGTGCAAGTTGTGTGACATTAAAGAAAGAATTCTGCAGCCTCGTATGGGGCGATGAAGTGCTAACAGATGAGTTCTGGAGTGTTTGTGAAATCCCCCCCGCAGTGGGGGGTCCTGCATGCCGTAATGGGGCACAGGCTAACTATTGCACAGTCCCATTATGACACTGTCTTATAGGACTATTCCAATGGTTTTTCCTCAAAAATCATATTTTTCCACTTTTCTGACTGTTTATAACAATGTATTAAAGTCTGTATGGTGAAATGCATGCCTCTCAATCAGTAAAGCACAAGCTAAAAATAGCACAAGGCTTCACAGGCTTCCATGGACAGAGGTACAACGCTTTTGATACTGTACTTATGTAGTTAGCTAACTGAATAGATAGATAGATATATAGATATATAGATAGATAGATAGATAGATAGATAGATAGAGAGCTGTACAGATGTATTTTAGTATGACTTTAAAGTATCAGCACTATGCTTGAGGTTTTTTTCACTTAAGACTTTCGAGTCAGTACATTCCAAAATAAAAGTCTCTGCTCTCTATTCACTGTATTTCAAATTTGGCTCTTTACTGTACATATTATTGAAAATATTAGTAATTTTTGCATCATACACCTTTCAGCAGATGATTAAGTGCCAAATTCCTAAGAAATCAAAAACTCAAATGTCCATAAATAGAGAGAATAGAAATGGATATGTTGTCAATGTTTCATTCCAAAATGCAGTATAGTACTTTTTTGAAAAGAACAGCTGTATAACGGAAAACATCTTTTTCTTTGTGTAATAAAGGTGGTATGAGTCATAACACAGCACTGTATGTGTATATTATACCGTGGTCTATAATGTGTTTAGTAAATTTGTATGTATTTCCATTTCACCTGTGATTGGCACTGGAAATGCGACTGTGATTGGGCTACTTTTATTTTAAAAATGAATTAGCTTAATTTTATTTTTCAAAATCTTGCACACTGTCTTGTGTGATTTATGAGTATTAAACAGAAACATTAACCGTAATAGCAACTATAAGTTTGACAGCTAGTGTCCTATTAGCCTTTGCCACTTGTCTCTTAGAGAGGGAGGGAACTGGGATATGATGATGTATAGAAATTGATGCATTCAGTTCTTTTTTTTAGGACTTAGAAGATACAAATAATAGCAATTCCCTCTCTTTCTATGTCCTGTGGAAATCTATAAGAGCTCATATTTGCACTCTACTGTACTTCAGAAACATGTACTCCCCCAAAACAGTGAAAACTGGAAAAACATATCTGAGGAAAGAAAAAAACATTGGAAAATTCCTTTATGCACCTAGAGAAGTGTTGCAGAACCAAAGAAGTTTTATATATACGTATAAAAGGTTTACAGGAAGTGTTGGGTCTGGACCGAGATGAGCACTGTTCCAGCAGTGCGGAAACACGGCAGAAGTGAAGTGTTTTTGCTAAATGTTAACGGTTACAACGGCAGAAGCAGTCAGCTTCTCAGACTGACCTGTTTGTACAATGCTACAGAAAAAATAACAACAACAACAACGAACAAACAAAAAAAAGTTCTGTACTGGATCTGGACAGCAAGGCTCTTTTGATAAAACACTTTTCCGGCCACACCAAGCTCCCCGGAGTCCGATGCTAATCTGCCACAGCGAGTACGGACTTCCTGCCTTCACTCAGGCGAAGTCTTATCGTGCTGGAGATGAGCAGATGAAAACGTGAGCTGTCAGCTACATGTCCCGTCCTACCGAGCCTCTCCTCCAGAGCTTAACGCACCATAGTGGAAAAATACATCTGCGCAAAATAGACACATTAGTTTCGTCCTTCGGTTTGCTCTGCAAAAGTATGAAAAATAGAATATACACTTTAACCGTAGTAGTCCCTTACTCAGGGGGCAGCTGCTGGCTCTGCTGAACCAAAAGTGTGTCATAGCTATGTGGAGTTAAGTCACTGCGTTGGGGAAAGGAGAGCAGGGAAAAGGTCAAAACAGGTCAGGAGAGGAACAAATCACACCACAGAACACTGAGCATTCTCTTCTCCATCAGCTTCACTGCGGAGCACGAAGAAATCTCCACAGTATCTCCGCAGGGATGAGAGGAATAGGCTGGACGCTAAGATTTCCAAGGAAAACTCCCATTTCCGTTTCCTCCGTGTCCATGGCCGGCCACCTCCCGCACAGTTCAGGCTGGGTCGCTGCAAATCGAACCGTTTGTTGTCTCTCATAACACGAGGCTCCTCCCTTCCACTTCCTCTCCATAATCTCCAAGGTGCCTCCAGAATATCCCCCAGCTGAACTGAAGCAGTGCACTGAATTTACTCCATTCAGCTTCATTTATTTCTACATGAATAAAATGCATTGAATCAACACAATAACTGCCGAAAATCAATTCTGAGGTCAATGTTAGATCATTTGATTGGTTCAGATAAATAAGTGTCCTGGTAAAAGTTTTTCTAATAGTGCACAAAATATATATATATATATATATATATATATATATATATATATATATATATATATAAAAATTCAGAATTTGGTACAATACAATAAAGTGCTGATAGCAGCAAGACAGCTGATCAGCCAACCTGGTCAGTCTTGTATTGCAATTATTATATACTATGAAATTGTTCATTGCAGTTACTTATATGGCAATTAATCATCAGCTAAAATATAAGATTCTGTCTCATTTTTTCACCACTGTTCAGTTGATGTTTTATTCATGTAGAAATTACGTGCACCAGTATTTTCCAATACTGATCCTGGAGATCTACCTTCCTGCAGAGCCTAGATCCAGCACAATTTGCCAAACCTGCTCCAGCTAATCGACCTCTTCCCAAGTCCCTGACTGGCTGGATCAGATGTATTAGGGTTAAGTAAGGGGTGGTTCAGCTTACAGGCTGGAACTAAACTGTACAAGAAGGAAGCTCTCAGGACCAGGGTTGGAGATCAACACTTGAATCGAGTAAATTCGATGCAGTTTTCAGTGCAGTGGCTGTGGCACACACTTGCGGAGTGAGGAAGAGTGGGCCTTCCAGCTTTCCTTCACCGGCAGGGCAACAGCACTGTCCAGTTTTCAGTGAACCGAGTGTGCACTGTGGAGTCTTTCCATCCTGAGTGACATGTAGGCTGAGGGAAGAGCCAGTTCAGAAGGTCAAGTTCGCACATTTGGAGGTTTTTCAGAGTCCGTAAGTGCTATCCACCTGCCTCGAAATCCAAAGCTTTCCTAAAACTGCAGCTCGAGCCAGGATGCTTCTTATAAAACAAAATAAAATAAAATAAAATAAAATCAGGCAGTCTTTGAGGGATGTTGAGAACATTCATTCTTTTATGGTGCATCTTTCTCGCTCTCTCAATAGGTCCTTCTCTTTCTGTCTATCTGTTTATCTTAACGCATGTTTATGATATATTTATGGAATATAAATATATAGATATATATATATATTCAAAAGCTTCTATTATTCTAAATAAATCTCTTTAGTATCTATTTTAATTACAGAAAAATATTAATAAAATACTTTCTCTTTCATTCTAGAGTGGCATTTGCAGGGGAAAGGGTGGTGGGACTGAGGTTTATTTTAAATTTATAGTTAAAAAAAAGGTCAAAATAACAACCTCGGAAACACTGTCTGCCCACAGCCCTGTAGAAAAGCATGCATAGGCGCAGCACAAGATTACTGTACACTTAGGGACGTGCTACAGCTAAGTGCACGCGTGGCAGAAACAGACTGACGGACCCTGATCAGCATGCTAAAATGCTAAAAACAACTACAAAGTCTGCTTGCTGTTGGTCCCTCCGGTTTTTTAGTGATGAGGTGCTGATAATGGGGCGCTGCTACACTCAAACCAAGCCTTAAAAGCACATTTTTACAGGACAAATACACATAATACATTCCGTCTCGTTCCTGAGGCTGTGCCACACATCCACTAGGGTACATTCATAAAGATTCTCTAAAGAGAACTGAAAGAGGCGGTCGCGTCCCAATCCGCTGTACTGGGTACTTCATCTTTAGGGAGATTCGAGCTCCGACTAAAATTAAACTTTCTCCTGTCACTCTGTTAAAACAGGTAGCGTGCACACGACTACGCGGCGCTTCCTGTGTCAACTGGTGTAGAATCGCAAATAAAAGTCCGAAAAACGCGGGGCCTGCTCACGCGCTAGCGCCAGTAACCCCTTTCGGAGGGAGCCAGAAGAAAGGGATCGTGGGATTTGGAGTCCTAAAGTGTTGCGTGCATGATTGTCAGTGAGCTGCTGGTCTGCCAATGACGCTTCAAATCTACCACCCCTCCCTCATTTCATCCCTACATCTTTCTTTCTTTCTGTATTCCTAACTTTCTTTTGCTCTCTCTCTCTCTCTCAAGCACCAGTTGGGGGGCCGGCCTGGCTCTAGCCCTCAGTGGAGTCGGGGAAGGTGATTTCGCTACCAAACACCTCCCGGTAGAGCGGAGGGAAATTGTAGGCCGTTTCGGGGTGAAGCAGGCGGAAAAACTCCAGTTTGTCAATGTGAAGGTTGCAAATTGACTTCATCATGGGCAGCTTAGCCACCATCTAGAGGAGAGGAGAGAACGACAGAGGAAAGAGAAGAGAGGAATATTAGATACTGTCGGCACAGTCAATTCTCCAGATTTAGGTTTAGTCCTGGACTCAGCAAACTTTTCAGTAGTTAGTTTTTAAGTGGGTCAACACGTCTATTCCTCACTCTCATAACTACAGAACTTAGCTTCATAGTAGATACTGAATAATTTATAGTTACTGAATAAGTCAGAGTAGATACTGAATAATTCATAGTTAATGAATAATTCATAGTTACTGAATGATTCTTAGTAGTTACTGAATAAGTCATAGTAGATATTATAGTAAAATGTTTCACAGTGCTACTGAATAATTATATTAACCACTGGATAATTACTGAATAATTCACATTAGTTATCAAATGATTTACTGAATAATTTATAGTACTTACTGAGTCATTTAGAGTAGTAATAGAATTATACATCATAAAGTTAATTACTGAATAAAGCTCAAGAAGAATGTCATTTAGCCTAGGAAGAGGCTTTGGCCAAAACGCTAACATGGCTAACGGTGAATGAATGCTAACAAGGCACAAATAAGTAACTATTCACATAGCTACAGCACAAAAGCTAGCAGTTAGCTCGACCATGCTAATGTGATCATGCTAACTGCAGTCATTCTTGCCCTATTAGTCTTCGTGTACTATTCACTTCATATACTATTTGCTATAGTAACCTTTTAGGACAAACAAATTATTTGACTGTGTCAAAACTGACCACTCAGGCCACACATAGAGTGTTTTTAGTGTGTTTGATTGTGGGAAGTTGGAGTTTGGAATTATGCAATTTTTGACCTCTAACATTCCAGCTAGTGGGGAAACACCATGGACCCCTCCACGAAAGTGAGTATTGTCAGCAAAAGGCTAACCTAGTAACACTGGCTATATGAGTGATAACTTTAAAGGACATATATGCTTCATTTGACTTGTAATTCACTTCCCATAAGGTCCACCTATGATACGTATTTGCTTTTATGTACCGTATTAGTCATGTTTCAAATTACATGACCATTTTCCAACTCTCTATATCCCTTAAAATTAAACAGACTGGTTTTTGTTACTGTTCCTGACTGGATAATTTTCTGTTGGGTGTTTCAAGAATTTAACCCTTTTGTTTCCAACTTAAACTTAACAACAAAAAAAGAGGATTACTACAATACTATATTACCATGGTAAAGTATTAAATACATCAGTATACATCATACAACAAAAATGCACTAAAGTTATGAGCTATGAATGCAGTATTACTTTACACCAGAGGTCACTAATAGAGGGACTGCGGACCGAGTCTGGACCCAGGCGCTGTCCTATGCACACCTGGACCTATAACCGATAAACTATGGAGAACTATTTAATTTTGACGGGGTGGTCCTATTTTAATAGGCGTAACTTTTCTAGCCTTTACGGTCTTTACTGACAATAAATGTTGTTGAAATATTACTGAACTGTACTTTATTTGATTTGACATTCAGTTGTTGACTGTATAAGATGTTGATATACCTACTAGGCTACTTCAGTAAACAGTATATGGCACTGAATCATGATGCAAGTTAGACATTATGATGTTCTGGACCTTTGCTTGAGGAAGTTTTCTTTAACTGGACCTTACTGAATTTTAATTAAAGACCTCTACTTTACACTGTCTTGCACTTTACTTAAATACACATCAGCATCCCTAAAACAGCGAAGTCTACTTCACCTTGGTCAGTTTCTCCTCTGAGGTGCCCCCTCTGTTCAGGCAGTACTGCAGTGCCAGGTAGACTTTCTCCTGAAGCCTCTGAACCCGCTGGCTATCCGTAAGCCATGGTCGGTCTGTGGAAAAACACACCCAGAACTGTTACAACACCCGTAAACAGGGGCTGATATGGTGATTTTAGGGCTCTAGGCAAAAGACAAGAATGGGGCCCTCTGGATGAGCCATTTTTAAATTAGTAGAGATTTTGGGATTCCAAGTGAAGCAACATTGATAGACTGGCAAGTGAAATTGTCTTAAATCTTATCTAGTTATTTATCTAATAGTTTTAATTTCATTATTGGTCCTAAGGCTAAAATAATGATGTATGTGTGACTTTACATACCATGTTTTTTTTTTATACATGGACATTTTCCAACCTCTTTTTATCCCTCACAATTAAAAAGTCTGATTTTGTTACTGTGCCTGATATACACATGTCATGAATATCATGAATATTCATGAGGCCCTTGTCTCTGTGGGGCCTGATGTGGCTGCCAACCTTTGCCTAGTGCCCCTGCCTGTAAACACTTTATTCCCTCCACATCAGCTTGTATATCCATTTAAATAAATTCGTCCAGTCCTGAAGGGTCAATTTGGGAATGTTTTGATTGCATCACCAGGGAATTCTGTCACTACAGGCTTAATTTTGACTCTATTCGATACTTCGCTACAAAACAGTTCCATTCTGCTTGTGTGTAACAATGATAATAGTAATCTAAGTAAATGAAATAAGGTGGAGGACCTGGAGAGAGGAGGACAGCGGCGCTGAAAAGAGCCATCTCCTCCTCGGTGAGCTGCAGGCGGCTCATGGACTTGGCCAGTTCATACACAGCATTCACCAGGTCATCACAGCCTGCAGAAAAAAGTGGACATCACACAAATAAAGGTTACTGCTGAGCTCTCAGACATGTTCTACCACCTGACTCAGCTTATCAGCCAATCAACACCTCTTGGTTCAGAGCCGAGCAGCTAGGAACAGCCACAACTGGCACTGAGAACCTCTATTAGAGCAGAAGCAGGAAGGAAACCGATTACTCACTTATCTGCTCATATATTTACTTTTGAGTTATATTGTACAAGCAGTACAGGGTTAAACTGAGTAGAACAGCCAACATAACAACGTACTGAGTGACTGTTACCCTGAATTCACACCAGGTACGACACGTCAGCCTCATATAAGCATGCTGTACGCAAAGGCGGTATATAAGGTAAACCAAAATAGCGACACCTATTAACCCTTGTGTGGTGTTTGGGTCTGTGGGACCCGTTTTCAATGTTTACCAAATAGAAAATGATGTGATTTATTATTATTTCAACCTCAGATTCTTGGCCTTTGCTCATTTTCTGTGAAGAACATATAAAATATCCCATTTTCAGTGTCTTCACTCTGTTCACCCCCCCACACATTTATACTACACATGTGGTGTTGGGTGAATCTGTGGGGAGTAAAAGTGTGGAGGTGCTGTGTCCTTCACTCTGTTCTCCTCCTACATGGCCTGGTGTTAGTGTGTGTGTATCTGTGTGTATGTGTGTGTGTGTGTGTGTGTGAGGGTGGACAACATAGACAGGCTGCTGACTGGCTACAGCTGCTAAAGCAGAACTCTGGACACTTGTGATATTTTAAACATCTGGTATTTTTACATCAATTTTTATGGCTGTATTGATTTGAAAAAACAATAATGCGGTGGGTCAAACAGACCACTGAGTAACAAACACATCAACACCACTCAAGGGTTAAAGTCAATGGGATGAAAAGAGATACAGCTCCTGTCTGCTTAAGTCTTGCTTCATCCACAACAGCTGAAAGACCCAGCAGATGGCTGAACAGACCCAAAATAAAACTGTTTTTTCTTAAAATCAGCTCATCAGAAGATGCGTGTTCAGGCTCAAAATAGTCACAGCAGTCTAGCAATCACCAAAAAAGGACACAAGTTTGCCGTAATCACAAAGAGGGGGAAGTAATCACTAAAGTTTGGTGAACTAGATGAAAGAGACTTGAGTCTCTGTTGCCTGTACACTCTCAGAAATAAAGGTCCTAAACTGTCACTGGTGCAGGACCCCTCTTGTCACTGGGGTGGGACCCTCAATGGTCCATCTCAGTACCTTTAGTCAGGGAACATAACTGAACCATAATCCACTGAAATTATATGTTCTAAGCTGTACTGACTCCACACACCCCGTCTCGTCTCCAGGCTTTTATTTTACTGTTCTGTTTAAAACATTCGGTTATGAAAAGGTACAAATACGAACGTTTCACCTGGAAAAACTTATTTAAGGTTCACAATCAGACCTTAAAACCACTGTTGGAGCTTTGAGGGAACATTTACACTGTTTGTACCTTGATGAACTAAAAATGTATCTGCACAGAACCTTTATTTCTAACAGTGTATAAAAGGGCAATGAGTCCCCCATCCCTCATGCCAAAACCATTTGATCGCATTCTCAGAAATATTTTTACATGCTTTCATAAATCCTCTCTGGTGTAACTGAAGTCCAAGCAGCCAAGCAATCCAATCTGGATCCAAGTGGGAATATGAGACCTTTTTAGGTCCTTTTCTTTACAGATTTATAGCACATTTGAAACTTGACAGCACAAGCAGCACCGCTGTTGGCTTCTTCATCATAAGTCTCAGGATCTGCTTTGAATTATTATAACGTTTTAGTAAATTACGGTCTAGGATACAGTTCACAGTGCTACCACAAGTAGGAGTATCAAATCTGACAGGATCTCTATGGAGTTTATGCTCCACTCAGGAAAAATAACTGAAAAAGATGTGGCAAGATGCAGGCGCCCACACTTTGTCGGCCAGTGCGGATTGAAGCACTGATTAAAACGGCAACGTATCTGTAACTGAAAAACGCTCTCGGCTCCAAGCTGAAAACTGCAATAACGATAATGCCTTTGAAGCACTTTTGATGATGTGATTACAGCGTTCTGCTCCTCAATACACCAGGCAGACTGAGTGGTTATCTGTGCCTTTTACTTGCTATATGTTTTTATACAGTACAAAGTTTGGGTCAAATTGCATGTTTTGATGTGTTTCTAGGAATAGAAGAAGAAAGGAAACCAATTACCCATTTTCCACTCAGGAAATCCAATCAATTCTATTAATGAAGGACAATAAGATAAAAAACTGTGCACTAAAGTTGTTATATACAAGTGTCTTCTCTGTAGAGGCCTTATTTGCAATGAGAAAATCAACAAAACATGGCATTTGATCAGCTGTGCCCAAACATTTTTTATGAAATATACAGTATAATGCATATAATGAGCAATTATTTTCAATTGTATCAAAGTATTAATATATAAAAGTATATAAAAAATATATGGCTGCTGTTGGGACCAAACCTTGTATCTCTGTTTTTCAGTTTTTGACATAATTTGAAAATGCCTGTTGGTCTTTACACTGTGTGTAAATTTCATAACGGATGGACCAAAGGAAACGGCCCAAAATGACTTGGAAAAACATCTGGTTCCATTTACTCACATTAAAAGCAAAGCAGGTTTTTTCCTTCTCTTGTAAAGTCATAATTTTGGAGATAATGAGATTTTGTTCCAACTGCAGCGATATTGTGATTTTTGAATTATGACTAAGCCCTACTATGCAGTGACTCCTTAACCCATATTAACCCATTTATGTCCATATCTCAAATATTTAATGTTGCTTTGGTACATTTTTCAAAATCAATCATACAACACAGTCTTATTCAGTCTTTTGGTCACACGGGGCTATTGATTTGTAACAAAACAAAAGAAAATCCAAATCTGACTGTGAATAAAAGAGAAAAATGATGAAAATTACATGATACAAATTAAAATGGGCACTTATAAATGTTCATTCAGTTTACAAATGTTGCAAAAAAATGACTTTAGACCATTCTGAACGCACTCTGCGGCTTTTTTCCCTCATTATACTAAACATAAGCGTCTCATTAACGCAATGCCCGTCATCTATGTGTGCGAAGTCTTACCGAGTGTTTTAAAGAGCTGAGGGCTCGCAAACTTCCCATCAAACAGCAGGGTGTGGTTGAGGGGGTTATAAACTCGACACATCCGGATCAGCAACACGTCCAGACAGCCTGCAGAGCAAAAGGAGCGTACAGAGACCAGGGGGAGCAGGAGGGCAGAGACAGAAAAGAGAAAAAAGGTTCCACCCGCCATTCATTCAAATGGAATTCAAATCCAAATTGATGGGAAAAGGATGAGCGCAAAAAAAGTAATGTATCGTCAACATTCAAATAATTGTGGTGATAATGGATTTAGTGGTTTCGGAGGAAAAAAGTGACAAGTGGGTTTTGTTTTCATTTAAATGTGAAATCGGGTAAAAAGCACAGCAAACAATGCACAAAGAAGGACAAAGAGAGGGGGAGAAAGCGAGAGAGAGAGAAGGAAACAAGAAAAGCAACTGTTAGCACAAAAACAATGAATAATGCAGACTATTCTGTTTTACTCATTGATTTAACCAGCCTTCTCCAACTCCTCTGTTCATGATATAATATATTTGCGAATGAGAAAAAGATAGAACTGCACTGAAACACAACATTTCTACATTTGCATTTCACAGAAGTCTTAAAAAGGGGGGCTTCAGGGACCTTCGGGTGGGCGCAAGACCGCATGAGTGTTAAATCATTGTTTTAAGTAATATAAAACCAGCTGTGTTCCAACGATTTTGTTGCTAGTACATTAAAACATGTCTCTGATATGATGCTGTAACTCAAACAGGTTCAAACAGGTTTCAACTGTTTAGCAGGAAGCTGTAAATAATAATGCAGAAATGCTGAATGATGAACAGAGCTGGAGAAGATGAGTAAAACGAGTGAGAAAGCTATGGAGCATCATAATAATATAAATATAGAATGAAGTTCTAATAAAATTTATATCCAGAATGCCTCAAAAGTAATTCAAAAGTGATCAAATCTCAAATAAAAAATGATAATTAATTACAGTGAATTAACTTACAGTACATTATTTCAACTTAAAACTGTATTATTATTATTATTATTATTATTATTACTGTATATGAAATAGCAATTATTAAGAAGACAAATGATTCCAAACTTATGAACAACAGAGTGATTCACACTGCATCTGACGGTCGTTCCCATGGCGATAAGTGGTGCTGACCTGCTTTGAGGAGGATGATCTGGTCGTTTTGACACAGATCCATGAAGCCGGTGATGCGCTTGGCGAACTCCACCACGTACTGGATGGCGTTAGTGAGGTGAACCGCACACTGCTGCCACATCACCTCCGTCTGCTGTGTGAACCAGAGGAGAACGAAGCTGTTAGCACCACAAACACTTTATACTGGACCGTATATTTCAGATTAGGGTAAAGACTCCTGATCTAGAACCACTTATTGCCTCCCATATCTTAAATAGAACAATTCTATATAAATATACAGATGAGGAAGCTCATCCAGGGACATTTTTTTCTTAGTCATCATAGTCTGACTGTAAGATAATGCCACATATGCATGGGATATCGTCGCTATTTCGTTTTACTTTTCTGGTAAGTTTGGACAATTCTGACTGGTCCATTTGTCCTGAAATCTGCACACAATATAAAAATGTGGCACGTTTCATGTTTAGGAAGTCTGAACGTCCCTTTATGAGATTTTGATCTACCAGCAATAACATACTGTGTTTAAATATTAGAAATGAACAGTACGGAGTTAATTTTGTGCCAAAAGTATCATATAAAACACTGAGTGCGTTTACATGTACTCAATAATCCAATCATAATCGGATTTCTGCAGTTATCTGATTATTCAAATGGTCATGTAAACAGCACAGTCTCATTTCTTACATCAGAGTAAGGTCTAGAAATCTGATTAAGAAATCTAATAAAAGAGGCTGGATTTTAACTCAGTAATCAGATTTCTCAGTGCATGTAAACTCTTACTCTGATTTCTTTCAGATTTCTCAGTCTGAGCGTGTGCAAAAACAGGCTGCGGTACCGGAAATAAGTGAGCAGTGTCGCCGCAAGACGCAACAAAACACTTTTGTAGCAACGCTGAAATCGACTACATGCTTGACGAAATAAGGATTTAAATATTCTTCATCTTCTAAATAATGTTTGTTCATATTTTCAGGTAAAGTGGCTCAATGTTTAAAAAAAAAGCCACGGTATGAAGTTCGAGTTTTACATTACGTTTACGTCACGTCTTCTTCTGTGAGTTTACTGGCTGGTTGCAAAGCAGAAATCCGATTACTGTCTGACTCATGTAGACCCAGAGTTTGCCCTTTATCTGATGACTCAAGTGCAATTAAACACGTTGATCAGTTTAACGACAAAATCTGATTTTCCGCAGTTATCGGATTATTAAATACATGCACTCAATAAAATCAACAAGCAAAATATTGAGTATCAAATTGTCCAAAATATTTTGTAAATGCAAATAATGAGAGTTATTTGATGATTTGCTGATATATTTTTTGCGTCTGGAATCAAAGTGCGTAGTCATCTTTTTAAAAAGTTAATTTTGATTTAATTCTCACAATTCGTATTTGCAACATCTCAGACATTTTGATACTTAATATTTTGCTTGTGAATTTTATTATTATATTTGAGACTTTTGGCACTAAATTAACTCCATAGAACAGCAATATTGGGTGTTATGTCTACACACCTTAACCAGGGATACCTTTCACGACAACACCACGAAAAACTGGCCTGTTTGCATTATAATACTAGTACCATACAGCTTCAGTACCAATATAAGCAATTTAAGGCTGAGTGTAGTTATTATAGCGCCCTTACTTCAGCTATAACTCTATTCTTATAGATTTAAACCCAAAGCTTGATCCATTATTTGAGTACCTTGTTCTGGTAGGTGCGAGTCTCCTCAGCTGTGTAGAAATTCCAGGTGAGCCGTTTCAGTTCCTCGGGGCTGTACTGACTCGTCTCGATGTGGGATTTCACAACACTCTGGGTGATACGCTCTGTAAACAACACACACAAACACATGAACACAAACTTCATGCTGAGAAGACAATAAAATACCATTCTTTGTGCTGTTTTAGATTCAATCCCTTGAACTCTAGACTGATTATTATTATTATAAATTAAACATGAACACAGAACTATAAACACTTTGTAGCCAGCATTTTCCTATAAATTATTTGTAGAGGTGGGTAATCCAGGTCCAGAACGTAAAAACCCTCCCCGGGATTTTGTTCCAACTGCCTGAACACCTTTACTGCTGGTCTGAGCAAATTAGAGAAGTCAAGCTGTTGGAACAAAATCCTGGGGAGGGTTTTTGCTTTTTGGACCTGGATTACCCACCTCTAATTTTTGATGATAAAACATGTAAAGTGTGGGCCCGAATACAGGTTTAAGGGTTTAGCTGCACTGTCAAGTGCTGTAACTCATTATAACTGTAGTCAATGCTTGACTGAGCAGAATGTATGGAAGCTGTGATGCATCACTGTAAGCTGTCAGCTCATACAGTGTGTTATTGTTTTGGTATGACGGCACTGCCTTCCATGGAAATCATGCATGTAAAACCAAGAGACACAACGCAAATTACATAAGCTCCGTCAGGCACACCATCCACACCACATGACTCTGCAGTTCTCTTTGACACACTGAGTCGAAAACCTATTTAACTGCATGAAATACTAAGAGAGTTCTGATATCCGTATTGGGTGAGTGTAAATCTCTCTAATTTCTGATCGATTTTCTTGTAATTCTTTAGGGAATGACTCACTGCATCACAAAATCCCAAATCTCACCACGATTCAGTTCATCTCAATTCAATTCTTTCGATATGAGTCAAAATTATTTAAAAAAAAAACACTGAATTATAAGGCTGGGAGAAAAAATCAAAATAGTTTTCTGATATTTTGAGTGGAATAATGTATCGAGGCTCAAATACTGACTTTTTTTCAAACCAATTTAAACATCTTTAATTCCACCCACTACTTAGGACTCCCTCAATCACACGATACCACCAGCGCTAGTAGGGCAAGAGCTAGTAAAGGCTTTCTCCGAGTCCTGTGAAGCGCAAGCGCATCTTTTTAAACTGCCACGCCAACTGCCAGTTATGTTATGTCAGCTAACAGAGGCTTGCGCTGACTAGCATCGTGCTGTGTGATGGGGGAGAAGGGGGGCTATCCTGCCCACTCAGAGAGAGCGAGGACAACTGTGTCTCTTACGGACTCCCGGCCATGGATGGCTGTAGCATCACCAGGGATCGCCAACGTTTGGATGGTTGCACCACTCAGGAGACCCAAATATTGACATTTCGATATTTGACTAAGATATTTAACATGCATGAAGTCCATTCAACAAGTTATAGGAACATCTAATGCTTCCGTAGTTCACAAGATGGCACTGAGATGTCTTTCTTTTTTGAGAGACCTAGGCTCCTGCCTTTGTTGTTGGTAGGTGTGGTTGGGTACCGCAGTGGATAACACCACTGCTCCACATTGGAGAGTGAGCTTTGATTCCAACCAGGCAGCAATCAGAATCAAGCACAATAAGAAAACCTGCTAAATGCAAATGTAGTTTTTTTGTTGTTGCTTTGTCTACTTCATTATTCTATTCTGCATCAATATAAAGAGTGAAGTGAAAGACAAAAGGTTTTCCTTCAGAGCCGTAACTTGCAACACATTTCAATTCTTAGCATATAAAACCTTTAAATATCACAATTGAATTGTATGGTGATACCTAAGATGCAGTAAAATGAATGATATACTGTTACTGATATACAAATACTGGTTTGAAATATCAGTCAAATCTAAAAATTTTTGTGATGCTACAATTTTTTAAAAACACTTCTGTACCAATAAGATTCTGACATCATCATACATTTCTAGTAATAGTGTATCATGGGTCTTCTATTGATTTCCACCCCTACTGAACACCCAAAAGTGACTGGGTTAACTTATTACACATTAGGGCTGCACGATATAGACATAAACGCAATGTTCGATAAAGCTGTTCGATATCACCATGATAATATGAGAAGCGATAAAGTATTATTAAAATAGTGTGTCTCTGATAAAAAATGACAAAAGCACCGTTCACTATTGTGCAAATATAAAAATAATGAAATAAAAAGTAAGTTGACTGCTAATGGCACCCCCTTGTGGAGAATTTGTAGTAACATAAGTTCCAAGAGTTGTTTTCATCTAAAAACACTCAGGATTCCCTGAACAGCCTTTTCTATTCGTGTTTGCATGAATAAATACTTATATTTTTATTTTCAATATTGGCCTAAAAAATAAATAAATGCATTAAAAGCTCATTATGATGATGCAGATTTGTTGTGCCTGCAGCCATTACTGCTTTACACGTTACACACTGAGAATGAGAACAGTTTTTTAATGCTACGTTCCCGCCAATCTAATTTCATCACTTTGATGCTGCGTGAGGTAATTAATGATGTGTTTATTGCAGAAACTCATCACGATAACGGAAACAAAAGATCGTGCAGCCCAATCAAAAAGTAGTGGAATACCCACAATATAAGAGTGTCTAGTGCAGGGGAGTCTGACCTATCTCCAGCAGGGAGCATCCGTCAGGCTGGCCGTTGAGTGGAGAGTGTGTGTACATGCCGGTCTCGTGGAGCAGCTCGTACTCGTGTTTGATGTGGGGTGTGTCGCTGAACTCCTGTCCGCTCTGTTCGGGGGAGCTCTGAGAGGAGGAGCTGCTGCCCCTGCTGCCCCCCAGCATCTCCAGGCTGCAGTACTCTCCGGCACCCTCTGGTGTCAGCGGCAGGTCGAACAGCAGGCTGTCCGGCAGCGCTCCGATGTCGTCCAGGTCGCTGAGGGCCGTGCTGGAGCTGCTGCGGCTGTATGCTCTTCCGTGCCCACTGTTACCATTCTCTCCAACTTCATCTCCCCCGCGGGGGGGCAAAGAGACGGCCCCAGTGCCCCCGGCCCGCTCCTGAGACTGCTGGTGCTTCTGCACCTCCGCGTACAGGCTGTCCCGCTGCTTTTTGGACATGCGGCCGAACTTCACAGCTGAAAAAGAGGAAAGAGAGAGAGTGACTAAATTAAATTTTATTTAAGAAGAGTTTCGCAAAATACAGCACAGTGTAAAAGTCGGAGACCACCCGTCATTTACTTCATTTCCAGTCAAAACGGCCACTAAGCCATAAGTTGTTAAATTTTTTTGCGAAATATTTCTGAGAAGGTCAGATAATCGACTTGCATAAGCAAGGGGAAAATCATAGGATAATAAGTTAAAACAGAATAAGGTTCCAGCATCTGAAGGGTTCCCAGAGGAGTAGAGGCTGCTACTCCAGCAAAGAGGGATAAACTCCCTTCATTTCAGAAGGCAGCAGGTGTCTTTGGGGTCAGCGGCGGGTCACTCACCGTCGCGGCTCATGCCGAGTGCCAGACACTTCTGCAGACGGCAGTGCTGGCAGCGGTTGCGGTTGGTGCGGTCGATCAGGCAGTTCCTCTGCCGAGAACATGAGTACATGGCGTTGTTCTGCTGACTGCGGCGGAAGAAACCCTGCAGGAAAACAGAAACACAGCCGGAATCAAACACACAACCAGCGCGGGGTCGGACTGACCATAAACGACAACTCCTAACTAACAGGGTCAGGACAGAGGAGGGTAAGAATACGATTTTTATTTTTAAGGCGACACCGACTGGGATTTAAATGAAACCGAGAAAACAGTTGGTTCCTGTTTGGTGTTTCATAACGCAGATGAAATCACTTCATTCGGCTCCTGGGGCTGAACCAGTGGAAACTGGTGATTCAAAGGGGATCAGATTATAATAGAATTCCCAACAGCACTCCGGAATGAAAGGAAAAACACTCTTCATTCAAAACTTCAGACCAAAATAACAGAGCACTGGCTCCCTGCAGGCTGCCCACGCGGAACATTAGCTCACCTGGCTCAGGTGCGTTAAGAGTTAGTTAAGACTGTGGACCAGCTGGGGACTGAACTGGAAATCACTGTTCTATACAAAATATGATAATTACAGTATAATAAAGTGCAATTCCATAAAGTCTTAGTAATATAGGATGCAGCACAGAAACAAAAGGCCCAAAGATGCCATTTAAAACTTTGCAAACACTAGATAAATTAGATACACTGATTTTTAATATTTAATATTGGAAATATACTGTGAATAAGACGTTAAACACATTGTTAAAGTTATGTAAATAATATCCGGTATCTATAGTGAATCATTTTCATCAAATTATCCTCCTTGAGATTCCATGAACACAAGATATTCTGGATATTCCTTTTTATTATAATGTCATTCTACGCATTCATTTTATTAAAAATTCATTCTAAAAATGAATTTTACTATCATTTTAATTCTGGATATTAATTTTGATAGAACTTCATTCTGGTTATTCATTTTTTTATCATTTCATTCTGGATATTCATTTTTATTATAATGCCATTCTACGTGTTAATTTTATTACATTTTATTCTAGAAATCAATTTTATTAAAATGTCATTCTGGATATTAATTTTGATAGAACTTCATTCTGGTTATTAATTTTTATAACCGCTTCATTCTGGTTATACATTTTTTTTATCATCTCATTGTGGATATTCATTTCATTAGAAAGTCATTCTGGTTATTAACTTTATTATCACCATTCTGGTTGTTTATTTTACTAGAACTTCATTTTGGATAAAATTAATCACAATATTAATATAATACTAATCACAATTTGGTTAATCGTCCACGTTTATTACAGTTATCATCTGCAACTCTGTTCATCTACAATTTCTGCGTACATTTTTCAGCTTTCTACTAACTATATGAAAACTTATTATATGAAACTACATGAAAACAAAATTAGTTTTATATTGATTCCAAATTTCTGACCAGTGGGTTTGACCTTTTGTTAGTAGATGTATCTGCATGTAAGAAGAGATTTATTGTGAAATATGTTATATTCTACCAACTCCGATGTGATGACGTTACCTTGCACCCCTCACAGGTGATGACTCCATAATGAATACCTGACGATTTATCACCGCAGATCTTACAAGGTATCACCTCGATTTGAGCTGAGAGAGAGAGAGAGAGAGAGAGAGAGAGAGAGAGAGAGAGAGAGAGAGAGAGGTGTTATTATCATGTTAGTGACACAGGCCGGTGATGTCCTTTGTCTGACCCATTGATCTATGAGCACTGGTTCAATAAATGACTGATAAATAGGTCAGAACACTGCTGCAGGCACCGCCGCCACCGAACCAGTGGAAATTTTTCCAGCAGCTTCTTTTTCCAGCTGTTCCTCTTTAATAGGAAAGATAAAGCAGTGGAATTTAAAATCCACTTCATAAAACTCTGACCTACAATATTTCATAATGATGTAATGAAACCAGAGATGAAGTATTAAACACTGTTAGTTCCTCTGCATAGACGATTCAGACGATTCAGACAAAAAGAGGCAACACTGTGAATATCGCATCTTAATATATCACTGCTGTCGGAACAAAACCTCGCATCTCCAAAATGGTAACTTTACAGGAGAAGGAAAAAACACACTCTACTTTTAATGTAAGTCAATGGAACCAGACGTCTTTCCAAGTCATTTTGGGCCGTTTCTTTTGGTCCATTCATCATTAAATTTACACACAATGTAAAGCGCAACAGGCATTTTCAAATTACGTCAAAAACTGAAAATCAACAAAAATGGAGATACAAGGTTTTGTTCTGACAGCAGTCTGTCTATAAGTAATATTCAACTAAATGTCCATTGAATGAGCTTAATCCTAATACTAATCCTAACCCTAACCTTAACCTCTAGGCAAAACCTACATCCACTCCTAACCCTAATCCTTCACCAGAAGGTTTGCTGATGATTTAAGTATCTGTGGAGCATTTATAGGGGACCATCCAAATAAAGTGTGACCATAATACTTATTATATTAAAGTATTTGTTTGTAAATGCATTGGCTTGGGAAGCCACTCACAGAACTTCTTCGCATGAAACACAAAGGCAAATTAAACAAACTTGAATAAACAAGATATTTAAACAACTGTCTACAGCTGAAGACCCTCCACAGACCGGCTGCTCCTTCACTCTGCTGCTCATGTGAAAGCTGGTGTCCAGGAACAGCAGGTCAGCAGCGTGTGGAAGGTTATAGGATTTCACGTCCGCAGGCCCTTCTCGAACCTACGAGAGTGAAACGCTAGCAGGGAAATCGGCTCAGAGCGCCGTGGACTCTTCCAGATGAAGCTCTTTTCAAGCACTTCACAGTTTTTTATCCCTTATGAGTTTTGTGTGGTGACGCAAGCTGTTAGGTAACACCTAATTTAGTGTGACAGAGCGAGCTGAGCGTTTGGGGGGTAATCAACACCCACCCGAGTGAAGGAAGGGGGCTTTTCGTGTGCGTCATGAGAAAGAGGGAGAGAGAGAGAGAGGGAGAGAGAGAGAGAGAGGGAGAGAGAGAGAGAGAGAGAGAGCGCGCTGGAGTGACTAATGATTCAGCAAGAAGTCCTTCAGCGTTCCTCGGAGAGAGATCTAAAGCATGACGTGAGGGATAAATCAGAACTTTTTCCAGCGATAAAATGAATAAAATCATAATAAACATGCGCAGACGGCAGAAAACGGTGTCACTCATTCTTCTCTTTTTTTTTAACTCTCTCGTTCACCCTCCCCTTCCCCGCCGTTCGTTCACCCCCTCCCTCCTCCTGTTATATAACCGCCGTCTGGCCACGTTCCACGAATGCACTTATTCAGGGGAGGTCGCCATAGCAACAGGATGACGAGCATCTCCAAGTCCTGCCCATTCCCGTCTCCCACTGGCTCCTGACGGGAAAGCCTCGTCTCTGATTGGCCGGCGCACACGCTGCTCAGAAGGGTCAGGATAATGTGGAAGAGCTGCTCTACTGACACACTTTTGTCCAAAGCCGGGGAGAGGCCTTCAAAAAAAAACTGCAAAGCCTTCTAATCTGATTGTTTCTTTCTTTTTTTCCTTCTCTCCTTTTGTCTAATTTGCACGTTTACCTTTTTAGCATGTTTAATTACATTAAAGTCATTTTTATTTCACTTTTCAACTCCTTTAAGTCTTAACTGTCAAATCCACTTGACGTTTCATCTTAAGCTGATGTTCTCAGTAAAGTTTAAATCCGAACCTTAAACTAGTCACGTTTTTAATTTTTTAGTTTTAACAGTGCAAGAATTCCATACGTCCTCACTCTCATAACTACATAACACTTTCTAAAGTAATTCATTTTCAGTTACAGCAACAATTGGACTTCAGAGCCGACACTACTACAGCAACACATTGCAAAGGCCATAAAACATTATAAACTACAAAACTTAAATATTATGTTTATAGTAGATACTGAATAATTCATAGTAGGTGTAAAATAGTTCACAGTAGTTACAAATAGTTCATAGTTGTTACTGAATAATAAATAGTAGTAACGGAATAAGAGCACTTTATAGAAGTTACTGAATTATTCATAGTAGATACTGAATATTCTAAACTGAGCAGATTCTTACTAGATACTGAGCACAAGAGCGAAGTGGATTGTTATAATGAATCATGACAACAACACTTTCATTGTGAATCAAAAAGCAAGGGGTGTGTGTGTGTGTGTGTGTGTGTGTGTGGTATACATATCGCTGTTGTCAGAACAAAACCTTGTATCTCCAAAATTAACTGTAACTTTACAGGAGAAGGAAAAAACATACTTTACTTTTAATGTAAGTCAATGGAACCAGACGTCTTTCCAAGTAATTCTGGGTCATTTCTTTTAGTCCACTCATTAAGATATTTACACACAATGTAAAAGGCAGCAGGTTTTGTCAGGTTTTGTTCCATCAGTAGCGATATATCCATATATATGTGTCTGTATGGATAGACATATATATTGCTACTCTCAGAACAAAACCATTTTTGCCATTTTTCAGGTTTTGGCATAATTTGAAAATACCTGTTGCCTTTTACATTGTGAGTAAATTTCATGATGAATGGACTAAAAGAAACGACCCAAAATGACTGGGAAAGAAGTCTGGTTCCATTGACTTATGTTAAAAGTAAAGTATGTTTTTTCCTTCTCCTTTAAAGTTACCATTTTGGAGATACGAGGTTTTGTTCCGACACCAGTATATAAGCATCCATTAAACATGTAGTGAAAATACAAACTAGGATATAAAACAACTAAAAGTAAAAAAGTAAAATACTGTTCTGCTTGAGAGGTCTGGCTGACTCACTGATTGACTTGATTGGTTGAACAATTAACTAAACTACTGAGGCTCTTCTCACTGAAAAATCAAGCCATTTCAGGAGAACGCAGGTATATTGAGACTTCAACTACGCATGACAACCACGCTTTTATAGTTCATAAACAAGATGAACATTTTATCTTTCTATGTAACAGCTAAAGGAAAGAGACGTGGCAGGACGGATTGTCAGTTCGATCCTGAAGAGGTTCAGTAACTTATACTTGTGGCAGCATGTCAAGAATTTGCACGCCTGTGCCGGGGACTCGGAGCGCGCTCGTAAAACTATTTTTAAACTCCGGCACCCCAGCAGCGTCCGGCCAGGACGTTATGAACAGGCAGTGGGTTAAAGCCATTACACTTTAACTCCGCAGTATGTAATTTAACTTTGGATGAAGCTGCTGGGCTTCGGTGCAGCTTAAAGATTTATATACTGCCATTCACAACACTTTCTGTGTGATCACTGTGCATCCATTGTGCGTCAGGTAAGAAGAATACAGTAGTTCTCTGACAGAGAGTGAGATTTGAATATGTCTTTGCATTCAAAATCGGTGATACAACACAGCCCGTATCATCTCCATAGAAAAGCACTGACCAGCTGAATGGGACGCTCTAGAGCAGCCTACATGAGCACATGAGCCTAAGGTCACCATGCCCAGTGCCAAGCGTGGGCTAGAGGGGTATAAAGCCCCCCAGCTTTGAGCTGTGGAGCAGTGGAACTGTGTTCTCTGGAGTGATGGAGCTCCATCCAGAACCACTGGGATAAGCTGGAGTGGCTGATAGTAGCACAGATACACACAAAAGTAGAGCTGTACATTAACATTAAAGAGAAATATAATATGTAAAATTTATTTAGCAAATACAATAAATGAGTTAAATCATGCGAGGGATACTTTGAGTGTTCATGGTTCTATATAGAACCATTTTCTTCACTAAAGAACCCTTACAGAAGCATCATTTTTAAGAGTCTAGAGCCAAACCACTTTTGTGGTCGATACCAAATGAACACTCAAAGTACCCCTTGCATAATTAAAGCGTTCTTCGCATCGTTATATGGTTCTTCAGATTGATGAAGAATGTGCTGTAGATGGTTCTATATAGAACCTTTTCAAAAAGGGTTCTAGATAGCACCAAAAAGATTCTTCTAGTGTTATGATGTCAAGCATACAACAAAAGAAGAACCCTTTTTGGTGCTAATAGAGCCCTCTTTGAGAGTTCAAGGTTCTATCTAGAACCATTTCTTTACTAAAGAACCCTTGAAGAAGCATCATTTTTAAGAGCGTAGGGCCTGACCGCTTTTGTGGTGGATACCAAACGAACAAAGTACCCCTTGCATGATTAAAGGATTCTTCGCATCTTTATATGGTTCTTCAGATTGATGGAGAACGTGCTGTAGATGGTTCTATATAGAACCTTTTTGAAAAGGGTTCTAAATAGCACCAAAAAGATTCTTTTATTGTTATGATATCAAGCCTATAAGAATAGAAGAACCCTTTTTGGTGCAAATAGAGCCCTCTTTGAGAGTTCAAGGTTCTATATAGAACCATTTCTTTACTAAGGAACCCTTGGAGAACCTTCTTTTTTAAGACTGCAGGTCTGAATGCTGATTATGCTCTGAGTTCAACAGGGCATCAGTGGCCCTGATAAACAGGAGGTTGTGACATGCAGCATTTCTTCAGTTCAAATTCATCGATACATCATCAGCGAGGATGAAAATGTCTTTGTCATCTTACATTTTTGCCTTACTGCCCCGCCCTTACCTGTGCTATTCTAGTGATCATCCATTTAGAACCCTTTTAACAACTCAGCAGATGTTCATCATAGCAGAGATGCTTCAGCTATTAGAATCTCTACTCTAGTTCCTCAGAGTCTCTTTCCAGGAACGAAGAATAACACCTCGGTGCTAGTCAACATCCCTGCACTGCAGAAAATGGTATCTTGTCAAGTAAAATGATCTTAAATACAGTCAAGAAGTCATACATTTCTCCTGTTGATGATGTTGTAAGCTTAATTTAAGACTATTCAACTTATTTCTAGACATTTTTACTTGTTTTTAAGTCATTTTATCAAGTAAAATCATCTCACTATGTTGGCAGATAACTGTGCTTGTTGTAAGAAATGAGCTTGAAACCAGCAAAACTATCTGCCAGTATAGTGAGATAATTTTGCTTAATAAAATGACCTAAAATAAGTAAAAGATTTCTGGAAATGAGCTGGATAATCTTATAATAAGTGCACAACCATCTCAAAATAAGAAAAGTTAGATATATCAACTAGATTTAAGATCATTTCACTTGGCAAGATACTGTTTTTCGCAGTGTAATGTTTTGTCAAGGCCTTTCACAGCTGACTGATATTTTCATACTGCAAAAAATGGTCTCTTGTCAAGTGAAATGATCTGAAATCTAGTTGATATATCTAACATTTCCCATTTTGAGATGGCTGTGCACTTATTATAAGATTATCCAGCTTATTTCCAGAAATCTTTTAATCTTTTTTCTCATTTTATTAAGTAAAATTATTTCACTATACTGGCAGATAATTTTGCTGGTTTCAAGCTCATTTCTTACAACAAGCACAGTTATCTGCCAACATAGTGAGATAATTTTACTTAATAAAATGACCTAAAATAAGTAAAAGATTTCTGGAAATAAGCTGGATAATCTTATAATAAGTGCACAACCATCTCAAAATGGGAAATGTTAGATATATCGACTAGATTTAAGATCATTTCAGTTGACAAGAGACGTTTTTTTGCATTTAAGACCATTTAACTTATTTTTTTTACCTGTTTTAGGTCATTTTATTGAGTAAAATTATCTCACTATACTGGCAGATCATTTTATTTGATAGAATTACTTAAAACAAGTAAAAAAACATGTCTAGAAATAGGTTAAATGGTCATAAATTAACTTAAAACAATATCAACATGAGAAATATTAGGTTTCTTGGCTATATTTAAGATCATTTTACTTGGCAAGACACTATTTTTTGCAGTGAAAAACTCACTTTGCAACGTCACCGACGTAGCTGAGCGTTCCCGACAGAATCCGTTAAAGCTATTTCAAGTAAACGTGCCAGTGAACATCTTTTAAAGCCTGTTTATGTCTGAATAATAATGAAATATGTTTCATGTGTGTGCTTCTATATTACACTGATGAGCTTTTTAGTGTGTCAATACAAGCTACAGTGGCAGTGGCAACAGTAACTAAGGCTGTCAAAATTGTGCAAGCGGTCAGTCGTGTTGATGTAATACGGTTTATTCACGTGAAAGTGACACGCAAGTTTGAACCGAGTCATCACCTGTGATGCTCAGCTCACGTTGCTGGTTCTCAACCAGGTCAGCCTTTGTTTATCTAATACAGTCACAATCAAACGAGCAAATCAAGTCTAATCAAACCAGCGCTGTTTGATTTAGCACGTTCGCCAAGGCCGGCGTCATTCCAGAGAAAACTAATTAAGGTGAGATTTATTAGAGTGCCGTGCTTATCAGGCAAGAAGCTGTAAGTAATCTAGATTTTCTTATCTGCCCTCTCTCTCTGTATGTCAGTCAGTCAGTGTGTCAGCGGCGCGTCCAGCTCTATCTGCCGTGCTGTAAAAAAGCCAGGGACTTTGGCCTCTTATCGCGTTTTAATCAAACAAACCGGCAGAGCTTCAAAGGTCCTGTTTACCTTGCACTTTGTATTTGCATAACAGAGCGCAGGGCCTAACCTACATCCACTGAAGCTGGACAGCAGTGTGGACAATAGCTTGATTTGTTCACATTATCATGATAAATTACAACATAATACACTTTAAATGTATATGATACACTAAGATGGTTCTTCAAGGGTTCTTTAGTAAAGGCAGTCGTCCTATTTAGAACCATGAGCTCTACATAGAACTATTTCATGATTAAATGGTTCTCTGCATGGTGAAATGGTTCTTCAGATCACATATTTTTACTTAAGGCTGCTTGTCTTGAGAAAAGGAAAATCCTAACCGTTTGGACCTATAGACTGACCTATAGACTGACCTATATACAGTTGACATTTGTATGTGCAGTTATACATAGTTAATCATTTTTCTATATTAATAATTATTAATAATTAATATTATTCTGTTCAGCTTATTTTAATATAGATTTTTCTAGGCAACAATTATTTTTCCTTCCATTTCATTATTATTTTATATTTTATACTTATTTTTATTGTTAATTTGTTGTTTCAAAATACTAATATTATGTACTTTCAGATTTTTTAGCATTTTATTTCTATTTTTTTCCCTTCCCTTTAAAAAAATGCTTTTATTTCTTATGCTGGCTTTTGTTTGCCTTCCTCATTTGAGCTGCATTTAATGTTTGAAATGTGCTTTATAATAAAATTATTTTTTTTCCCAGCTTGGAAGCAGCCCTTTTTCCAGTGAGAGATGCACTAATGCACTCTGTCACATAGATTGTGCTACCACACGTCTTTGGCCCAATCCCATTTCTTCTTTTTACCACTACCACTTGTTTTTGAGTGTCACCCTAACCCCTTGGAACTGAATTACAAGGGGTAGTGGTTGAAATCTTCCCTCTGAAATGGGACCCTCAAATAAAAAGAGCATCACTTCATTAACAGCTACCAGCGCTGCCCTGTAGGCAACCCTGCCAGTCTGCAGTGACAGCAGAGGAGGGTAAAGTTCAGCTCCTCACTGCTGGGCTTTAGTTACATTTAGGGCATCATACGCCTTCAAAGAGGGGGACAATTATTTATTATTATCCACCCCTAATTCTTCAGTGATGTGAAGCTGAAGTCAGATATTCACCAGCTTCTTGTTCAAATTTTCCCGTTCCACCTTAAATGGAGAAGCAGTTACATTCTGGCGCTTCAGGCGTCAGAACTGCTGGACTATTTAAGGTGGAACGGGAAAGTTAGCTAGCTAGCTACCGAGACATTAGCATGCTTTTAGTGATTTTTTATGCTTGTTATGAAGAAAACGACCATAATACACTGAAATGACATTAAACTAAGGTAAAACAATGGTTATCATAATTTTTTAACATAGAAAATTCTCACATTTGTGGGCTTCTTTGGTCTCTTGTGCTCCGTCTTGCTGGTTTTTCTTTTTTTCTCATAACACTCTGTTTGAAGTGTCTCTGAAAAACCTCAGTTTGGGGGGCCATGTAGCCCAAACACTTCAACCTACCCCTCTATCGCAACATAAATCAGGGACACCCTACCCCTAGACATGAACAGAGGGCTAATGGCTCAGTGGTAGGGGCGAGGGGTGAAATGGGATTGGGCCCTAGTGTCAAAATGTCATGATACATATTGTGAAAATGTGTTTAAGTATCGTGACACTTATATATTTGCTGTATCGCCCACCACTATGACACATGTTGTTTTTGCCCACCCTTACTGGACAGCTGTGTCTCCTGGGCCCCACTGCTCTGAAGGGTAAAGAGATACATATCTGTCAGAACAGGTGTGCTCCAAACGTGCATATGCCACAGTGTCAGGGCAACAGCACTGAAGTTTCCATACTTGGTATAGGCATGGTTGTTTGTCCGAGTACGAGCGTCTGAACGTATAAGCCGCATGCAGTGAGCCACGGTTACACACATTAGCCACAGCTGCGGCCTTCACGGCTTAAATCACATCTGCTGTGTGGACTGTTTAGCTTTTTCCCCCATTGTGAACATGTCAACAGATGTTGATGTAATCTGGCATTTCTGAGAAGTGCACAAATGTGAAAAACTCTAACACAAGCCACTTGTTAAAACTAACACACCTGCATTTTTCAATTACCGCTCAAACCTGACGCCCCCCTGAAATTTGTCTCAGCTTTAAATACATACTCCTACATTTTCAACCCAACCTCTGTGTGCTGCATTTGTAGTGTATGGTTGATTACCGTGGACAATGATTTCAACATGTTTCCCTGTATTTGGTAAAAAAAACACTTTCACAATAGAAGCCAACGGGCAAAATAAAAGAGTTTGATGTGTTTTATAAACATTGATAAAGTTCAAAACGTACTAGATACGCCTCAAGTCCATATATAGAAATTAAGCTGCAAAAACAGCCCACTTTTGAATGCACTGTTTCTGTGATGTCATGAAAACCAATCCCATTTACATATATCTGCATATTCAGTCTATAGCACTTTAGCCCCGCCCATTCGCACTGAAAGTTATAAGGAGTGTTTCAGCTCGACCTACCTTTTAAATGAGATACAGTTAGAACACTGCTCATTTACATACATCAGTCTTGAGGGTAAAATAACAAAAACATCTCGTTTAATTCCAAGCAATAAAGAAAGACTGGAATATGGTCATGAAAAAACAAGCTAAGGTGTTTTTGGTACATAAAAATACCAATAAGTGCACCTCAAAAATAAAATACAACTCTTTCCAGGGTCCGAAGGCCTATCTTGACAATCTGTTTTCAAAACAGTTTAATGGACAGTCATAACTTTTTTTCCACTTCCCTCTTCCAACTTGAAGCAATGGAACACAGAAAAAAAGGGACAGAGCTTGATAAACATCAGCAACATCAGCTCCAGCTGTACGAGTGTTTGGTTTGAGATGATTTTAACAGTGAAGTCTCATCTTACCGCAATTTTCCACATTTAACAGCTAAAAAACTTTGGAAATGTACCCACACTGTTAAACCCTGGTAGAAAACAAAAGGGTTAAATTCTTGAAATAGTCAGGACGGTTTTCTTAGGGGTATCTAGGTAGGTTTGATCAAGTAAGCTCTCCCATTGGTTTGGACATCAGGAGCTGGACAGAAGGCTTTACACTGATTCATAAAGTTTTTAAAAAATGTACTAGATATGCCCCAAGTCCATTAATCAATCAATCATACTTTGAATTACAATGGGACCAATTTTGGGGTCCCATTGTAAATCAAAGCATTTGAGGACCAAGGAGTCAATCAGTCATTCTTTGATTTACGATGGGACTAATTTTGTGATTAAAAAAATCACTCTAGTACTTCTAGAGTATAGTTCTAGATACGTCACTGACTGTGAAAACGAAAAGTGCCGGCAGCTCTATGCCAGGACTCTTTACTGAGTCGCTAAAACTGCACATATAAACTCAAATATATTGCTGCTGTCGGAAGAAAACCTTGTACGTCCATTTTTGACATTTTTCACTTTTTGACATAATTTGAAAATACTTTTTGTCCTTTACATAGTACATAAATTTCATGATGAATGGACCAAAAGAAATGACCTAAATTTACTTGGAAAAAAGTCTGGTTCCATTGACTTACATTAAAAGTAAAGTATGTTTTTTCCTTCTCCTGTAAAGTTACCATTTTGGAGATATAACAGCAATATGCTAATGTCTGTTACAAACTTCAAATGAAACATGGAATGTTTTTTACAACCTTTAAATGTTGACGTTTAATCTTGAACAGGTAAATAAAATGTGTGAATTGCCACTAGCTTGGGGCTAACATAGTATTAGAATCACACAGGCATGCTAGCAGAAATTAGCATTACCCTAGAGGTGTTTTTCCCTCATTTTTGAGTTCTGAGTGAGATTTGTGGCCCAAACCGAGGGCCAAGCTCTGACAGTCACAGTTCTCCACTGCTACAGCTTAAAAACAGACCAAAACCGAGCCGCCTGTGTTTGGTAAAATAAGCTGGTGGAATGACACCGCAGGTTCTTTAAATATGCACGGAGGGCTTAAGTAATTCTTCAGTATACGTAACGCCACTGAATTAAAGCCCCGGATCGGGTGTTATGAGGTGGCGGTTGATGGTTGTTGATTATCTTGATGTGTGGTGGCGTTGGGTAGCAGCCACAGACTACCTGCAAAACCCCTCTCCACTAATGAAATCTGGCCAATCCACTTACCCCCGACTGATTTTCTCCCGGTCACTCAATTCATATGAAGAGCTGCTCCACAAAATGAAGGACAATCACGTTTACATGTTTAAAATGTTACAGATTAATGAACTAACCTCTTCAACATTAACGGTTTAAGACCAGGACCAGGATGGACTTCATGTTTGTCCACATTTCAACTCACTCTAACTACAGGATTTGAACATTAAACATAATATTAAACTTAAACATTAGTTTGATAGTAGATACTGAACAAATTGTGGTAGATACTGAATAATTCATATTAGTTAGCGAATAAATTGTGGTAGATAGTAAAAAATCCATTATATACTTAATAATTCATAGTAGATACTGAATAGTTCATAGTAGATACTGAATAATTCATAGTAGAAACTGAATAATTTATAGTAAATAATGAATAACTCACAGTAGTTACTGAATAAATTGTGGTAGATACTGAATAAATTGTGGTAGATACTGAATAATTCATAGTAGCTACTGAAAAATACATGGTAGATACTGATTAGACTGCGGTAAACACTGATTAGATTGTGGTAGATACTCACTGGATTGTGGTAGATATTGAATACTTCATAGTGGATAGTGAATAAATTGTGATAGATACTGAATAATTCATAGTAGTTACTGAATTATTCATTGTGGACACTGAATAAATTGTGGTAGATAATGAACAATTCATAGTAATTCATAGTCGATATTAAATACATTGTGGTAGATACTGAAAAAATCATATTATATATACTGGATAATTCACAGTAGATACTTAATAATTCATAGTAGATACTAAATACATTGTGGTAAATAATAAATAATTCATAGCAGTTAAGGAATTATTCATAGTAGATACTGAATAAATTGTGGTAGATACTGAATAATTCATAGTATATATTGAATAATAAGTCTAATGATTGTTGTACATTGTTAAAGATTAAAGACTAAAGATTGTTGCCATGTAAGGCTGTGTTTAACAATCATTTAAAAATATACAGGGATTTATATTGCCCCCTACACTTCCTGTAGCGTACTGCAATTTGTCAGAATGACCACGTGGATCATACGAACGTTACACAGCATTATGGAACGCTTTTGTTCTTTGTCAATGACCGAGTTGCTGTAGTCCTAGTGCAAATAACCATGTAAGCATGTTGTACTCGCTCCCGAAGTGTTAAATCACAAGCCTATCTGCCTTAAGCCAAGACCAGTGTCCTTAAGCGCATGTTTGTAATGGAAAAAGAGAAGGAGCCAGAGCCGGTTGAGTGGCTTAGCCCATATAAAACTCTGCCAACAGCTCAGGCCCAAGCAGCTCAATGGGAGCAAGAACAGGTGTCAGAACACCTTAACAAAGCTCACGCAACATTCCTGGACATTTATAGACTACAGAGGGCTCGCAGCATGGCCACTCAACTGGATTAGGGGCTCCAAGACTGAAGGGGAAATAAAACTAGGCCTTTGCAGGGGACCATGGACAACAGTAAAGGAAATATGGAGAGGAGACCTTGACTATAGAACCTTCTTTCATGGTTTTAGGTGACCATCCCTTTTACGATGTTCTTTGATGAGGGCACATGATGTGACATTACCAAACATAATAATAAACGTATTCCGCTGCCTGATAAACTTCAGTTATGCAATCCAAACAAAATTTTCAGCTGCTACAGTTTTGACCACAGTGATATTTCCCAACTCCATTACCATAATCTACTTGTTCTGAACAATTCTGCAGTTTCCAGGACTGACACCCTTGGTTCAATGGACCAGGATGGACTGGATTGCTGGCTACTGGTGTGACTTGAGTGCAGGAACCGGTCACGCAAAGCCAGACAACAGGACTGGAGCTGGGAAGCTAAATGTAGTGTAACAAAAACAGAAGTTTGAAACTTCATGCTGGTGCTCATATCAGCCTCAATGATCACTTGGAATGAGAAAAGTTTGGGAGATAGCCCTAACATATGAGCTGTACCCCTTTCAGAAGGCAAAAGGACTGTAAAAAATAAGAAAAGTCAATGTTTCACTGCTTATTCTGTTAAAATTCATGTTAGCCTCACTTAGGGGTGGGCAATATGATAATATGTTGTCATTATCATGATAAATTGCATGAAGATTCACTTTTCTGTTTACACCTTGGGTAGCATTTTATTTACTACCCAAAATGACCACTGGAACCACCGGTTTTCATATATAATGCTGACAATGGTAAAACTGTGGTAAGTCTAAAAAGGTCATTAAAAGAGGTATTTTGCATTACATTGCTAAGTGTGTATTTTTAAAATATGTTTTAGGTCAAAAACCTCTGAAAACTATCATGAAACAATGTCTCATGCATTGGGTGGTGTATTCAAAACCATTTTATGTAATAAATCTATGAGATAGCTTTAAGCAGCATTAAAGTGTTTGGACATCTGGTTCCTATCACCACCTTTGTAAAAAATTCTAAACTATTCTGCTTCTCCAGAATGAAGCATTTCACATCAAACCACTGTGAAGGACTTTGTCTACACCTAAACCATCTAATTATGCATACATTTTGAAAACTCACTGGGGTCATCCTTTAAATAGTATTTTTGCAGATACAAATAATAACAAAAAAATAAAAACGTTCCCCCAGTGTTTTGGCGATACTTTTTCCATTACGCAACTGGCTCATAAACCTCAGAAAAACCAAACATCGTGATGCACATCACAAGAAAACTGTTCAGTATCGTGATGTTTTATGTTTTGCTATATCGCTCGGCTGCAAGGACACCTTTTCGCCGGAGTGGCGCTGTTTCCCCGCTTCGCTCTCCACCAATTTTTATACTGTATTTATTATAACAAGGAGGCTTTGTCACTTTCGTCGCTTTTTAAAGCACTTAAACAGCTATGACAGTGTACGAACAGCATGTCGCCGGTCACTTGGGACCCATTCCCTTTCTATTTTGTCCGTGGTTTAATTCCCAGTGACAGAAGTAGGTCAATAGAGCAGCGAATGAGTGCCACACTCTCAGGGCGGCCATAGCGACAGCGAGGTGCGGAAAAACAACAACAACCGCACACTTTCCCACCTTAAAACTCCTTCTAAAACTCACAGACTCTCAAAAAACCTTCCCCATTTCTCATTCAAGTGATTTATACACGTATTAAGGCGTTATAATGTTAAAAACAGGCGACCAAAAAGTCTCTGAAGCTCAAAACAACAACATGGCGGTTAAGTTAGCACACGATGCTAACAGAATAACCAACAACAGCGTTAACGTTATGATAAACATGCAGAGAAGACGTTGCCTTAAAATGTCAGCTTTCTGCTTGAACGCGGGGCGAAAACTGTGTCAGTAGGTGGCGAAATATAGTTTTAATCGCACAGCTTGCCTCTTACATAATCTAAGTTGGCGCTGTGCACTTCCAAAACTTCATCGGCTCCCTATTCGCCAGCTTACTTGCACGAATTTTCCCGTTCCACCTTAAATGGTGCAGCGGTAACGTTCGGGCTGTGGCACCAGAGCGTAACCGCCGCACCATTTAAGGTGGAACGGTAAAATTCGAAAAAGACGCTGGCGAATACGAAACTGACTTAAGCTTCGCGAACAAATAAACGTGCAATAATAAAGAATACGAGCTTATTTCATTTTTAAAAAGCCTTAAATGTTGATCTGACTGGCTTAAAACATGTCATAGCTTTTTGAGACTGTTTTAAGCAAGAATACACCAGTAAAAGTACAAATAGCATTAAAATTGTTCAGCCAACTCGCATTTACTGTATTTTATACATCATATCCTGTCAAAACTTACCTCTCATCTTGATGCCAGGTCTATATTATCTGCGAACAGTGCAACTCCAGAACATCTGACCGCTGAGTGTGTGAATCAGGTGAAATGTTCAGAGCTCCGGAGCGGAGCGGTGCAAAGACACTGAAGCAGCTAAAGCGCATAAGTTTTCCTGTTGCTTGTCCGTCTCCGCTAAAACCGAGCAAACCGAGCGAATGTTGGTCAGGTTTCTTTCTGTTTTTATTCCGATGCGCCCGAATCTCGTCGCCGTTGTTGTTTCGTTTATTCGTTTGTTTGTTTTTCTTGCATTCATGCACGCGGTGCAGCGGTTGCAGTACAGTAAATGCACTTCTCCTTCTCCTCTCCCGCGGCTTTGCCTCTCTCTCTCTCTCTCTCTCTCTCTCTCTCTCTCTCTCTCTCTCTCTCTAACCTACTTTCGGCGCGTGGACTCTCACATGATCTCGCGCTCGACCAGCCCGCCTCGTGCCCCCGGGTGTGTATGTGTGAGAAACTGTGGCAGTGTGTCACCACCGCAGCAGCACAACCACAAGCACTGCGGGAATGTGCTCGCGCCCCGGTCTGCTCCTGTGGAAGCTCCTCGCGCCTCTGTTCGTCTCCCTCGAGACGCTCAGCTGGCAGGAGGAGAAGATGAAGACGAGATCAAAGCAAAAACGAAACGAGGTCAAAAGGTCAAACACACTTGACTCAGTAATAATCAGTTAATGCACATGCGCACTGTTTTTACATGCATTCACCTATTTTTAGCACACGTATATTTAGCATTGGTATCTCCCAGATAGTATATTAGAGTATATTGGGTCGCTGTTGGCCCACTTATGGCAAAGCTGGAGGCCCAATGGCTTTTTGCTCAGTGTAGTCCAGGCGGCCCACCAGCAATTAAGCAGAGCATTAGATAAAAATGCCACTTTTCTTCACTCATTTTCCACTCACAGTCCAGTTTACTCATTTGTCTATTATTTCTCTCTTTTGTTTTCCTTTGTAAATTAGTTTGGTATGTAATTTTAGCAGCAGTATCATAAATAAGGCTGGTTCTACAGCTGTAACCAGTCTAGCACTGTGTCAGCAACATCATTGTATATTAGGCCTAGTCATTCATTGTTTCTCTCAGCATTGTTTCTCTTATTTTCCACAATAAAAGACTGTGTGCATTTAAAATCAGTTTGAGGAGATTAAATACTCCAGTCTTAAAAACCATAAACCATAAACACTCGAAGAAGCTTTTGCATGCTTAAATGGTTCTTTGCATGGTGAGATGGTTCTTCAGATTGATGGAGAATGTGTTGTATATGGTTCTATATAGAACCACTGTCATTACTAAGAGCCTCTGAAGAGCCATCTCCTCAGATTTTAAATGCACATAGTCTTTTATTTTGGAGAATAAACTAAGACAAATGTTACTAACTGCACTCTTAAAAAGACGGCTCTTCAGGGGCTCTTAGTAATGACCGTGGTTCTATATAGAACCATGAACACTCAAAGAACCTTTTGCATGCTCAAATGGTTCTTTTCATGGTGAAATTGTCCTTCAGATTGATGGAGAATGTGTTGTGTATGATTCTATGTGAACCTTTTTGAAAAGGGTTCCATATAGCACCCAAAAGCGTTCTTCTATCATCATGATGTCAAGCTTGTTACAGTAGAAGAATCTTTTTGTTGCTACGTAGAACCATTTTCAAAAAGGCTCTACCATATACAACACATTCTCTGTCAATCTGAAGAACCATTTCACCACGCAAATAACCATTTAAGCATGCAAATGAGTGTTCATGGTTCGATGTGTGCTTGCTATCTGGGTTCTTACTTGGCTGTTCTCTGCGCTTCATTCAAATGCACTGGTGCTTAGAATTTGCATGATTCAAATATATTGCCGTCAACACAATTCTCACCAAAAGAGGCAAACTGGAAGGCGGCACTTGCGTTGGTGTACGGCAGTCGCCTCAGGGGGTGATCAACAGGTGTAGGATGTTAAAGTGAATGTGTTGTTTTTACTTATTATTATTTATTATTACTTATCTTGGACATCTTTAATCCAGACCTGGAAGTGAAGGAATTTCAGTGCATTTGATGCCTTTATGAAGTGCGTGTGACTGTAGTTTAATCATATCAGCCTGGCTTTGGCCTAAAGATGGTCCAATATTACCAATTTAACAAAGGCCTGAATTTTATGACTATAAATAATATATAAATATAGCCATGACTATGGAATGACTGAGCTACTACTATAAAATTGAAACAAAGATGGGAAAAATTATTTAAAAAGTACTGTTTTGCAGTTTATAATTTGTCATTAATAGGGATTTAAATGGCCAAGAACCATCCAGCAGGTCTAAACATATACTAACAAAAATGTCTATGCCTTAAAAATAACTGTCGTTACTGAATAATAAGCCTTAGGATGTAATAAGGCTGGATATTTTAAGGGTTAAGTATCCCTCAAAGAGTGTTACATAAAATTCAATGATAAAATGACTAATATTACATTAGAATCTCTCAGTCTTTAAGGGACTTTAGTCTAGTTTCTAGTTCTAAATGATCATATTAAAAAAGAATCTCAAGGAGTGGATTGAAAAAGGAGAAATAAAAAGTGTGAGCATCACAGATAAGATGCATTAATAACACTGAAGAGATGCAAATATCACTGTGTCTCTCACGGGTCTGTAAACAACAACAAAACACACAATCAGATCCTCATCTGTAATCAACAACAACTCATCAAGTGTCATTAAAGAGCACTCAGCTTAACAAAGCGTATGTGGAGGAGTGACAGAGAGAGATAGAGGGAGAAAAAAAGAGAGAAAGGTGACAAAGAAGAGAGAGCTAGAGAGAAGAAATAGAGTGATAGAGAGAGAGAGAGAGGAGAGGAAAGAGATGAGAGAAAGAGAAGAGATAAAGAAGGGTGAAAGTGAGAAAGAGAGACAAAGAAACAGCGAGCGATAGACAAAGAAAGAAGAGAGAGGGTGAAAGGAAGAGACGAGAGAAAGGAGAGATAGAGAGTAGGGTGAAAGAGAGAGAAAAAAAGAAAGACGAGACAGAGAGAAAGGAGATAGCATGAGAGACGAGAGAGAATGAGAGAAGTGAAAGAGAGAATGAGAAAAAGATAGAGAAAGAGAGACAAAGAAACGAAGAGTGATAGATAAAGAAAGAAAAGAGAAAGTAAGAAAGGAAAGAGATGGGAGAAAATCAAGAGATATAAAGAAGGGTGAAAGAGAGAAAGAAGAGAGGAAATGAGAAAGAAGAAGGAGAGGGAGACAGAGAGAGGAGAATGAGAAAGAGAGACAAAGAAATAGAGCAATAGATAAAGAAGAGAGAGGAAAGAGACGAGAGAAAGAGATGCAAAGAAGGGTGAAAGAGATAGAAAAAGAGAAAGAAGGAGAGAGAGAAGAGAGAAAATGAGAAAAAAGAAGGAGAGAGAGACAGAGGGAGAGGAGAATGAGAAAGAGAGACAAAGAAACAGAGAGCAATAGATAAAGAGAGAAGAGAGAGGAGAGAGGAAAGATGAGAGAAAGAGACGTAAAGAAGGGTGAAAGAGAGAAAAAGAGAAAGAAGGAGAGAGAGAGAGAGAGAGAAGAGAGAAAATGAGAAAGGAAAGAGACAGGAGAAAGAGAAGAGATATAAAGAAGGGTGAAAGAGAGAGAGAGAAGAGAGAAAATGAGAAAGAAGGAGAGAGAGAGGAGAATAAGAAAGAGTGACAAAGAAACAGTGATCGATAAAGAAAGAAGAGATAGAGGAGAGAGGAAAGAGAAAGAGATACAAAGAAGGGTGAAAGAGAGAGAGAAGAGAGAAAATGAGAAAGAAGAAAGAGAGAGAGGAGATAGTGTGAAAGAGAGGAGAAAGAGTGAGAGAAGTGAAAGAAAGAGAGAGAAAGAGAAAAGGAGATAGAGAAAGAGAGACAAAGAAAACAGAGCGATAGACAAAGAAAGAGGGAGAAATGAAAGACGAGGCCCAGGCTGGCTATGTAAATACAGTTTATTCTAAGAATGTCTTTGATGAAAACAAATAGCAGTGATAAAAATAACAGAGGCGGTGAATGAAAACAGTTGGGCAGAAGTGCGTGAGTGACTGAGCGAACGAGGGAGGGAGGGATGGAGGGAGGGAGGGTAAAATGGAAGGCCTATGATGTAACCTGGGAGTCTCTATTATGAAAGGAGGAGAGGAGAGATTATAGTAAGTAGGTTAGTGGAACAAGACTGGAACTGAGAGGGCTTTGTCACCCCTCCTCTCTCAATCTCTCTCTCTCTCTCTCTCTCTCACTCTCTCTCTCTCTCTCTCTCTATTCCCTTCTTCCGCACCCCCACCCTCGTCGCTGATTTGTTTACACCGGGCATCCTGTGCCTGCTGTCTTGTGTTTCTTGTTTGTTTTTTTTCCCCTCGCTCTTCCTCTTCACAACTCACACCGTTCCTCACTGCGATAAGAGCTTTTCTTTGTGTGCCTCTTCCTTTGTGCCGAAGGCCCCATTCTGAGTGTAATATCTCTGTTATAACCCACACTTTGGGCTTTATACTCTTCTATAGTCCCTTTCTCTCCCACCTCATTTCACCCGTGTGAATCTTTTTTTGGCCTGTGTTTGGAAAGGCCTCCCGGCGCAGGACGGAAAATGGGGAAATTTGAGGAAATTATGACCAAATCCTGAGCAGAAACTCAGCAGTGTGTGTTCATTTTCTCAGAGCCTTTATTTCTCTCCTCATTCATCGACTGTTTGTGTTTGTCTTCCTCTTTCAGCAGCTCTCTTCCTTCCCTCGCTCCCACTTACTCATCCTCTTTGAAGCTCTCTTCCTCTCTCTGTGTTCTCTGTTAGCCTCTCTCTCTCTCTCTCTCTCTCTCTCTCTCTCTCTCTCACTGACTCTGTCCTCCTCTTTCTCTGTCACTTACTCCGACACGCACACTCACATGCAACGTCACTGACCTCCTGACCTTCTATCTTATATAACTTCTGTGGCACAGTGTTCCTAACCGGAGCTCGGAGAACGAGGGGAGGGGCAGCACGGTGCGGCACGTAGGCCATTCTACAGATTACACTCCAGAGAGGGGGAGAGATTAAATAACATTATGATTTACAACCCCATTTCCAAAAAAGTTGGGACGCTGTGCAATGATGTGCAAATCACTTAAACCCTATATTTCCCTGAAAATAGTACAAAGACAACATATCAATGTATTGTTTTTTGAAAAATATATGCCCATTTTGAATTTGATGCCAACAACACGTTACAAAAAAGTTAGGGCAACAAATGGCTGGAAAAGTTGTGTAATGCTAAAAAAACACCTGGTGGTTAATTGGCAACAGGTCAGTAACATGACTGGGTATAAAAGAGCATCTCAAAGAGGCGGAGTCTTTCAGAAGTAAAGATGAGGAGGGGTTCACCACTCTGTGAAAGACTGCACCATCAAATAGTGCAACAATTCAAGACTAACGTTTCTCAACGTAAAACAGCAAAGAACTTTTGCTTTTCATCATCTACGGTACATAATAACATTAAAAGATTCAGAGAATCTGGAGAAATCTCTGTATGTAAAGGACGAGGCCAAAAACCAGTATTGCTGGCCGTGATCTTTGGGCCCTCAGGTGGCACTGCATTAAAAACAGACATGATTCTGTGGTGAAAATCACTGCATGGGCTCAGAAACACTTCTGAAAACCACTGTGTGTGAAAACAGTTCATCACTGCATCCACAAATGCAGGTTAAAACTCTAAAACGCAAAGAAGAAACCACATATAAACAGGATCCAGAAACGCTGCCACCTTCTCTGGGCTTGAGCTCATTTAAAAATGGACTGAAGTGAAGTGGAAAAGTATCCTGTGGTTGACGAATCAACATTTGAAATTCTTTTTGGAAATCACGGACACTGTGTCCTCCAGGCTAAAGACCACTCAGCTTGTTATCAGCGCACAGTTCAAAGCCAGCATTCATGATGGTATAGGGGGGCATTAGTACACATGGCATGGGTGACGTGCACATCTGTGAAGGCACCATTAATGCTGAATGATATATACATGTTTTGTCAACATATGCTGCCATCCAGACGACGTCTTTTTCAGGGAAGGCCTTGATTATTTCAGCAAGACAATGTTAAACCACATTCTGAATGGTTTACAGCAGCATTGCTCCGTATTGAAGGAGTCCAGGTGCTAAACTGACCTTCCTGCAGTCCAGACCTGTCACCACTGAAAACATCTGGCACATCATGAAATGAAAAACATAACAAATGAGCCCCCGAACTGTTGAGAAGCTGAAATTCTATATCAAACAAGAATGGAAAACATTTCACTGTGAGAACTACAGCAGTGTCTCCTCAGTTCCCAAACTCTTACAGAGTGTTGTTAAAGACGAGGTGATGAAACACAGTGGTAAACAGGCCCCCGTCCCAACTTTTTTGGAATGTGCTGCTGGCATCAAATTCAAAATGGGCACATATTTCTCAGTTTCAACAATTGATATGTTGTGTTTGTAGTATTTTCCTTTAAAAATATGGTTTACATGATTTGCATATCATTGCATTCTACTTTTATTTACATTCTGCACAGCGTCCCAATGGGCATATTGGGAATGTTGGGATTATTGGGACTGTTAGGAGTGTTGGGGTGTGGGTAATATTGGGAATGTTGGGAATGTTGGGAGTGTTGGAATGTCTGGGAGTGTTGAAAGCATTGCGAGTGTTGGAAGCATTAGGATTGTTTGGAGTTTTAAGAATGATAGGAGTGTTGGTATTGTTGGAAATATTTGGAAGTATTGGGAGTGTTGAGAGTATTCAGAGTATAGGGAGTGTTGGGAGCTTTGAGAGTGCTGATATACTGGGAGTGTGGGGAGTATTGGGATCACTGGCAATGCTGGGAATATTGGGAGTGTTGAGAGTGATAGTATTGTTGGCATATTGGGAGTACTGGAAAGTATTGTATGTTGGGAGTGGTGCAAGTGCTGGGTATGTTGTGAGTGTTTGATAGGGTTGGAGTATTGGAAGTGCTGGGAATACAGGCAGTGCTGGAGGGTTGGAATTTTGGAAATGTTTGGTAGTATTGGCAGTATTGGGAGTGTTGGGAGTACAGTGAGTGCTGAAGAGTTGGGAATTTTGGAAATATTTGGTAGTATTGGCAGTATTGGGAGTGTTCGGAGTTCAGTGAGTGCTGAAGTGTTGGGAATTTTGGAAATATTTGGTAGTATTGGCAGTATTGGTAGTGTTGGGAGTACATGGAGTGCTGAAGTGTTGGGAATTTTGGAAATATTTGGTAGTATTGGCAGTATTGGGATTGTTGGCAGTACATGAAGTGCTGAACTGTTGGGAATTTTGGAAATATTTGGTAGTATTGGCCGTATGTGGGCAGTGTTGGAAGTATTGAGCACAATGGAAAAGTTGGGAATACTGAGAATACTGTAAGTATTGGGAGCACTGGGAGTATTTGGAATATTGAAGGTGTTGAGAATTTTGGTTGAAAAGGCTGATGAAGGAATACATTTACCTCTCTCCTGCTCTCCCTGCAGTGGATAAAGTGCAAGGTTTTTTTTTTTGCCTGAGAGGATTATTTTAGACTTCACCTCTCATGGCTGTAATCCCTCCCCTCCCCTCGCTCTTATCCCGTTAATCTGCTGCCTCCCCTCCCCATTCGCTCCCAGCTCCATATAATCCCTTTGCCGAGATTTCATCTCAACCCTGCTCTCCTCCTCTCCTTTCATCCTTCCTGCTTTCCTTTTTCCATTTCTCTCTCTCCAAACCTCTCCGCAGTTCACTCAGTTCAGATTTATTACTATGACCATATTTAGATATAATATTGCCAAAGCATCAATAAAGTAGCAAGAAATAAAATGCAGGGATGTAAAAGACACATTTCAGTTACAGAAAGATTTAAAAACACTGTGAGCACTGAGAGTTTATAGAAAGAGCTGAAAACACATTTCAGACTTTCAACTAACTTGGACTTTAGACTAAAATCCTTTTGCTTTATTATACCTTAATTATGTTTATTTTATTAAAACTAATGATTGAACATTCAATTTTGTCACCAAAACAAGCATAACACTACCAAACTTTACCAAATGTTTCAGTAGTGACTGTTTAAAGTGACAATTTTAGCTCATTTTAAGCAGAACTCAAAAACAAAGCCAGTACATGGCCAGCAAACACAGCTTTGAACAGTTGTTCACACATAAAATGATCATATTTTTCTTTAATCCCTTAAAATTCCAGGCTTATTACATACTAAGGTTTACTGGTCAGTAACTACAGAGACCCAATGCAAACTGGTTGAGCTATTCTTAGGTTATAGAAGTGTGTGATAAAACCTGGCCTTTTAAGGGGTTAAAGCACAAGTACCTAACTGCAGAAAATCTGTGTTTCGGTAGTGACTATTCTTAATATTCCACACTGATTTCCAAACTTTGGGGCAAACTTAATTCAAAACAATATAATGGGATCTAACTGCTCACCATGTGGCCATGAGGGACAGGGATGCAGCCTTAGGCTGTGGCTAAAATAACACTGTGGACTAAAACTCTTTTCCTGTGTTTCAGTACCTGTTTTAACGAGCCCTCGTCCACTCGGACTCATTATTTCCTCCCAGTGGGAATTCCCAGTGCCATCTTAACGGCTGCTCAATTAAAGGGTGTTAGATGAGCTCTCAGAGGGGTGAGGGATCGAGCGAACACCAGTGTGGACTTTAGCAGCAGAACTTACCCAAAAATCATTGCGAACTGACGCATTTTCCTTTTCAAATCCCAAAAATAATGGTGGAAAATGCTACTTATAAGCTACAGCAAGAAACTACTTCAAAAAGCTTAACATTTCAAAACCATAACATTCGATTTGCTGGAGTTTAGGTTATAAAGTACTCCATCAGTTATTCTCGCGTTTCGTGTCACGTCACACTGTATAGTCGCCACTATTTTGAGGACTGAATCAGGGAGTGACTGTGCTGTCGCGATGCCTCTAATCTGCTGTGCTGTGTGAATGATCAACCTGCAAGACGCGACAGAAGCTGAGAGACAAGAGACACACAGACCTTTAATTCAGTGTTTTCACTCCAGGTTTGGAGCCGCTGCACTGTATAGTTTAGTGTTTCTCTGCTGTTCACACCTCGTTCAGCTCAAGAAGGGATTAATTAGCTGATAATATCAGGTATTTTAACCAGGGAAACCACAGTTATGCAGTGCAGGGGTTTCAGGACTGGAGCTGAACTCTGAACTAACTGCACTAACTTACAGAATCACGTCTGTCGAAACACGACGTCGTTTTCCGACCCACGACATTCAGTCTGATATTTAAGGTTTATGTTTCTCCATTCAAACCTCATTTAAATCTCCAGAAACAGAGAGTAAAGTTATACCGGCTGTCTGCAGCTCCGTTAGGGGGCGACTGTTTATCTCTCGGCCGTAAACATTAGTGAAAGCTACCTAAAGGCCAGCATTGATCACATCTGTGTTAATTAGCTGATGTCGTTACCCTCCTATGATGACGGAGTTTTCTCCTCTTTATGCAACACCATGGGATCCTTTACCCACCCTGACATGAAGAGCTGGTGGGCTTCTGTGCTTTTAAATCCCTGAGAGACTCACCAAAATAGGGAGACGGGTTGAGCATGAGATAATATATGTCCATAGAAAATAAATGTCAGGAAAACTCAAATTCGGTAGGTTTCCGCCAGTTTAAGTGGGACCAGGATTTCAGGGGGATCACAAGGATCACAGTCTATTTTACCGACTTTGTCAAGGAAACGTTTTCTCTTCCAGTGTAAGGAGAGTAATTTTAGCCATCTTTCACCTCTAGTTACGTTCATGCGGAGTAGCGAAGCCAGAAATCTGGTCCCAAATATGGCGGCCAGAACATGTATGTTATGGTCAAATGTCTTAAAAAACACTTTGCATTGCAAAGTTCGCGTGACTAGCCAATTAGATCACTGAGGCTAACCTGCCGAGCGCCAGTGCGTTCCGTTTAAATAATCCCCTCCTCCCCTTCTGCCATGAGTGGACGCTTGCGTAACACAGGTGTGACACACATCCGAGTGGTGAGTCAAAGTGGGTGAGGCTAAGTTATAAATAGAACTAAAATGACCCTTTTGTGTTTTGGTAGTAACCAAATGAGGGACAGCCTTATTTTTTTAAATAAAGTTTTTATTTTAAAAAATTAAACTCATAAATCTAAATCTTTCAACTTCAACTAAAAAATTAAAAAAAAACCACTGAAAAAAAATACAAAAAAGTAAGTATTTAAGGTTTAGGGTTTGGGAGAGACGATAGAAAGTGCCCTATAAATAATGATTTTGTATACATTTAGCTTATTATCAACGGTCCATATCAGTGACTTTAAACATGGCACTGTTAAAGGATGGCACCTCTGCCACAAGTCAGCTTGTGAAATCCTGCTAGATCTGCCCCAGACAACTGTAAGTGCTATTATTGTCAAATGGAAGCATCTAGGAGCAACAACAGCTTAGCCATGAAGCAGTAGGCCACACAAACCCACAGAGTGGGGCTGCCGACAGCTGAAGCACACAGTGTCTATCTTATGTTGAATCACCTACTAAAGAGTCCCAAATTGCCTCTGGAAGCAACATCAGCAAAAGAACTGTGCATTAGGAGCTTCACGAAATGGGTTTCCATGGCTGAGCAGCTGCACACAAGCCTGAGATCAAAATGCACAATGCCAAGCGTTGACTGGAGTGGTGTAAACGCCGCCACTGGACTCTGGAGAAGGAAACGTATTCTTGTGGGGTGATGAATCAGCTTCTCTGTCTGTCAGTCTGGTGGACGAGTCTGGGTTTGGTGAACGCCAGGAGAACGTTACCTGCCTGACTGCATTGTGCCAGCTGTAAAGTTTGGTGGAGGAGGGATAATAATATGGGATTGTTTTTCAGGGGTTGGTCTAGAACCCTTAGTTCCAGTGAAGGGAAATCGTAAGCAGCTCCGTAAAGTCATGGCTGGGTGAGCCTGGTGTGGAAGAACTTGACTGGCCCTCACAGAGCCCTGACCTCAACCCCATCCCACACCTTTGGGATGAACTAGAACGGAGATTGTGAGCCAGACCCTCTCGTCCAACATCAGTGTCTGACCTCACAGATGCTCTTCTGGATAAATGGGCAGAAATTCCCACAGACACTCTCCAACATCTTGTAGGAAGCTTCCCAGAAGAGTGGAAGCTGTTACAGCTGCAAAGGGGGACTAACTCCATATTAATGCCTATGGATTTAGAATGGGATTCATAAAAGCTCCTGCAGGCGTCCCAATACTTTTGTCCATATAGTATATATTTACAAACAGGGCAATAAATAACGCATATAAATCAAGCGTGTGGTGATTGTTGTCATACTGTGGCAGGCAGATATATACTGTCTTGTCCTGTTCTTTTCTCCTAATTGGATAGTCTGTAGAGAAACAGCTAAATTGGACATGAACGATTGAGTTTTTTTGAGCCTATATAAAAATAAATCAGTGCAATTAGAGTGACTACAGAGTGTCTTCAGTGGCCTCAGTTAATTGGGGTCGTTGATCATTCCAGAAATGGGTTAGTTTTTCTACCGTTCGGAGAGTTTCCTCTGTCTTCTGCTAGAGCTCATGTTTTCCAAGGATGGCCTGGTTCTCTCCAGATGGAGAAAAGTGCGTCATGTGAGCATTCGCTGGAGAAAAATAATGGCTGGAGTGATGAGTCACTGAATCAGAATCAGTCGTGGAGGCCGAAACAAAGGAAAAGACGCAGCGTGTCCGGCTGCCAGAGTTAAAAGCACAGAGATCTCGGGGCGCTCCATTTTCGGTTTGATCCCAAGTGCTTTGGAAAGGAACACGACCGCACGTCATCTGGGCCCGTTCTGTTTACGAGACACACGAAGCAGACGTTACGGTGGCTGTGAGGCTGGTTTCGAGACTTTGTAAACCGTTTCTGAGGTGAATACCTGACGAATGAGTGCGGCGTCCTCACAGTAATGACACACCAGCAGCAATGCTCATTACCGCCAGAGCGTTTTCACCCGTTAACTGCGTCTGTGCTGCCGCTCCGGCCTGATAACACAAACACAGCCAAACACAGCCGGACTGATTAAAGGACCCAATAATTGTTCTGTAATTTTCATATCATTTTCTATAATTTCTCAGAAGCCTGTAAAAGGAGTTCTGAGAAAAGAGAGAAAGAAAGAGAGAGAGAGAGAAAGAGAGAGAGACAGAGACACAGAGAGAGAGAGAGAGAGAGAGAGAGAGAGAGAGAGAGAGACAAAGGAAAGAAAACAAAAGAGGACCTGAAAAGGTGCCTGTTAATAGACTCGTTATCTACACAATGACTGACAGTCAAAAGGAGAAAATGTCTGTGTTTCTATGGAGGAGAAAGCAGGGAAACCCAACTGACCTCCAGCTCTCCCTCTCTCTTTTCCTCCTTCTCTTTCACTCTCTCTCCTTTACTCTTTTCTCTGTCTCCTACCCTTTTTTCTTTTTCTTTCATTCTCTCTCTCACACATTCTCTTCATCACTCTTTTTTCCTTCTCTCCCTCTCCCCCTCTCTTTTCTCTATCTCTTGCACTCCTCTCTCTCTCTCTCTCTCTCTCTCTCTCTCTCTCTCTCTCTCTCTCACTGTTGTTCCTCTCTGTCCCCCACATTTGTCTCTGTCATTTTCTTCTATCTCCCTCTCTCCCCAATTCTTCGTTCTCTCTCTCTATCACTTTTTCTGTTTCTCTCTCTATCTTTGCACTCTTTGCCTCTCCCTTATTGTTTTCTCTGTCTCTTGCATTTTTTCTCTTTCTCCGTTTTTCCATCTCCTTTCTCTCACTTTCTTTCACTCTCTCTCTCCTTCACTCTTTTCTCTCTAGCTCTCTTCTTTCTCTTTTCTCTCATTCTCCCAGTCTCTCCCACCCTTTTCTTTTTCTTTTTTCTCTCTCTACTACATTCTCTCCATCACTTTTTTCTTTCTTTCTCTCTCTCTCCCCCTCTCTCTTTTCTCTCTTGCACTTCTCTCTCTCTCCCTTACTCACTCTCTGTCCCCCACATTTATCTTTCTTTTCTCTCTCCCTCTCTTCCTGACTCTTTTTCTCTTTCTTTCCATCACTCTTTTTCCCTTTTTTCTGTTTCTCTCTCTCTCTCTCTCTCTCTCTCTCTCTCTCTCTCTCTGCACCACTCATGTTCTCTTCCTAGTTTCTCTCTTGCACTCTTTTTCTCTTTGTCTCTTTCTACATTTTCCTCTCCTTTCTCTCCCTTTCTTTCCCCCTCTCGTTCCTTCACTCTTTTCTCTGTCTCTGGATCTCTTTTTTCTGTCTTCTCTATCTTTTTTCTGGTCTCTCCCACCCTTTTCTCTCCATCACTCTTTTTTCTTTCTTCCTCCTCTTTTCTTTCTCTCCCTCTCTCTTGTACTCCTCTCTCTCCCTCACCATTGTTCCTCACTCTCTGTCCCCCACATTTGTCTCTGTCATTCTCTTCTCTCTCCCTCTCTCCCCAATTCTTCTTTCTCTCTCTTTCGTTCTTAGTTTCTTTTCATCACTCATTTTTTGTTTCTCTCTCTATCTTTGCACTCATTTTCTCTCCCTCACTATTTTCTCTGTCTCTTGCATTTTTTCTCTCTTTCTCCATTTCTTTCATTCCTTTCTCTCTTTTTCTTTCACTCTCTCTCTCTCATTCACTCCTTTCTCTATCTCTAGCTCTCTTTTTTATGTCTTTTCTTTCTTCCGGTCTTTCCCACCATTTTCTCTTTCTTTCATTCTCTTTCACACACATTTTCTCCATCACTCTTTGTTGTTCCTCACTCTGTCCCCCCATATTTGTCTGTCATTCTTTTCTCTTTCCCTCTGTCCTCAACTGTTTTTTCTTTCTTTCTCTCTTGTTTTCTTTCCATCACTTCTCTCTCTCTCTCTCTCTCTTACTCTGTTCAAGTTCAGTGTATCTTTATTGGCATGGCTGTTTAAGCTACAGTATCATCAAAGCATTATAACAATGATAGCAATAACAACATAAACACACAGTGACAATGATAACAAAGTTACTGGACTATATAAAACTATATAAACAACTATAATTATACAAATGAGTAAACTAACATATTTGTAATTTTTAAATAGAAATATGTAGTATTGGGGGTCTGGACTGTGGGGCTCAGTAGGGTGGGGGTAGGGGGTAGTATACTGTCTCTCAGGCGGTGATGTATAGTTATATGTTTAGCAGTGTGTGTGTGTGGCGGGGCTTAGCCCCCTTCCAAAATGAAATGAAATCAGCTTTCTAAAATTGTCAGTCTAAATTTCTGTGCATCTCTGTCTCAACAGTGACCACACAGCCTCTCCTCTCTGGGCAGCCATCACTCTTTTTTCTGTTTCTCTCTCTCTCTATCACTCTTTTTTCTGTTTCTCTCTCATTTCTCTCTCTCTCTATCACTCTTTTTTCTGTTTCTCTCTCTCTCTCTGTCACTCTTTTTTCTGTTTCTCTCTCATTTCTCTCTATCACTCTTTTTTCTGTTTCTCTCTCTCTCATTTCTCTCTCTCTCTATCACTCCTTTTTTCTCTTTCTCTTTCTCTCTATCACTCTTTTTTCTCTTTCTCTCTCTCCTTTACTCTTTTCTCTCTTGCACTTTTTCCCCTCTTCTCTCTTTCTCCCTGTCTCTTCCACTCTTTTCTCTCTCTTTCATTCTCTCTCACACACATTCTCTCCATCATTATTTTTTCTGTTTCTCTCTCATCCTTTCTTTCTGTCCCTCTCACTGTTGTTCCTCACTCTCTGTCCCCCCACATTTTTTTCTGTCATTCTTTTCTCTCTCCCTCTCTCCCCAACTCTTCTTTCTCTCTCTGCTGGCCGTCATGACAACTAGGGAGACAGCAGACCGGGGTGCTGTCGTAGTAATGAGTCAGCTTTCTTGAAGGTCACACACACACACACACACACACACACACACACACACACACACACACACACACACTTCTCTCAGTTGTGAGCACTGAAGGATTCACTGAACACAATCAGTTCCTGATAAACAGCAGCTACTTTAACTTAAACCGTTCATACTGAAGAACTGAGTGACTTACAGAACTGCAGTACATCCAGCATCTATCAGGAGCTGAAAAGGTCTGTGTGACCGTAATGAAGGCCTGGACACATTGTGAGTGCGTTGACTGAAGTGTTGGAGATGCATTGTTATAGAAACGATTCAGGCAATTTGGGTGACTACTGAGTTCTACTGTTAGCAGGCTTACATTAGCCTCGTAGCTTCAGTTCTAAACTATAGAAGCAAAATTTGGACTCCACATCTGTCTTGGCTGACGGACTATATCTAGTCCAGGGGTCAGCAGCATGCGGCTCTTTTACTGCCCTGTTGTGGCTCCACAGCAGAATCAGATTTGTAGGTAAAAATAAAATAATCCTCCTTTACAGTAAAATAAAGCTTTGCTGATCGTTCAACACAGTTTAACAATAAATGGTCTTAAACTCTGGAGTTAATGTAGAACTGCTAATTCACCCTTTAACCCTGAAGATCAGCGCAGACTGCTGGTCACCATAGCAACACAGACAACAATCTCACCTAGCTAGTAGCTGTTGTCAGTCATACTGTTCTAAAATGTTGGTCCTCAATCCCACCGTTCTAGAGTGTTCTCCCCATTTCACACTGTTCCAGAATATTCTCCCGCTTCAAACTCTAATAGAAGGCTCTTCGTCTTTCACGCTGTTCTAGAATGTTCTCCTCATTCACACTGTTCTAGAATGTTCTCCTCATTCAAACTCTTCTAGAAGGCTCTTCATCGCTAATACAGGAAGAATGTTGTTCTTTGTTCACTCTGTTCTAGAACACTCATTGTCATTCAGACTGTTCTAGAATGTTGGTCATCTTTCACGCAGTTCTAGAATGTTTTTCCTTTTTCACACTGTTCTAGAACATTCATTGTCATTCAGACTGTTCTAGAATATTGGTCCTCATTCACACAGTTCTAACTTTTGGTCTAAAATAAAATGCTAAAGAATGTTCTTCCTCGTTCTAGAACATTCACTGTCATTCATACTGTTCTAGGATACTGGTCCTCATTCACGCTGTTCTAGAATGTTCTCCTCATTCACACTGTTCTAGAATGTTCTCCTCATTCAAACTCTTCTAGAAGGCTCTTCATCGCTAATACAGGAAGAATGTTGTTCTTTGTTCACTCTGTTCTAGAACACTCATTGTCATTCAGACTGTTCTAGAATGTTGGTCATCTTTCACGCAGTTCTAGAATGTTTTTCCTTTTTCACACTGTTCTAGAACATTCGTTGTCATTCAGACTGTTCTAGAATATTGGTCCTCATTCACACAGTTCTAACTTTTGGTCTAAAATAAAATGCTAAAGAATGTTCTTCCTCGTTCTAGAACATTCACTGTCATTCATACTGTTCTAGGATACTGGTCCTCATTCACGCTGTTCTAGAATGTTCTCCCCATGCACACTGTTCTAGAATATTCTCCCCATTCAAACTCTTCTAGAAGGCTCTTTATCTTTCACACAGTTCTAGAATGTTCTTCCTCATTTACACTGTTCTAGAACATTCATTGCCATTCATACTGGTCTAAAATGTTGGTCTTCTTTCACACAGTTCTGGAATGTTTTTCTTCGTGCACTGTTCTAGAACATTTGCTGTCATTCATAATGTTCTAGACTGTTGGTCCTCATTCACACTGTTCTAGTATGTTCTCTCCAGTCACACTGTTCTCCCCATTGAAACTCTTCTAGAGTGCTCTTCATCTTTCAAACTGTTCTAGAATGTTCTTCCCCCATTCACACTCTTCTACAATATTCTCCCTATTGAAGCCCTTCTAGAGTGCTGTTCATCTTTCACACTGTTCTAGAATGTTCTTTATCTCTCACATTGTTCTAGAATATTCTCCCCAGTTACTAGTTATATTTGCTCAGTTCCATGTACTCATGTACAGTTTTGAATGCTAATGCTTTAACTTCTATTCGAGTAAATTTGTAAGGTAAAGAATGCACTTTTTACTCAGTTCTGTTCTAGATCTGCCCTGCGATGGACTGGCGACCTGTCCATGGTGTATCCTGCCTTCCGCCCAATGACAGCTGGGATAGGCTCCAGCACCCCACCGCGACCCAGAAGGATAAGCGGTTTAGATGATGTATGTATGTATGTATGTATGTTCTAGATCTCCTTTTATTAGGTTTAATGTCAAACTGTTGTGCTGGTTCAGCTCCTGCTCTGCTTTACTGTTGATCTCACCTCTGATTTTGGAGCTTTATCATTTTATTTTAGACCAAAATGTTCCAAAATAAGCAGAATAGAGTCTAACAAACTTCACTTCTGATGTCCACAGATGCTGGATGTTCAGTTGTACAGGGGAGCTCAACACTGGGGTTTTTGCACCTCAGACTATTTTTGTTCAACTTGTAGTTTGTAGCTATGTTTACTTCTACCTGGGTCATTATTTCACTGAATTAAGAGTGCTTTTACTGGTCTCAGTCTGCTGAACCCACCTCTGGAGCCTGCTGGAGAGTGTTGAATCAGTGCACTTTAGCGAGACACACCCGTAATGCACAGGCCTAAGCTTTAAGTGAAAGAGTATTTACCTTCCTTTCTCTCACTCTGAGTAATGCTAGTTGGACAATGAGGAATCACGCTTAGCGCAGGCTCACACAGGTCTGTACGGTGACACCTTACTTGAACCCTAATTGACATAACTATGCCATAAACATGTCCTAGCAGATGTCATGTGATGTAATGAGCTATAGTGACACATTTGTTCAGTAATATAACAGTGTTATGTTGCCGTTACTGGTAATTGTTATGACAGCTTATGTCATAGGCAAATTTTTGCTGTGTTCTTTAGTCATAGCATCGTATGTTATAACATATATTATGAAAATTAGTAGCAATTATAACATGACGCTGTTATATTAAAGCAATAAGCCATGAGAGGTTGTGCATTACTGTTGTTTTATCATGGTAAGGTTGTCCTAAATCTCCATTCCTTGTGATAAAACCGCAGTAACAAATGGCCTCAAGGGGCTTATTGCTTTTATTAAACAGCGGCCAGCGTAAAATATGATAAACTACACAATTGTTCACAAAATAATTTGTTATTATTTATAATAATAGATATAAACAAGTATTCCGCCAAGAAATGTAGTTCCTTTAGAGTATGGTATACTTGCTAAGCAACCATGGGCCACTGAATGAGGATTTATAAGTACCTTTTGGTACCAAATTGCCACTGCGAGTCTTATTTAGCACCAATCCAGCGGCCCCTCTTCTCACACTGGGGCTGACTCTTAAACGGCTCCCTGCTCCCTACATAGTGCACTACGTAGGAGTTTAAATACTGGATGCTGCAGCCCAACAGAGCAAAATACAGCTAAGAAGTATCCACACTCGATAAATAATGCACTGTTTGGCTCTAGAATTTCTAAACTTTAATAACTAGCACACTATTTAGGGAGTACAGAGCCGTCACGCATCCTTCAGGCTCTGAGGTCTCTTGGGACTCCATTTCCCAGAACCCCCAGGGGGATCACATGATTCTCAGTCCTCCATCTTGCCCCAATCACCGCTCTCTGTCACCGGAGTATTAACTGGTTTCACCGGTTGTCATATAATTAGTTTAGTATAAAGCCTGGGCTTTTAGTCTAGTTCCTCGCGAGGTATTGCTTCTTTTCCCCAAGAGCTACTGAGCATTATAATCTTCTGTTGTGATTTTCCGGTTTTTGACTCTGTTTGCTGTTTTTGACTTTTGCCCTTTTGCATTTGCCCTTTGGACTTTGTTTGCCTTATGTTTGTCTTTTTGTGTAACTTACCTTTGCTGGATTTGACCTTTGCCTGTTTTTTGACTATGATTTTGGATTACGACTCTAACATTAAAGCCTCACTCTCTTTTTTAAACTGCGAGCGTCTGAGTTATTCTGCCTCGTTACAGAACGTTTGAAGTGTGTAAAACATTCAAGTGACATATTTAGACTTTTATACTGCCGTTTTACAGTTAATCATACTGTAATTACTTTAATTCCAGCCTGTGATATAGGTATTTAGGCTGTTGGCTCTTTTGGCCTGTTAGCTAGCTGACCAGCCTGGTTCTAGTTAAGAACATAAGCTGTCAGCCCCTCAGTTTAAACAGAAAATGGGTTCTTACTTTATCAGTTCACTCAGTGCTCCATTCGTGCAGCATGAGAGTCGAGGATTATTCATTAACAGCACAAGGGTTGTTGTGCTGTGGTGCAGTGATACACAATTCAGTCACTGTGAGGCGGTCATAGGTGTGTGTGTATCGTGGATTTAACAACGGCTTCAAGCGCTGCTCAGCCAATCAGATTTTAGGACCAGAACTATCCGTTTTATAACACTGAATATAGTCTGTCATAACAGCTCATGACAGCATATGGCATGTTTGCAGCAAGGTTATGTCAATCATCATACCTTAGATGATTGGAGATTATATAGATTACATACATACAGAAGGGGAAAGTCAAGTGAACCAACTTCTAAGACTGAACTTTGGAGGTGTGTCTGCAGATTCTTTGAGAAACTGAAAGTGAGTCTCCTGAAAAGAGTGGAAGCTGGAATAAAGGTAAAGAGCGGACACCACATTAAATACTGTTTCTGACACAAATGTATATGTATATATATATATATATATATATATATATATACATATATATATATAATATACATATATATATATATGAGTGGATCAGACACAGCAGGGCTGCAGGTGTTTTTAAACACTGTGTCCACTCACTGTCCACTCTATTAGACACTCCTACCTTGTCAGTCCACCTTGTAGATGTAAAGTCAGAGATGATAGCTCATCTGCTGCTGCACAGTTTGTGTTGGTCATCCTTTAGCCCTTCATCAGTGGTCACAGGACACTGCCCACAGGACGCTGTTGGCTGGATATATTTGGTTGGTGGACTATTCTCAGTCCAGCAGTGACACTGAGGTGTTTAAAAACTCCAGCAGCACTGCTGTGTCTGATCCACTCAGGCCAGCACAACACACACTAACACACCACCACCACGTCAGTGTTACTGCAGTGCTGAGAATGATCCACCACCCGAATAGAACCTGCTCTGTGAGGGTCCATGGGGGTCCTGACCACTGAAGAACAGGGTAAAAGGGGGCTAACAAAGTATCAGAGAAACAGATGGACTACAGTCTGTAACTGTAGAACTACAAAGTGCACCTATATAGAAACAATAATGTTATGCTGATTGGTGTGTATATATATAAATGAATATATATATATATATATAATATATATATATATATATACATATGGAAGAAATGGTTTTGCTCTTTCAGTTTCAGAGCTTCTCTGAGCTTAAATAACTACAGTGTTAGAAGAAAGTCCTTGTGCTGATAAAGTACACAGACACTTGATGCCGAGAGATGTTGAGATCTGTTTATCACATAAACAGTACCTGCCTAGACTCGGTTTTCTCCTGTCACGTCTATTTTATGATGCCTGAGGGTAAATCTGATGCCAGGTCAGCAACATTGCTGTAAAACCTTAAATAAACCTGGACTGTTCCATTCCAGCCCGGAGACACACCCTGCTTTCATACAGGTGCGGCAGACTGACAGTAATAAGGAAATATTTTATAAGGAGGCAATGTAATCACACTTTTTAATATTGTTTTAGATAAGGCTTTTATTTTCAATGCACTTTGATCTCACGTGAAGTTTTCCCATTTAATATCTGAGGAACAATTGGCACCATGAAGGTAAACTCGCAGGATATTGTGCTATGTACAGTGCGGCCTATAATCGATACTGAGTAACGCAAGTGAGATGAGGTCGTATTCTTAAATGACACAATAGATCAGCCAATGAGGGTAGAATTACGATAGATGTTTATATAAGATAAACAAAGTCTCGTTTTGCCTTGACAGATCTTTGTAAACATCATAAGTATGGTGGATCTTTCCAGATGTTTGTTAGGTCGAGCGTGTGATTGTTGTGATATCGTTGCGTTGGAGGCGGTGGGCACCGCGGTGTTGCTGCCATAACAACCAGGATTTGTTTATCTCTGATGAATCAGCATGATATGCCATGGATGACTGACCTACTTACCAAAATGACACACATACACCGGTCACTCCACCTTATGCTCACTCACACGCACATATAGACTCACAATATATGAACAATTATAGCTGTAGGCACACCTAGACTTCAGATATACGCCCAGACCTACGCCTCACATATACGCACAAAGCTACACCTCACATATACACACAAAGCTACGCCTCACATATTCGCACAAACATCCACCTCACATATACGCACAAACATCCACCTCACATATACGCACAAACCTACACCTCACATATACACACAAACCTACATCTCACATATACACACAAACCTACATCTCACACATACACACAAAGCTACGCTTCACATATACGCACAAAGCTACGCCTCACATATACGCACAAACATCCACCTCACATATACGCACAAACATACACCTCACATATACGCACAAACCTACGTCTCACATATACGCACAAAGCTACGCTTCACATATACGCACAAAGCTACGCCTCACATATACGCACAAACATACACCTCACATATACACACAAACCTACACCTCACATATACGCACAAAGCTACACCTCACATATACGCACAAACCTACACCTCACATATACACACAAACCTACATCTCACATATACGCACAAACATACACCTCACATATACACACAAACCTACATCTCACATATACGCACAAACATACACCTCACATATACACACAAACCTACATCTCACATATACACACAAAGCTACGCTTCACATATACGCACAAAGCTACGCCTCACATATACGCACAAACCTACACCTCACATATACACACAAAGCTACGCTTCACATATACACACAAAGCTACGCTTCACATATACACACAAACCTACATCTCACATATACACACAAACCTACACCTCACATATACACACAAAGCTACGCCTCACATATTCGCACAAAGCTACACCTCACATATATACGCACAAAGCTACACCCCACATATACACACAAACCTACATCTCACATATACGCACAAAGCTACACCTCACATATATGCACAAACCTATACCTCACATATACGCACAAACCTACACCCCACATATACACACAAACCTATACTTGACATATACGCACAAACCTACATCGCACATATACACACAAAGCTACGCCTCACATATACGCACAAACCTACATCTCACATATACGCACAAAGCTACACCTCACATATACACACAAACCTACACCTCACATATACGTATAAACCTATACCTCACATATACACACAAACTTACACCTCACATATACACACAAACCTACATCTCACATATACACACAAACCTACATCTCACATATACACACAAAGCTACACCTCACATATACACACAAACCTACACCTCACATATACACACAAACCTACACCTCACATATACGCACAAAGCTACGCCTCACATATACGCACAAAGCTACGCCTCACATATACGCACAAACCTACGCCTCACATATACACACAAAGCTACGCCTCACATATACGCACAAAGCTACGCCTCACATATACGCACAAACCTACGCCTCACATATACACACACACAAGCTACGCCTCACATATACACACAAAGCTACGCTCACATATACGCACAAAGCTACGCCTCACATATACACACAAACCTACGCCTCACATATACACACAAAGCTACGCCTCACATATACGCACAAAGCTACGCCTCACATACACACAAAGCTACGCCTCACATATAAACACAAAGCTACGCCTCACATATACGCACAAAGCTACGCCTCACATATACGCACAAGCCTACGCCTCACATATACGCACAAAGCCACGCCTCACATATACACACAAACCTATGCTTACATATCGCACAAACCCATCGCACATATACACACAAAGCTACGCCTCACATATACGCACAAAGCTACGCCTCACATATACGCACAAGCCTACGCCTCACATATACGCACAATGCTACGCCTCATATATATGCACAAAGCTACGCCTCACATATACGCACAAACCTACGCCTCACATATACGAAAACCTACCTCACATATGCACACATACGCCTCACATATACGCACAATGCTACGCCTCATATATATGCACAAAGCTACGCCTCACATATACGCACAAACCTACGCCTCACATATACGCACAAAGCTACGCCTCACATATAAATGCAAAGCTACGCCTCACATACACACAAAGCTACGCCTCACATATAAACACAAAGCTATGCCTCATATATACGCACAAAGCTACGCCTCACATATACGCACAAAGCTACGCCTCACATATACACACAAAGCTACGCCTCACATATACACACAAAGCTACGCCTCACATATACACACAAAGCTACGCCTAATATATACACACAAACCTACGCCTCTCATATACACACAAAGCTACGCCTCATATATACACACAAAGCTACGCCTCACATATACACACAAACCTACGCCTCACATATACACACAAAGCTACGCCTCATATATACGCACAAAGCTACGCCTCACATATACGCACAAAGCTACGCCTCACATACACACAAAGCTACGCCTCACATATAAACACATAGGTACGCCTCACATATACACACAAAGCTACGCCTCATATATACACACAAACCTACGCCTCACATATACACACAAAGCTACGCCTCATATATACACACAAACCTACGCCTCACATATACACACAAAGCTACGCCTCATATATACACACAAAGCTACGCCCCTATACACAAACTACGCCTATATACACACAAAGCTACGCCTCATATATACACACAAAGCTACGCCTCATATATACACACAAAGCTACGCATCATATATACACACAAAGCTACCCCTCATATATACACACAAAGCTACCCCTCATATATACACACAAAGCTATGCCTCATATATACACACAAAGCTACGCCTCACATATACACACAAACCTACACCTCAGATATACACACAAACATACACCTCACATATACACACAAACCTACACCTCAGATATACACACAAACCTACACCTCACATATACACACAAACCTACACCTCAGATATACACACAAACATACACCTCACATATACACACAAACCTACACCTCAGATATACACACAAAGCTACGCCTCACATATACACACAAACCTACACCTCAGATATACACACAAACCTACACCTCACATATACACACAAACCTACACCTCAGATATACACACAAACCTACACCTCACATACACACACAAACCTACGCCTCACATATACACACAAACCTACACCTCAGATATACACACAAACCTACACCTCAGGTATATGACAAACCTACACCTCACATATACACACAAACCTACGCCTCAGATATACACACAAACCTACACCTCACATATACACACAAACCTACGCCTCACATATACGCACAAAGATCCCTACTTACTTATTAATATTATTGGTATATAATCTAATAGGAGTATTTTTTCTGAGCAAATAAAGACTTTATGTCTAATGATATGGATTTTTAAATCTCCATTTCCCAAACACACACACACACACACACACACACGCACACACACACACACACACCCTCACAATTCCTGACATGCTGGCAGACACGCAGCTGGAGAAACATGCTGCTTCGTTAGGATCGGCTAAACATAATCCTGACATCATTACACCAGTGTGTGTGTGTGTATCTCAGTATTATTCATTATAAAAGACTGAGACACACAATACTCACACAGTGAGACTTCATTGCCCTCTATAAAACATCACAGTATGAATAGCAAACATAGCAGCAACATTAAATCTCATTATTCAGTAACTGTTATGCATTATTATGTATCCACAGTGACTAATTCAGTGTTTACTATGAATTATTCTGTGACTACAATGAAATATTCAGCTCATGTGTGTCAGCGGTGTCCAGTCTCATCTACAAGTGCCCAGTGTGACAAAAGCTGCCAATTCTGAAATAATTGTTTTTATGATGTCACAAAAAACAAAGCATTTCCATTTCTATCCACATATTCAGTGTAGAGCACTTTAATCCCGTTCATTCACACTGAGGCAGTGAAGAGAGTTTCAGCCGCGCTGTTTTCTGAATGAGGCTCAGTACAGGGCCTTTTACAGTAACCCAAGGCCAAACATGAGAAGTTTGACGGTTGAGAGAAAATAATAGCAGGATGTGCAGAGCAGAGACTCACAGTGAGAGATTAAAGAGGAGCAGCCGAGCGGCAGAGCTTCTCGCTTTCATATCGCAGAAACACATCTCCTCCCTCATCTCTGAATTACGGCATCCTCGGTCTCCCCCTGTGTCCCCTGTGGCCTACTTCCATCATCTCTCTCTCTCTCTCTCTCTCTCTCCTTTTTTGTCCTACTCTTTTCCAACATTTATCTTTTCTTTCTTTTTTCTTTCTTTATTTTTTGTGATCCAAAATCTCTCCCTGTCTCTACTCTCATTCTCTCTTTTTCTTTCCCCCTTCTCTCTCACTCCAATTTTCTTTATTCCTCTTTCTTTGCTTCTATTTTCTTCTATCCTCCTTTTTCTTTTTGTCTTTCTTTTTCTTTAGTTCTTGCCTCTCTTCTAACATCTCTCTAACTCTCTATATCTCTCCTGCTTTATTATTATTTATGTCCACCTCCTTGTTTCTACGCTTATTGTCCATTTTATCAGCTCCACTTACTATATAGGTGCACTTTGTAGTTCTACAGTTACAGACTGTAGTCCATCTGTTTCTCTGATACTTTGTTAGCCCCCTTTTACCCTGTTCTTCAGTGGTCAGGACCCCCATGGACCCTCACAGAGCAGGTACTATTTGGGTGGTGGATCATTCTCAGCACTGCAGTAACACTGACGTGGTGGTGGTGTGTTAGTGTGTGTTGTGCTGGTACGAGTGGATCAGACTCAGCAGTGCTGCTGGAGTTTTTAAACACCTCACTATCACTGCTGGACTGAGAATAGTCCACCAACCAAAAATATCCAGCCAACAGCGTCCTGTGACCACTGATGAAGGACTAGAGGATGACCAACACAAACTGTGCAGCAGCAGATGAGCTATTGTCTCTGACAAGGTAGGAGTGTCTAATAGAGTGGACAGTGAGTGGACACAGTGTTTAAAAACTCCAGCAGCACTGCTGTGTCTGATCCACTCGTACCAGCACAACACACACTAACACACCACCACCACGTCAGTGTTACTGCAGTGCTGAGAATGATCCACCACCCAAATAGTACCTGCTCTGTGAGGGTCCATGGGGGTCCTGACCACTGAAGAACAGGGTAAAAGGGGGCTAACAAAGTATCAGAGAAACAGATGGACTACAGTCTGTAACTGTAGAACTACAAAGTGCACCTATATAGTAAGTGGAGCTGATAAAATGGACAATGAGCATAGAAACGAGGAAGTGGTCAGAATGTTATACCTGATCAGTGTATGTATACCGAGCATGGTGTGTGTGTGTGTGTGTGTGTGTGTGCGTGTGTGTGTGTGTGTATGTGTGTATGTACATATACTCTTTCTTTCTTTTTTACTCTTTATTGCCTGGAGGCAGTTCCGGGCTCTCTGTCCATCTCCGTGTTATATATCACCCTTATTTTACATCCTCTATCTCTGTGAGCGATCGTGCTCCATTTTATTCCTCCTGCAGTGTTTCTTTCTCACCTCTGCATTTATTCTTTTCTCTCTTTCATCCTCCACCCAGCAACATCAGCAGCTCTGTTGTCTCCTCCATCCCTGCATCATTATTTTCTCTTTTCATTGGACTCATGTTTCTCATCTCTTTTCACAAGGCCTCCTATTTTTCACTCCCTCAGCTCTTCCTTCAATACGGGTATAAAAAGAACAGAATAAAAAAACAGTAATCCGGTTGGGTGAGTTACAAACACAAAGCCTGTGATCACATGACATTTATATATTTATTTACATCTCTGAGCTACACTGTTACAGAACATAGCAGCCATTCGGAGATGTAACCTTCTAATAGATCTCTGCTTTTGGTATCCACTTACTGGCCACTTTATTAGAAACCCCTACCTGAACATCCATTCACTGACCACTTTATTAGAAACCCCTACTTTGTACTTCCACTCACTGGCCACTTTATTAGAAACACTTACCTTGTGCCACTCACTGGCCACTTTATTAGAAACCCCTACTTTGTACTTCCACTCACTGGCCACTTTATTAGAAACACTTACCTTGTGCCACTCACTGGCCACTTTATTAGAAACCCCTACTTTGTACTTCCACTCGCTGGTCACTTTTATTAAAAAAACACACCTCGTACTTCTAATAAAGTGTCCAGTGAGTAAAAACACCTACCTTGGACGTTCACTCACTCACTGGCCACTTTATTAGAAATACCTACCTTGGACGTTCACTCACTGGCCACTTTATTAGAAACACTCACCTTATACATTCAGTATTAACAGTATATGTACAATGTCAGAGTGCAGCATGAGTGTAGGTGAATCATTTTTAGCCCCACTCTGTGGTGAGAATTGACCAATGATGAAAAGGGTGTGTGGGGGAGGTGTGATAAATTGTGCACCTATAGTATATATATATTTATATATATATATGCATAATATAAATGTTCTTGCCACACTTTCATAGTATATTACGTTTCTCCTGATGTTTTCTAGGATAAAAAGTCTTCATCTGTGCTGTATGTGCTCTTTGTGCATTCTCCACATTGGAGTCTACAGTGAAAGGTGAGTAAGTGGAGCCTCCTACTGGCCATTGTGAGTATTTCAACTTTTTCGCTTACATAACAGACATTTAACCCACCACACACACACATAAGGCTTAACTGCACCTTCAGCAGTATGACTGTAGAAGCTGTGTAAAGTCCAGTTGTACATGTAAAGCAGTCCAGCTGTATATACAGAGGGTTTTTATTATGTCTTATCTGGTAAGATTAGTGAGGAGAAAAAGCTTTGAGGTTGAAAACAATCGTTTTACGGGACGTGACTGTTTTCATTTCGAAATTTGGACTGATCCTTACGCAAAGAGCTGCTGTCTGCCAGGCCGCTGCAGGAATGGTGTGGCATTTACCGTAAAAGCTAGTTATGGTTTCCATAAGGCACGACTACATGACAGGCTTTGCTAACCGAGCTTAATTCAGTGTGTATACGGATCAGAACCTCGACTCATTTGTGCCAGTCTTGCTCTCTGGTGTTATTGTTTCCACTGGGCAGGAAAAAGCAAAGGCAGACAGTAAATTACAGATTGGGCACAAGCTGCGGCTGACATTAGCAAATAAAAACGCAAGCGGTGGCAAGCTAGCCAGAGGGTGGAAAGGGGAGAAAAGCTAATTTAGTGCTGGACATGTGGGTGACTTTCATGCTGGTCAGGAAAGTGAGGTTTTACTGAAAATGGCAGTGTGACACAACATGACATGGCCAATGGAGAATTCCTACAACATGGGAGAGGAGAAAAAAAGAGAGGAGAGAAGAGTAAAGGAGAGAAAAGGACTACTAAGAGGACAGAAAAAGAGGAACGAGAGAGCAGGAAAAGAGAGGAGAGTAGATGAAAATAAAAGAGGAGAGAAGAGAAGAGAAGAGAAGAGAAGAGAAGAGAAAGTGGAAAAAAGGAGGAGAGGAAAAGAAGAGAGAAGAGGAAAGTGGAGACAGGAGAATAGAAGAGAAGAGAAGAGAAGAGAAGAGAAGAGAAGAGGAGAGAATAGAAGAGAAGACAGGAAAAGAGAAGAGGAGAGGAGAGAAGAGAAGAGGAGAGAATCGAAGAGAAGACAGGAGAAGAGAAGAGAACACAAGAAGAAAACACTAAAGAAGAGAAAAAAAAAGCAAAAAGAAGAGAAGAGAAAAGAACACAGGAGAAGAGAAGATAACACAGGAGAAGAGAAGAGAAGAGAAGAGAAGAGAAGAGAAGAGAAGAGAAAAGAACACAGGAGAAGAGAAGATAACACAGGAGAAGAGAAGAGAAGAGAGGACGAGTAGAGAAGAGAGGAGAAGAGCAGAAAAGAGAAGGAAAGAGAGGAAAAGAGGAGAGAAGAGAAGAGAAAAGTAGAGAAGAGAGGAAAAAAGCGGAGAGGATTTCTCTGACCTACTTACAGCTGCTCTGTGCTGAACCTACTGCACCCCTGAAACACAGAACTCTACAGAATGACTTTTTCTAATAAGAGCTGCAGCTTTTTGGCGAAGAGTATTTTTCCTTGGGGAGAGGAGACTGAAGTCCCCGCAACCACTACATGTTCATGTTTGTATTGAACTGGAGGGGTTTGGTCCCTTCAAAGAGACAAATACGTAGACATATACACACACTTACATCCTGCAAGTGGGTCAGTCGCTGCTACTGAGTGCAGCTGGTCACTAACTTGAACAATCCAAGATCATAATGAACTGGCTGCCTCGCAACAGGTGTGGTCATTTTCACCTCATGCGCGACACACAGGTCAGTCCATGTATGCCGGACTACATGATTATGTTTCATACAGTAAGGACTTTCGCTTTTGTTCAGATTCATTCATCAGCGCTGATCCTGTGTGCAGAAGCTCAGACTAAACTGTGCTGCAATATGTAATTTCCTGTGGATGAGCTCTGCTGGTGCGTCACTAATTTCCATCCACAAATAAATCCAAGCCTGGAGATCTAATTAGGCCTATTACCTACCAGGGATCACACCACGGTGATTAAAATGCATTTGTGTGGTTACAGAGCAGAGATGAGTCAAAGAGAACAGTCGCAGAGGCCTAAATGAAGCCCAAAACTGTCATTACTGACATCGAGATTAAAGAAATAGTTCAGAAAAAATTTAAAATTTTAATTTACACAGTCTTCCCCTTTACATCAAATGTATAATAGACAGCCAAAACATATTTAGTGTCTGAAGTTCGCTTCGTCAGTTTTTACTCTGGAGCTACGAGGCTTACACACTTAAAAAAGACGGTTCTTCAAAAGTTCTTAAGTGAAAAAAAAATAGTTCTATGTAGAACTATGAACACTCAAAGAACCTTTTGCATGATTAAAGGGTTCTTTGCATTGTGAAATCGTTCGTCAGACTGATGAAAAGTGTGTTTTATATAATTCTATGTAGAACCTTTTTGAAAAACGTTCTATACAGCACCAAAAAGGGTTCTTCTATTGTTACAGTGTTGACGTCATAACAGTAGAAGAACCCTTTTTTGGTGCTACATAGAGCCCTTTTCAAAAAGGGTATCTGTAGAACCACTTAAAACTCTCTCTCACAATCTGAAGAACCTTTTAACGATGCAAAGAACCCTTTAATCATGCAAAGGGATATTTGAGTCTTTGTGGTTTTATGTAGAACCTTTTTGAAAAGGGTTCTATATAGCATTGGCCACTCATAACACTGACATCATAACAATAGAAGAATTCTTTTTGGTGCTATATTAGCATTATATAGAACCATGTACAACACATTCTCCATCAGTCTAAAGAACGATTTTACCATGTAAAGAACCATTTAATCGTGCTAAGGGTTCTTTGGGTGTTCATGGTTCCGTATAGAACTATTTTCTTTAATAAAGAACCCTTGAAGAACCATGTTTTTTAAGAGTGTATAAGTAATGAATGAAGCTTAACTGCTTGCCTACATCATCACACACTCCTCACAGAATGTGTGGGGTTGTTTTAAAGGGGAAGTCCACCAATTATCCAAATTTCCTGCATAATTAAATGGTAAACAGAGTCATTCAGAGTGGTTTGGTGTGAAACGCTCTGTTCTAGAGAAACTTACAGAGTCAGAACTGTTCACAGTGGTGGTGATAGGAACCAGACGTCCACCTCCAAAAGCTCCCTCACAGAAAGTTACTACATGAAGTGGTTATGAATTCAGTGCCTGATGTCTGAGACACTGTTTTAATAAATTTGTTTTTTGACCTAAAATGTATTTATTAAAATCCATGCATGGTGGAGGGATACTTGCAGGGAGTTGTGAGGCAAAATAGTCCCCAAAGAAAACGTATTATTCCTGATTTTCCACTATTTCACCATCACATTCCATATAAACTCAGAAGACTCGTGTAGGTTCACTGGTGGTTCTGGATAGTAAATAAAATGTCTATATTTGTGTTGTAGTCATGGCGACCCCTGGTTCCTATCACCACCACTGTAAAAACATCTGAACCATTTCACACCAAACCACTCTGAATCACTCTGTTTACACCTCACACACTGAATTATGCAGAAAGTTTATAGAAAAATGCAGAAAAATTGGTGAAATTTCCCTTTTAATAAATCTCTAATAGATTGGCTTCTGTGGTTTCTGACACTGTATAACACACTGTTATCTATGAACATGGACAACATTCAGGTGACTCCTGCTACTGTTTTTAGCTACACTATATGTGCAAAGGGTTATCTTATTGATGAATTCGGCTACTTTAAGGTCACCCTTTGCTGATACAGGTGTTCAGTAACACAAACTGCTTGTATAATCTAAACAGAAAAGCACTGACCACTTAAATGGGACACTCTGGAGCAGCCAAACATGAGCCTAAGGCTACCATGTCCAAGGCCAAGTGTGGGCTAGAGGGATATAAAGCCTCCCAGCACTGGGCTGTGGAGCAGTGAAACAGTTCTCTGGAGTGATGGAGCTCCATCCAATACCTTTGGGATGAGTTTGTGATCCAGACCTTCCAACCATCCAACATCCAGACCATCCAACATCAGTACCTGACCTCACTAATGCTCAATCAAATCCTCACAGCAATGTTCCAACATCTAGTGTAAAGCCTTCCCAGAAGAGTAGAGGGCATACAAAGTATGTCTTATATCTATTATCTGTAATTACAATATAATGCAGTGCATTATGTAATGCTGTTCCTTTAAGAGGGATACAGAATCATGATTGAATGACAGATTAAAGCAGGTCCACATGTGCAACTCTTTGGATGTTTATGGCGTACTGGAGACTCATTTACATGCTCAATGAGGGCGTTACACAACAGCATCAATAATCGATTAACCGCCCCCGCTGGCGTGCCGAATCAAACAGTTTAATAATTCATAAACGTTAAAGGATGATGACTCACATTCTGGGGAAACCTGATTACCCCACTGATAAATTACCATGGAGTTTTATCTGCCATTGATATTTGCCTTATGGTTTCTGTATCTTGTTTTGTGTATCTGAATTTAATGGAGTTTTTTTGGTAAATAAAGCCTCATGATCAGTTGCTTTAACTCTGAGTCTGAGGTTACCTAAAGAGCAGGCTCATATATCTAAGTAACCCTTTAAAACAAAGATTATTATTAAGTTATTAGTTGTTATTCAGTAACTACTATGAATTATTCAGTAACCCTCAGGGACGTATAGGCCTAGTAATTTCTTAGTTTCTTTATTAGAATTGTCATGCTTGTTATGCAAACTATGCAAATATTGTAGTGCTACACTATTATTTCATAGGTCTTGATTGAAAATAAAAGGAAACATTCTTGGAACTGTCAATAAAAATGATTCAATCAGTTTTTTTTCTTTGTGGTATCTACAGAGATACAGCCAAGCTGCTCTCCCATTGGTTAGGACCTCAGGAGCTGAACTGATGGTCTTACACCAGGGGTCGGCAACATGCAGCTCTTTTACTGTCCTGTTGTGGCTCCACAGCAGAATCAGATTTGCAGGTAAAAATAAAATAATCCTCCTTTACAGTAAAATAAAGCTCTGCTGATCGTTCAACACAGTTTAACAATAAATGGTCTTAAACTCTGGAGTTAATGTAGAACTGCTAATTCACCCTTTAACCCTGAAGATCAGCGCAGACTGCTGGTCACCATAGCAACACTGACAACAGTCTTGCCTAGCTAGTAGCTAACAAAACGTTAAAGAGAAAGATTTAAGATGAATATCAGTAATTTGGAGACAAATGGGCTTATTTGCATTTATAATCACTCCAGCTGGTTTCCTGATACATTTAATTTGCAGCGAGAAACTGACAAGTCAGTTTCTCGTTCTCCAGCTTCTTATTCGAATTTTCCCGTTCCACCTTAAATGGTGCAACAGTTACATTCCGGCACCTTAGGCACCATTTAAGGTGGAACGGTATAATTCGAACAAGAAGCTGGCGAATGAGAAGCGACTTCAGCCTCGTAAAAAGTCGAACGCTGACAGACATTTTACAAGAAACTGTTCTACTTTTGGAAAAGTTTCCTGCTGGAGATACGAGAAAAGCTAAAGCTTAAAGCAGAGCAAAGTAAGTCTGCGTTTTAGTTTATATTTTTTAGCCTGTACTAGAACATTTACACATACTGAGACATATTTACAGCCAACGTGGTAGAATGGACATAAAATGTTGTGGCTCCCAAGGTGGTTTAATTTTCGTTGAAAGGACAAAGTGGCTCTTCTTAACATTTGGGTTGCTGACCCCTTCCTATATGTTAGATTAGCTACCAACATAATGAAGATGTGACAAGGGGAATCAACCAGTCATGTTTGATTTACAGTGGGTTTGTGATAAAAACACATCATTCTAGGCCTTTTGGAAGCGCTAGATATGTCACTAACTGTAAATGTGAGCTGTAGTCTGAGCAGGTTCGGATTAGTTGTTAGGAATGGAAAACTGCGGCGGCAGCTCTATGGCAGAACTCTTCACTGAGGGAGTCACTGTAAAACTGATACATACAAGCTCAGATATATGTTAATGTCTTTTTTCTTAAGCTTCAAATAAAACACAATGTCTTTTACAAGCTTCGCATATCTGTGTTTAATCTAGAATGGCTAGAAAAATGTTAATGTGAACTGCCATTAGCTTAGTGCTAACAAACTATTAGAATCCCATAGGGGTGCTAGCAGAAATTTGCATTATTGTAAAAGTGGGTTTTTTTCTTATTTGGAGTTTTGGCATTTATTGTCTGAACTAAAGTCCTAGCACTAATAGTCATAGTTCACCACTGATCACTACTGATATTTAGTAACTTATCCAAGTTATTTAGTAACTACTATAAATGATTCAGTATTTACTACAAATTATCCATTACCTACAATGAAACATTCAGAAACCACTCCAAATTATTCAGTAACTACTAGAAATTATTTTATATCTACTGTGAATTATTTAGTATCTACTATAAATCATTAAGTATTTATTACGAAATATTTAACATCTAGTATGTATGGTTCAGTATCTACTATAAATGATTCACAGTAACTACTATGAATTTTTCAGTAACGACTAAAAATCATCAAGTATCTATAATAAAATTCAGCATCTACTATGATTTATTAAGTAAATTACATTAATTATTCAGTAACTACTATAAGTTATTCAACAACTGCTATGAAAGATCTGTGGTTAAGTAAGGAATTGAAGTGTGGCCCTGTATACAGGCCGTTTAGAGTTCAGAGGGTTAAACAAATGAAATAAAGCTTTACTGTAATTACTGTAAATGAATTTGCACTAAGTGTAGTCGGGCTCCATTATTTTAAAATAGGACAGGAGGAAGAAAACAAAGCCGTCTCTGTGTGTGCGTCCTCAGAACCCTTGTGATTGCTGTTTGGTGTGTGATGAAGGCTCGTGATTAGCGTTAGCATTGCCCAGGAGCGAGGAAAACAGCATGAGAGCCAACCGCAGGTACAGAAGGAAATTCTGCTGGGATTTAAGGACAGAAACAGTGTTCACCTTGGACCAAGACTGGGCAATATCAACGTTATCATACCCCTGTACTGTCATACTGTCTTGAGATAATACACTAATGCATAACCCCTGGCCACTTTATCAGAAACCCCTCGCTTGTTACTCCACCTTGGCGGTGTTCAGTTTGAGACTGTAGCCCATCTGCTGATGTTCAACCTGTGTAAGTCACTCTAGTCTTTATTCCTGACCACAGTGCCACCCTTCATCAAATATTTTTATGCTGTATGTAAATGAATATATAACATATCGCTGTTATCGGTTTTGGCATAATGTGAAAATACCTGTTGCCCTTTACATTGTATGTAAATTACATGATGAATGGACTAAAAGAAACGGCCCAAAATGGCTTGGAAAAAAGTCTGGTTCCATTGACTTACATTAAAAGTAAGGTATGTTTTTATTATGTTCTGATCTATTCAAACCCAAGGCATTAATAAAGATATAGATAAGCTAAATACATACTAATTCACTATTTATAGGGTACTTTGTATTGGGAGTAGTCTGTCCCAAACCCAAACCCCTTAGTTTACACTTGTGAAAATAATACTTTTGTTTTGTTTTTGGGTTTTCTTTTATCTTTTTGACTTCCTTTAAAGTTGAAAGATTGAGATTTATCGTGAGTTTGATTTTTAAATAAAAAATCTTTATTCAAAAAATGCTGTCCTACGTTTTATTGTCACTATCAAAACACAGAGATTTGGTATGTAGGCGGAGCCTTATTTTAACCACGCCTCTGCACTTTAGAGCAGGAAGTGAGGCTGCATCCCTGTCACTCATGGCCACATGGTGAGCAGTTAGATCCCATTGTTTTGAAGTTAAAGTGTTCCAAAGTCTGGAAATCAGTGTGGAACGTTAAAAATTTGTTTCATATTTTTTGCAATTAAGTATTTTTTAGTGTTTTAAAGTAACATGTAATGATTTTCTGTATGAACAGCTATTCAAAGCTGTGTTTGCTGCTCATGTACCTGCTGTGTTTTTGAGCTCAAAATGAGCTAAAATTGCCACCACCAAAACAGTCACTACTGAAACATTTTTGTAGTGACAAAATGGAATGTCCAGTCATTTATTTTAATAAAATAAACATGATTAAGGTATAGGGTCACTCAAAGCAAAAGGATTTTAGTCCAAGATCAGTTAAACTATAAACTATAAAAATGTCACTATAGGCCTTCTGGGGGTTCTAGATACATCACTAACTGTGAGTACAAGTAGTAGCCTGACCGATGTATTTCCGTCAGGAGGAAAACAGCAGCTCTGTGTCAGGACACTGAAGAAGTCACTATAAAACTGATATAAAGTAAAAAAATATGTTAATATGTCTGTTACAAGCTTCAGATGTCTGCATTTAACCTAGAATGGCCAAAAAGTATTAATGCGAATCGCAGTTAGCTTAGCGCTAACATACCACTCAAATCTCATAGGGATGCTAGCAGAAATTAGCATTATTGTAGAAGCGTTTACATTTATGGCCCCAGCTGAAGGCCTAGCTCTTCAGTTTGATACTGACATTAACCCTCCAAAGTTTAGTTATTACTTTTCTTTTGCCATACTATTCAAATATAATAAACTACTTACTAATATAATTACATAGTGAGTTACACATTTAATTACATTTACATTTAATTTATATTCTGGTTCAAGTCAGCACTTCTGACTCTTTATGGTTTCAATTAGTTAAGAAATGAATTTTTTAGCTTGTTTGAATAATCTACAAGTAAGAACTAGTTTACATATCATGATAAAGTGCTTTAATTTTGATCATTACTGCCTCTAAAGTTCTTTCCTGATGTCATAGTTTTGCTCATATGGAGTCTGAGTGTGCTGGTGTGCAGAGCAGATGGAACGGAGCGGCAGTAAGCAGATCTGTGTGTCATTAGAGCTCCTCTGGTGCTGTGGAGAGCGTGACGGCTGCTGCTCAGTTACTGATTAACTCAATAACGGAAGAACGGCAATCGAGTCGTGCTAAGTGGGTCACTTATATGGAGGGGAGGGCGAGAGAAATAAGGAGAGAACATACAAAAAGGCCTTTCTCTCCTCTCTAACGTTCTGTCCTGCCTCTTTCCTGATTCAGACTTTTTATTTGCTTATTAATATTAAATTGAATTATTAATGAATAATTCAGTATCTACACACCTCGGCAAAAAACAGGCCAAAGTGGCAAAACATCAAGCTTTTAAAGGTCTTAAGAATATTTAATGGAACAAATAGATAAAGTAACTGAATATGTGAGAGCTTTTCCCTTCGATTTCTTTAAATGCTGAAGTTTTGAGTGTAAATTTGCAGACAGTCTTTTACAGAAAGATGAGTCAATATTGTTCCACTCAGCATTGACGGCTTCAAACAGCTAAAAACATTGCTGAGCTAGTCTGTGTTTAATGTGAGACCAAATATTCTCCATCAGGTTTTAATCTGGACTCTAGAAGTGACCTGCCTATCTTCCTTACAGTCCTTACATATAAATAAAAGAGGATTTGACCACATACGCAGTGTTTCTCTGTGGTTTTTCTTTGCCCAGACACTACAGTAGTAAGCACAGATTATTTACCACTCTACTAGTTTTTCAAAATATCTGTGTAATTTGATCATTGAGATGTAAACAGAGTGATTCAGGGTGGTTTGGTGTGAAACGGTTCAGATGTCTTTACAGTGGTGCTGATAGGAACCAGGGGTCGCCATGACTACAACACAAATATAGACATTTTATTTACTATCCAGAACCACCAGTGAACCTACACGAGTCTTCTGAGTTTATATGGAATGTTGATGATGGAAAATAGTGGAAAATCTGAAAAAAATTTTGAAAAGTTTTAATTGGGGACTATTTTGACTCTCATCTCAAAAGTACCATAAAACAATGTCTTATCGTATACATAACCACTTCATGTAGTAACTTTCTGTGAGGGAGCTTTTGGAGGTGGACGTCTGGTTCCTATCACCACCACTGTGAACAGTTCTGACTCAGTAAGTTTCTCTAGAACAGAGCTTTTCACACCAAACCACTCTGAATGACTCTGTTTACATCTCAAAAATGCAATTATGCATCCCATATATACACTTGTGTATTTTTTTTTATGAAGCTATGTCCTCATATATTTTTTTTATGTACCGTCCTAAATGTAATTTCCATAATCCTTTAACACACCCTGATTTTATGATAACGTGTGCTAACGCTTTATATATATACATATATATATATATATATATATATATATATATATATATATATATATATATATATGTGTGTGTGTGTGTGTTAAAAAACAATAAAATAAAAATTTTTAAAAAATTAACACAAAAAATAATTTTGAAATTATTTTGAAAAATCAGTGGAGTTCCCCTTTAAATACATTTAATGGGGAAAATACTTTAAATGATTTCAAATACAATCATCTGTCCACCTACACAGATCAGAGATCAAACATTAAGTATTAAAGCCAAGCAGTGTTATCTCTTTCTTTGATAAGCTGCAGCTCCTAAACATGTTATTCAAATACGCAGATTACAGATCGGTACAGTCTCAGTTTGCGCAACCAGACAGAGTTTGATTTTGTTGTAGTTACGCTTACATGTTTAAAAGTTTTGGTGACGCAACCATAGTGACATTTACAGCACAAAAACAATATTTTCTCATTTTTTATTTAATCTCAATTTGAACTGAAAGCTTAAACAACACTCACTCGCTTTTTTCTTGATCACCAACCTTTATCAGACCTGATTCTTCAGCCCTGTCAGTCTGCTTCAGTTTCCTTCTCTCCCTCTCCTCGCCTGTGTTTAGAAACATGTATTTTTATTAAACTCAGATTCACAAGAACTCAAGGATTAAATAGTTTTTTTTTTGTTTAAACTGGCAAAAATCCTCTCACCTTTATATGGAGCTGCCAAGTCTTACTTACCATCTACAGACTGAGGAATTGAGGGATATAAAACTGTTACAATCAACACAGCATTAGTATTAGTGATATAGAGTAACTAAGGCTAAGGTGATTGTTAATATAAATACTTAATAGAAATATGAAAGCAAATAATGAGTGAAGTGTCTTAAAATTCCTAGTTGGCTCTTCAGCTAACCTTCATGTTTTATGGCGTATCCCCTTTTCTTTACCTCACAGGAATTTAAAGTTAGCAGTTAAAATCTTGATAGCCAGCTACTCTGACCACAGTTTGTACAAATCCTTATTGTAGACAGATCTTCACCCTGTAACTACTCACTGTTTTAGACTGTATATTTGAATAAGGCCTAATCTTTATTTTAGGATGCTTTCAGCTAAAATCCTGTCACAATTTGAGTGGTAACTGACGTTACTTTGGCAGAGTGAGTAGCAGCAGAGACCCTCCCTCAGGTCTGATATGACTGGCTTACAACTTATAAGGTCTGATATGACTGCGCTACATTTAATCCCAATGCTAAACTTGTTGTTATGCTAGTAAACCTCTGGTAGCATTGCTGAGGCAGCGGTGGATTAGAGCAGCAACAGCACCTCCCCCAGTATTGTGAATTTGGAGACACAATGGCGCAGTTGAATAATGAAGAAAAAATGCTACATACTATTCGATCTAATAATCGTACATTCATTTAGGGGGATTAAATAATATTTAGATTAAAGTCAACCCAAAACAGTCCTATGACGCCCCTGTTTTTAGCTAAGTGTCATGATGCCCTTAACGGACAGGTTTTCAATCCTAGATCAAGCACAATTGTGCAACAGATACCATCATTCTCCACCAAACACCATCATTCTCCATCAAACACCATCATTCTCCACCAAACACCATCATTCTCTATGAAATACCATTAATCCCAAACACCAACATTTTCCAACAAGCACCATCATTACCCATCAAACATCATCACTCCCAAACACCAACAATCTCTATCAAAATTCAAAATTCATTCTTCATCAAACACCAACATTCCTAAACAACTACATTCTCCATCCAACACCATCATTCCCCAACACCAGCATTCTCCAACAAGCACCATCATTCTCCACCAAACATCATGATCCACCAAACACCAACAATCTCTACAAAAAAACATCATTCTTCATCAAACACTATTATTTCCATCCAACATCATCATTCTCCACCAAACATCATCATTCTCCACCAAACACCATCATTCTCCACCAGACACCATCATTCCCAATACTAAAATTCTTTACAAAACACCATAAATCTCAACCAAACACCAACATTCTCCAACAAATGCCATCATTCCCCAACACCAACATTCTCCACCAAACACCATCATTCTTTATCAAAAACCATTATTCCCAACACCGAAATTCTTCATGAAACACCATCATTCTCCACCAAACACCAACATTCTCCAACAAACACCATCATTCTCCATCAAACACCATCATTCCCAAACAAAATAATCTCTATCAAAAACCATCATTCTCCATAAAACACCATCATTCCCCAGCACCAACATTCTCCACCAAACACCATCATTCTCCATCAAACACCATCATTCTCCATCAAACACGATCATTCCCAAATACCAATAATCTCTATCAAAAACCATCATTCTTTATAAAACACCATCATTCCCCAGCACCATTATTCTCCATCAAACACCATCATTCCCAAACACCAATAATCTCTATCAAAAACCATCATTCTCCATAAAACACCATCATTCCCCAGCACCAATATTCGCCATCAAACACCATCATTCCCTAACACTGACATTCTCCAACAAACACCATCATTCTCCACCAAACACCAACACTCTCCAGCAAACACCATCATTATCCACCAAACACCAATGTTCTCCACCAAATACCATCGTTCCCCATAAAACACCAGCATTCTCTCACAAGAATCATAATTCTTCACCAAACATCATGATCCACCAAACACCAACATTCATCATTCCCAAACACCAATAATCTCTATCTAAAACCATCATAAAACACCATCATTCCCCAGCACCAACATTCTCCACTGAACACCAGCATTTTCCAACAAGCACCATCATTCTCCATCAAACATTCTCCACTGAACACCAGCATTTTCCACCAAACACCAACATTCATCATTTCCAAACATCACCATTCTCCACCAAACACCATCATTCCCAAACACCAACATGCTCCACAAACACCATCATTCTCCACCAAACACCATCATTCCCAAACACCAACATGCTCCACAAACACCATCATTCTCCACCAAACACCATCATTCCCAAACACCAACATGCTCCACAAACACCATCATTCTCCACCAAACGCCATCTTTCCTAAACACCAACATGCTCCACAAACACCCATCATTCTCCACCAACGTCTTTGATGGGGAACACTGTGGAACATTTGCTGTGGACTTTAGCAGAGCCAGAAACAAGAAAAGCAACATACACCTGGCCAGGAGTTTGCAGGGGAGCTAGAGTGTGGCCTGACAGATGAGGTGTGTGTAGCAGGAATAACCCCAGCAGCACTGTTCTTCTCCAGCGTCTGAGAGGCACTGACTCAGGGCCACACCTGCAAGAGCCTGCTCAATAATTTACCATCTCTGTCCTTCTGGATCACTCCATTCATCCTCACGCCAGTCAGAAATATGAGGCCTCGACTCTCCACTCAGGGGAAAATAAACAGCTCAGGTTGAGTTTGCTTCTTAGCTGTCTTATCCGTCTGGCTGGTGAGCCTGCAGAGCATAATCTGATGTCTGACATTTGACATTTTGACACCATTTCTGAGAGTGAAAGACTTAACTCTGCTCAGTTTTGGAGTTGGACCGATCAGAATGATGCAGACTTCAAAGAGAGGTCAAATTTCAGACGTGCCATCATCTACAAACACATAACTAACTGAACAGGATCTGGCAGCCTATTAGGTACATTATAAGGTATGAAGCGGCACCGAGTTTGTCCGTATGATGAAATCTCAGCTAAAGGTCAAAGTCAAAGTCCATTTATTTTCACATTAATTGCACACGTGTGTACAAGAGAAATGAATTAGTATTGACACACAATCAGTTACGGGCAATAATTAAACAGTAACGGTAAGGAAGGGCAACAAGCAATAGATAAACAATATGAAGGGGAATACTTAGATAAACATTAAACAGTGCAAATACCAGGATGAGGAGAGAGGAATTAAACATTAAAGTGCAACAAACAGTCGCTCACTGAAGTCCAAGTTATATGAATATAGTTCAGAACAGTAAGCACTGCTGCAGAAACAGATGTTGGAACATTGCTGTGAGGATTTGATTGAACATTAGTAAGGTCAGGTACTGATGTTGGATGGTCAGTTCTGGATCACTTCAACTCATCCCAAAGGTACTGGATGGAGCTCCATCACTTCAGAGAACACAGTTCCACTGCTCCAAAGCCCAATGCTGGGGGGCTTTATACCTCTCTAGCCCATGCTTGGCATTGGATATGGTGATTTAGGCTCATGTGTGGCTGCTGCATAGCATCTTCTTCTATTGGCCAATGCCCAATGCCAGCTACATATGCTTTCAGACCCACAGCACTGATAGATTGATTTTCTCCCTTCTCTTAAAGATGAAAGCTTTAAGTGCTGTTAATCTGATGTGGACTGTTTTGGGGGTCTACCAGGTGTTCCAGGTGGTTGCTAGGAGTCCCATTTTCTCTGTAGCCTTTAGTCATTTTTTGATCTCCAGTTTTGGAAAATTATTTTTCACCTTTTTTCCTTTGACGTTCTGCTTCTTTATGCATATGGAATATATCTAATCTTCTATATCTAATCTCCTCACGAATATCTGCTGGAAAATGAATTAATTGGCTGTTTTCATAGAAAGTTAAGTAAATGAAAGGTTGTCTCTGACTTTTGCACAATACTGTATATGCATATACTGAAAAATACTAAACATACTGCCTGCAAGTAAGATGCTTTCACTTGCTGATATAATTCTTCCCAGTGCTTACAACGAGGGGATCAGATCTGCACATAAATTCAGCTATTACAGCTAAAATCAGTTCTAATAACTATAACGTATGGAATGAAGCAGGAAGATGGCCTAAAAATGACAAGAGGAACACAGAAATGAGGATTTTACATGCGAAGTCACGTCTGAGAGTGTGGAAAAGTAATGTGATTTATTAAAACAGGGCCTCATGCATGTGCAAAAGGCTAGATGAGGAAAAAAATATTACACACCAGTTATAGACTCACCTCTGACTTCTGTGTCCATGACAGCATGACACATTGGAACGATTTCATCCAATCAGACGAGCAGATGTGCACAAATCTGTCATAATAAACATGATAAACATGGGCTAATGCACATTAGCATAGCTAAAAATAGTAGCAGATATCCTGAAGCCTGATTTATGGATAACAGTGTGTCATCAGAAACCACATAATCAAGTCTGTTAGAGAAGTCTTTAAGAGGATTGTGACAAATGTGTGAAGATTCAGGCACTAATTTGTGTACATGAGCTTCCATTACTTGTTAGTTCCATTAGCCTCTTAGCTTCAGGGCTTAAACCAAAGAAGCAAACTTGTCTCGGCTGATGAAGTACATCTGATGCAAATTGGATTTTTTTTTACTTGAAATAAAGTATTTTTAATCTAATTTCATCGTATGTATTCATATGAACTGTCCTGTACAACATGGGTGTGAAATCAATGCGTCATGCTGGAGCCTGACCTACATGGGCTTCTAGGTAATTGTGGCACAAATGAGCACGAAGCTTAAGCTTACCGGGTTTCTGAGAATCAGTTATAGACTGACCTCTGACTTCTGTATCCATGACAACACATCACGCTGGAACGATTCCATCCAATCAGACGAGCAGATGAGCACAAATCTGTCATTTCTCATGTAATAGGGAGACATACAGTGCTGTGCATTATCATAACTACAATAATAGTCCACTATAGTGCTGAGATAATACTGCCCACCTAGATAATAATAACCCACTATTCTGTATTATTGAGGATGGAGCTTTAACTGTGGGGGGGACTAATGCACTCTTGTTATGGGGTGTGATGCACATAATGCTCTCTAAAAACATATTACATTAAAGAAGACACATGTTTAACACCAGAGGTTAGTACTACAGTAAAAGATTTTTTTTTCCAAAAAATACTTCTTAGGAATTTCTTGGTACATCCAGCATCTATCAGCACAGAAACTGAAGTGTGTTAGACTCTATTCTTCTCTTTTTGGATTTTGGTCTGAAATAAAATGCAAGAATTTCAAAGTGAGAGGTGTTAAATGAGAAGACTCCAATACAAAGGTAGACTGTGTTGTGACATAGAAACATTATGATCTGAGATTGACTGTGCATGGTAGTTTATATTCTGGGAGGGAGAAAGAGAGAGAGAGAGAGAGAGGGCCACAATCAGCAAGGGTAAAAAAGCATTTGATGAAAGGAACACCTTACCAACTGTTGAGCGTGTGAGGTGGATGAAACAGCATTTGCAAGCTGTGACATCTACCTATAGTACTGACTTATCAGGGTGTCCAAACTCTTTGCTTTGGACACGCTGATAAGTCGACATCCTGATTTTTTGCTCAAAAATTATATTTTAAAAATAGTTGCAGCAGAGTTTGTGTTTACTTCTTTACACTTCCAAACTCAACAAAGTATGTCATTTGACCAGGGTGCCCAAACCTTTTCACACAACTGTAAATAGTTATGCCATGGTCACTCACTCCAGTAGATGTGACATCTTCTAATTCTCTCTTGATTTCATCAGACTGTCTTCCAAAGACAACATCGGAAAGAGTTTTGACTGGCGTGGAATTAAAAAATTCTATCCTGAAACAGCTGAGCTGATTAAATCCAGTTCACGATCCAGTTCCACCGTTCCAGACAGGAGAACCAAACAATAATGATCTTCAGAACATTCACAGAGTCTGTGAGTTACAGCCTGCAGTTCGCACAGGAAAGAAAACTTGGCCTTTACGGAGACCTGCTGGTGACATCCTGTATAAATAAAAATAACGTGTGGGCACAACTTAGTAAGGCATGGGAACGAGATTGTAATGCGTGGCCACAACTTGGTAGGGCATGGGAATGAGATTATTATGCCTTGACCATAGCATAGTAAGGCATGATCTCATTCCCATGTCTTACTAAGTTGTGGCCACGTGTTAATATGGCATGGCCACAAGTTATTTTTATTTATATGTGATGTCACCAGCAGGGATCTGTAGGCTTTTAAAATCAGCAGCGGAAATCTCACTTTATATGTAGACTGCTGTGCAAGGCACCTTCATAATATCTCAGGTCAGATGTGATATTTACTATTTTTTCCTATAGTTTGATGAAAAAAATGAACTTCACACAATTCACACCTTAAATGTGGTCTATCAGTCAAAATAGCAAAATAGGTTTGCCTTATTTTGAGTTTTACACTAGGGCTATGAGGCTAATGTAGCTAAAAAGTAATAGAAGATTGCAACTAACCAGTTAGCGTTTTGCTAAACTGCATGCCTAAATCATCTCACATTTGCCTCAAATTGTGTGGAGCTGTTCAGAATCTCTAATAGACCTGATTGTGTGGTTTCTGACACTGTAAGACACACTGTTATGGGTCATTCTACAGAAACGTCCATAGCGTTTACAGATATATTACACTTAAAAAACATGTTAGGGTTCAAATTTTTTACATTTTCAAATAAAATAAGTTATTTTATCACCTTCTTGAGCCTCAATTTAGCAATATTCGTTTTTAAATCAATCATATAGAACTCCAAGCACCACAGAAGAGCTCGTCCTCACAGTCATGTGTAAAGGTTGAAGCCATATTTTAAAAAAAACACATGTTTCTGCGATTTTAACTACAATAATCTATACATGACTATGAAACATATGATTTAAATGGCATAAAGAAAACAAATAAATATTATAAAATATATAATGAAAGTTGTTGTCCCCAGGAGTCGTGTCACTGGTGTTACCGCGTAACAAAAACCCTCTTATTTTGAAATAAAAGTCACACTGATGACATCACTGATGACATCACTTTTACCTGTTTTCTGAGGATCTATGAAGAAAAGCACATGGTGAGTCCACTGTGTCTTTCAGTTATCAGAGATTTTCTCATTTAGCTCATGATTTCATATGAAGCTTTTAGCTGACGTCACTGGTGTGACCGACTTTATTCTGAGGTAATTGTGAAAAAATACAAATGGATTAAATTATATATTTTAGTGGATATTCCATGATTGACAACATGTGGTTTGATGCTCTGTAGCAACCATTTTATGAAATGCATTTTTCATTAAAATGTCTCTGGTGTTACTGTCTCTTAGCCCATTTGTAGATAAGGGTCATTCTACAGAAACGTCCACTTTTCTATCTATCCATAGGAGTCACTGGTGTTACCAATCCTCATTGGTGTTACACATAAGAAAGGTAACACCAGTGACACCTATGGATAGACAGAAAAGTGGACGTTTCTGTAGAATGACCCTTATCTACAAATAAGGGCTAAAGTACGTTAGCATGGCTAAAACAGTAGCTGACATCCTGAACCCTGGATTTTTCCATGTTTATGGATAACAGTGTGTCACACAGAGTCAGAAACCACATAATCTTTGTTAGAGACGTCTGTTAGAGAATTATGACAAATGTGTGATGATTTAGGCACTAATTTGTGAGCTTCCATTACTTGTTAGCTACATTAGCCTCTTAGCTCCAGCGCTTAAACTAAGGAAGCAGCCTTGTTTTGGTGGAGTACTTCCAATGTAGGGTTGGATTGTGCAAATTAGATTTTTTTTTTTAACTTAAAAAAGTATTTTTATTCTAATTTCATCAGTTTGTATGAACTTTCCTGGGCAATGTGGATGTGAAATGAATGCCTCAAGCTGGAGCCTGACCCTCCTGGGCTTCTGGGTAATTGCGGCACAAATGAGCTCGAAGCTTAGCTCTCTGGGTTTCTAAGAATCGCTGGTAATTGTTCCCAAACACGTCTGAATTAATGGAGTCTGCACACGCTGCTCCTCGCCGCCTAACTGGACGCAAAACACGGCCTAACATGCTTGAAGTCTGCCCAACAGGCCTTTGTCAATTCGTGTCAGTCTGGCTGCTGTTGTTATAGCAACGGTGCATTACATAATTTCCGATTCCAATTAAAATATGTACTCATCTTTAATTGATAATATTTAATATTTCATCATCTGCGAAATAATCAGCAATGATAATTTAAACACAGAGGCCAGTCCTACAGCTCAAAACACTGTCTGGCGATGCAGGAGTGACTTTAATTGAGATTTTAATCTCTCCTGCCGTCTTATCTCCATAAATTACTTATCTTCCGAGAGTGGAAGTGGAAGGAAAAGACAAAGGTCTGCTGTCAAACTTGAAAACCCGCCGTTAGATGGATGATAGTGCTTTCTGAGTCTGCTCTAAAAGGAAGAAAATGAAGGGAAAAAGTCTTGTTACTCACAATCCCATTTGCTGATCAGCTTAGGGCTGCTGAGGGACTTTGAAGTGCAAATGCACTCTTCAATCTGATGGCAGCTTCAAACCGCATCGGAGGCACTACAATGCTTCCCTGAAATGAAAAGATGGTAAAAGCCTGTATTGCAGACGAAGGTGGGCTTCTGCTTTCAACAAGGCTTTTTAGGTGACAGACAGAAAATTTTCTATCAAACAGTAAGACTGTAAGCTGCTCATAAAGTGGATTTCATTTCCCTGAATAACAAAGTACTTATGTTGTTATTTTGTGATATACATTTGGGCTGCTTTTAGGAGCCGATAGTCGAGTTATGCTAAGCGTTACAATGGGACGTTATAGAACCAGCAATACAGAAAGAAGTGACTTTCAGTTCATTGAAAGCAAAGATGAGGCCTAAAGGATTATTTCAGCACAACAGCAGCTCATACACTGAACTATTGGTGGAGAATGTCGCCCCCATGTGGCCTTACCTGATCTCCGCACTGTAGCATAGGCCTTACTGTAATAAAGCCACTGCTTAGAATAAGATTATTGATTTGGTTATTATTAGAGGTGAGTAGAAACTGGTTCTAAGTACAATTTTGATGGATCTGTACTTCAAATAATACTTTTACATCTATTCAAGTTAATTTGCATAAGGTTTAAATTCAGTACAGCATCTGAATGGCTTTGTGATTGGTCAGACCTCTCACCTTTTAGGTTCATCATTTTATTTTAGACCAAAAGGATCCAAAAATAGGAGAACAGAACCTAACATACTTCACTTCCTATGATGGTAGATGCTGGGTGCAGCTGCAGTTCCTTAAGTCACCCAACGCTTCAAGGGCTGCCTTGGCCAAAATGAAAAACCATCTGTTGTAAATATGCCTGCTTGCCTCATACAGTGGTGCCACAGTAGCCTGGAGAGTCACCAACCACGCCCTGGAGATCCACCTTCCTGAGGAGTTCACTTCCAGCCCTGACGAACACATCTGGTCCAGATCACCAGTCCACTCAATTAGCTGGACGAGGTGAGTTAGATTTGTGCTGGAGCTGAATCCTGGTACATCTCCAGGAGTATGGTTGGTGACCACTGCTCTTGTGAGATTTAAAGACTAGGAAAACCCCCTTTGGATGATGCATTTTAAAGGTGGGAGGAACTTTTGAACTTTTAGGGCTTTGAACTTTTATGGACTAAAATGATAAAAAAGAGAGAAGAATGGAGCCTAACAAATCCCAACCCCAACAAGCAGAATAACTCCATTCTAGGACATGACTGAAGTGCCCTTGAGCAAGGCACCTAACCCCCAGCTGCTCCCCAGGTACCTGGGCAAGTGTCCTCACTGCCCCCTAGTGTGTGTGTTCACTAGTGTGTATGTGGTGTTTCACTGCACGGATGGATTAAATGTGGAGGTGAATTTTCCTGTTGTGGGACTAATAAGGGTCACTTAACACTTCACTGAACTTGGTCTGAGCTGCTTTCGAGGGCAGTCGTGGGCTGAAGGTTAGGGAACCAGCCTTGTGACAACAAGGTTGCCGGTTCAATCCCCTAAGCCAACAGGACATGACTGAAGTGCCCTTGAGCAAGACACCTAACCCCCAACTGCTCCCCGGGCGCCATGGATAGGGCTGCCCACTGCGCTGGGCAAGTGTGCTTGTTGCCCCCTAGTGTGTAAGTGGTGTTTCACTGCACAGATGGGTTAAATGTGGAGGTGAATTTCCCTGTTGTGGGACTAATAAAGGACAACTTAGTTATTACTTACTTAAATTTCAGTTCCTATGCTGATAGAGTGGATGGACTAAGACTACTGGACCTCAATGGTGAACAATTGCTGTGAGGATTTGATTGAGCATTAGTGAGGTTAGGTACTGATGTTGGATGGTCAGTTCTGGATCACTCCAACTCATCCCAGAGATATTGGATGGAGCTCCATCACTCCAGAAAACACAGTTCCACTCCTCCACAGCCCAATGCTGGGGGGCTTTATACTCCTCTAGCCCACACTTGGCATTGGACATGGTGACCTTAGGTTCATGTGTGTCTGCTCCAGTGTGTCTCATTCTATTGGTCAATGCTTTTCAATGGACATTATATGCAATGGGTGGCCATAAAGTAGCTGAAATCACCCAGAAGGGCAGTCTGGATATTTTTGGATAGATAGTAACAAATAATCTTACTGCAGTGTTGATTTGGGCTGCTTTACCCATCTCTAGTTATTACATTGTTTACACCCTAACACTGAAGCAAACAAACAAATTAGCCTACATATGCTATCTGGTAACTGAAAATTCAATATAATCTCCACATTCGTGTCCATCCGCAGATTTTCATGATCAATGATGTACTTTCCATCTATTGATCAAGTCATTCGAGTCATTTGTTGGGCATGTTTACAACCAGCAGCTCATGTGCTCACTGTAGTATGGATGGGGCGTGCGAGAGAGAGTGGGAGTGCATGTGTATGAATACAAATACGTCAATGTGCCAGTGCATGAGTGTGAGTTTGAATACTAATGCATGCGTGTGTTTGTGTGCTAATGTTTTCATGCAAAGACCAAACTCGAGTAACCTTGACTTGCCTCCAAAAATAAAGATGATGGGTCTTCCTGGCTGCTGTGTCCTTCTCCACGATGCCTTTGCTCTTAGTAATCGCTGCCTATTAGAGAAATACAGAGGGGGAGATGAGTGTCCTAAACAGATATTCAAGCAAAAGTGCGTAGCAGTGAAATAATGACTGCAGTAACAGTTACAGCATCCACACAAAAGACAACTTGAGAACTACAAAAGTAGCAGATCAAAATGCTACACTCTTAAAAAAGATGGTTCTTTAAGGGTTTTTTAGTAAAGTTAATGGTTCTATATAGAACTGCGAACACTCAAAGAACCATTTTCATGTTTAAAACATTCTCTGCATGGTGAAATGGTCCTTAAGATCGATGGAGAATGTGTTGTACATGGTTCTATATCGCACCAAAAAGGGTTCTTCTATTGTTATAAGCTTGACATCATAACAATGGCGCTATGTAGAACCCCTTTCAATAAGGTTCATCAGTCAGATCAATTTCACCCTCTTAAGAACCTCTTAAGCATGCACATGGTTCTTTGAGCATTCATGGCCAAGTCAGTCCCGTGACACAGTCCTATTCGGCCCGCGAAATTATTTTAATTCCTTATTATTAGTAGCTCCTTTTACCCTAAGATGCACTACAGTCCCCAGCATGCACTGCAACATAGTGTGCGTTCTGACCCCCAACAACAATCTGTGGGCCAGCGGTTACACAAAAACAAAAGATACCTGGTGTCCAGTTCAAACAAATAGGCAGTTTTGAAACAACTACCTAAAACAATTTATTTATTTAGAATTATTTTTGAATTAGTATTTAATGCCTATTTTGCTGTTGAAGTTTTGGCATATTTTGAATAAACAATGGCCCATTCAGGTCATGGCAAAATGTTAAGTAAACATGAAATAATAACACAGCTGGCCCTTTTAGTGGTTGAGTTTGAAACCCCTGACCCAAAGTAAGAGAGGTGAACAACAGCAAAGCAGCTCAGGAGCTGAACCAACACAACTGAATGACTTTAAACCTGAAAAAGGAGGAATTAGGAACAACATGTTAATGACTAAAATCTGAAAATGGAGCTCAGGAAAGTACAAATCCATCAAAGTGTTTCTAAACACATAAAACTGAGCAAACTGAACCAGTTACTGCCCACCTCTGTAGAAACAGTGCACCATACAGATTGTCAGCCGTTTTCCCTGATACAAAGACGATAGTGGGCTGCTGTTGCCAGCTTATGGCAAAGCTGGCGGTCCACTGGCATTTTGCTCAGTGTTTTCCAGGCGGCCCACTGGTGGTTAAGCAGAGTATTAGACAAAATTCCACTTAACATCACTCATTTTCCATTCACAGTCCAATTTACTGATTTTTCCTTCCTTCCTTTCTTTAGTTATAAATTAATTTAGTAAATAATTTCAAGATTATTTAAATATTTTTTAAAATTTTGTAGCAGAGTGTCAGCACCACATTTTTTATATTATCATTTTATAGTAGTTTTTCACTTAGTTGTTTGCAATATTTAATAAAATAAAAGTTTATTTTCTAGAATAAAAGATTATGTTTAAAATCTGTTTGAGGAGATTAAAAACTAGTTAGAGCTTGAACACAGGACAACAACTTGGGTGGTCTGAGGGTGGACCAGCAATGGCAAACAGTCAGAGGGGTGCCGATCTTATCAAGCCAGCGGACCGATATATGCTCGCTATATGGGTTATAGTGAAGCGCAAATTATCCGCAGTAAGCCTGACTCCCAGTGTAGATCCATAATACACTGCAAATTGTAGCGTACAGACAATGTACTACAATTGCTAATGTACACTATATAATGTTGGTAAATGTGTAATGTAATTATAAAAAGCAGGATAGCCTAAAAAATATGTGTATTCAGATTACTGGTTACTTTTAGGAATTATATTTTTGATTAATATCAACATCAATGAATCAGTCCAGCAACTCTTTATGTGCCGAATGTAAGCCGCACACTATCTCGGTCACAATGCTGATATTTACTTATGAGAAAGAAGTCCGTTCCTTCAAATGGTCTAAGGTCCATGAAACCAATTACATGTTGATGAAAGCAAATAAACCGGTTAGATCAGAAATAATCCAAACAAAGGTATTCAGATTATATTGCACTTGTTAAATAATCACTGATTACATTTCTTAACTCACCCTTCATAGAAAACAATGCAATGCAAATGAAGACTCTTTCAATGGTCTGGAGGTGGCAATTTGTATATGACCCCATTTTTGACCATTTATATCTGATATGTTTCTAGCTAGCTAGTTTTGCCTGAAGTCAACCAGCTGATTGTGGATAAGTTACCAAATCAGAGCATCTTGAAAGTGTAGTGTCTTCTAGATCGGATTCCGTGAAGTCTCCTAACCACAGTATTCCAAACAATGCTAGCTGGCTGTGTTTGGGGATACTGTGCTAGCGGGCTAATGTTGGAGATTTGTGGTGGTCTTGGATGTGATTGATCTGTATAACTAGCCTGATTTTGATGATTAAGTGATTAGTAGGAGGGCAGTAGTACCTGGTTAGTGGCAGCAAGTCATCTATTGCTGATTTCAGGGCTAAAATATTTGTCATTTTGTGATTGTTGCAGCAGCAGCTGGGGAGTTTCAACAGCTATAGAGTCAGTGAATCAATAGCTCTGCTCCAAATCGCTCCTTTTTACAGAACTAGTGCACTAGATAGTGTGTCGACACTGTTATAGTGTGGTTAGGTTCACTCTAGTGAAAAGTGAATGAGTTCATTGTCAGTCAAAGAGTCACTGAGTCAGTCAGTCAGTGAACATGTGAATGAGTGAGTCAATCGGCCTTTCCCAAACTTATCACTCCCCATTAGCACGTCGCTATGAAGTGTCGCTTCGTCTGAAGTTGTGGAGGGCTCTTGGTGGAGGGTATAATTACTCAGGGAAATCTTCGTAAACTGTTGGCTCTTGCCGATCCACCGTAAGGAGGAGGCTGCCATCACCATGGCTACAGATAGCCACTTCTAGCTGTGTAGTCATCATGTGCTGCCTTAGTGCTTTAGCATTTTCGAGAGGCAGGGTGAGAGCGTCTGGAGCATCTGTGATATCCTGCAGACTAAACAATTAACATATGCAATGTAATAAACTGCGCTTGAATTCATCCATATGGAAGAAAAATATATGTATATATATATATTTGCTCATATTAAAATATGTAATTAACACATACAATATATTAGCACTATATGTGATGTCTTAAAATAAATGTCCTTAATAGATTTAACCGTCTATTTTGAATATTTAAATATTTGAATACATGCTCATATAGTCATATGAAAAAGTCTGAATAATCAAATGACATGCTTTGTTGATTTTCTTAATGATAAAAATGAACACATCCTCTACAGGCAACACACTGTTCTGCAAAATTTAGTGCACAATTTCTATTAATTTGCTAAATTTGGCATAAAAACACAAAAAACATGAAATATAAAATGTGCCATAACACTCACATTCACATTTTATGTTCTCTTTTTCCCTAAATATATCAAATTCAGCAGATAAACAGTAACTGTGCATTAAAATATGCAGAAAATATCACTTAGTTTTACAAATCAGAACGTCAATTGACCAGGGCTGCCTAAACTCTACTACCCAAAACCACCAGTGAACCTACATGTGTCTTCGTGTGTTTTATATGGAATGTTGATGATGATAAAACAGTGGAAATAAGTTTTCTTTGGGCACTATTTTGCCTCACAATGTCCTGCATATGTCCTTCCACCATGAATGGATTCTAAAAATACAGTATGGTCACAAAACTATCCTAATACAGTGACTCAGACATCAGGCAGCACATGAAGCTATTTCAAGTAATGGCCTTCTGTGAAGCAGCTTATAGAGGCATTAAACACTTTGGACGTCTGGTTTTTATCACCATCACTGTAACAATTCTGACTGCGATTCTAATTTTCCCTAGAACCGAGAAAAACTAAACCACTCTGAATGACTCTGTTTGCATCCTAACCATTTAAATACGCAGAAATATGGCAACATCAGTGGAAATCTTTAAATGGCAACACTAATTAATTTGGGATGTCACTCATCCCAGAATGGCACAAATGGACGTAATAGGAGTGAATAGGGGCTGAAACAAGAATGGGCCTAGGAGTCTGTGAGTCACCAGCCCCGTTAGTGGTCCAGCAAAAAGGCTAGAAGCCAGACTGGCAGTGGGTCAGACTCCTAACAGCATCTATTGGCTTCGTTTGCGCTCCGCTATTAGTCACGCTCACAGGAGCGACGTTGCCTGCAGTCGTGAAGTTGAGCTGCTTCGTGATCATGCGAGAGTAAGGAACAGCCTGCCAAGACCACACACAATAAACACAAAGATGCTTGTTTTTCCACGCTGCGGGAAGAGAGTCTCACACTGACCTTTCCCGTGGGTTTGTTGCTAGGCGGAAGTGGGCCTAGACTCTAATGTAAATGAGTAAATGAACTGTAAACACATGGATCCTTATCTCACATCCCTTTGAACTGGGACGTCAGAGCGATATCCAAAATCGAGGGTTTGAAGTTCAGTCTGGCACAGTCTGATGATAATGAGCTTTCAGTTCATGTTCTTTACAATGGACACTTCCACAGAAATGGCCTGTCACAGTTTTGGCAGTGCAGTGCCACCTGCTGGCCACAAAAGCATCAGACTAGATAAGCTGCCCAAAGGCGAAGCAATTTCACTCCTGCAGTTCCAACTCTCTTCCAACACACACGATCCAGATATCAGGTTCTTCTGGAGCGTCTGAATCTGAGCAGAGCAAGGCTTGTTAAACAGGGGCGGATTTAGTGATTCTGGGGCTCCAGGCAGAGGACAGGAATGGGGCCCCCCGGATACACATTTTAAATTAGTTGAGGCTCTGGGCTCCAGCATGATTCAGCCATCTACACTGTAACAAAACGACATCTTAGCAACTGGAATTATCTTAAATATAGCCTATCTAATATTTCTCATTTTGAGATTGTTGCAAGAATATTAAAAATCGCAGCAACTCCAATCTGTCTCCTGAATGTGACTGCTGCACCATTTAAGGTGGAATGAGAAAATTTGAACAAGAAGCTGAGGTGCTGGAATGTGACTGCTGCACCATTTAAGGTGGAATGGGAAAATTCGAACAAGAAGGTGGGGCGTCTGAATGTGACTGTTGCACCATTTAAGGTGGAATGGGAAAATGCGAACAAGAAGCTGAGGTGCTGGTATGTAACTGCTGCACCATTTAAGGTGGAACAGGAAAATTAGAACAAGAAGCTGGGGCGCCTGAATGTAGCTGCTGTGCCATTTAAGGTGGAATGGGAAAATTCAAACAAGAACCCGGGTCGCCTGAATGTGACTGCTGCATCATTTAAGGTGGAACGGAAAAATTCGAACAAGAAGCTGATGTACTAGAATGTGACTGCTGCACCATTTAAGGTGGAACGGGAAAATTCAAACAAGAAGGTGGGCGCCTGAATGTGACTTGTGCACCATTTAAGGTGGAACGGGAAACTCTAACAAGAAGCTGAGGTGCTGGAATGTGACTGCTGCACTATTTAAGGTGGAATGGGAAAATTTGAACAAGAACCCAGGTCACCTGAATGTGACTTCTGCACCATTTAGGGTGGAACAGGAAAATTCGAACAAGAAGCTGAGGAGCTGGAATGTGACTGCTGCACCATTTAAGGTGGAATGGGAAAATTTGAACACAAAGCTGAGGGGCTGGTATGTAGCTGCTGCACCAATTAAGGTGGAATGGGAAAATTCGAACAAGAACCCAGGTCGCCTAAATGTGACTGCTGCACCATTTAAGGTGGAACGGGAAAATTCGAACAAGAAGCTGAGGTGCTGGAATGTGACTGCTGCACCATTTAAGGTGGAATGGGAAAATTCGAACAAGAACCCAGGTCGCCTAAATGTGACTGCTGCACCATTTAAGGTGAAACAGGAAAATTCGAACAAGAAGCCGAGGCGCCTGAATGTGACTGTTGTACCATTTAAGGTGGAATGGGAAAATTCAGCTTCATCGAGAGTTGAATGGCATGAAGAGGGATGAGGAGGTTGACCTGTTTATGCTCATGTTTGGGATAGCAACTGGTTAGCTTCATAGCAGCAATTGAAGCTACAGTTTGCAAACCCACAAAAGCACAAAGATCTAAAAAAAGCAAGTTTTCTAGATATTTAATGACAGATGATGTGAACGCAAACCATAGTTGACATTCCAGTAAGACTCTCTATGAAACATACCAAAACAAGACGTAGTACATTGACCCCTGTACATTACTGGGAAAGACATTAGGCTTGTTTGACTTAACGCAAGCCTGCAGGGTCCAACAGCACTTGGGTTGGTACAATGGGTTCGGCCATAATGCCACCAAGAATGTAAGTGTGAAAGCGTGACATAAAAATTCACTTCTTTCCACATTTTTCTTAATAGCCTCTTTCTGCAGGCCCCCTAGTGACCTTTCTGCTGGTGGAGTGGAAGTGGAAATCAGCTTGCATGGTTCAATTAATATATTCAAATAAGATACTGTTTATTGTTTACATGTTATGACTGTGTTGAGCTGCTAGCGAGCAATGTGGGGCGAAAGAGGAGGGGTGAGAACCCCCAGCTGTGAAAAACAGTTCACACCTTTCCACAAAGATGGCCATGCCAAGATAAAACTTCAGTTTTCTTCATATCAAACAGTCTTGCACAACCGGCACAATAAACAAACAGCAAATAAACACAACAAATACTTCTAGAAATGTTGACTTGCTTGCTCACCTACAAAAGATGAAAATCAAGCTCTCTTCTGGTTTTGTAAATCATACACATTTCCATCAAAATATATTCCGTCAAGGTTACTGAAGGAACAAATGCCTAGTTAAAGTGCTGTGAAAAATGAGTTAGCATGTAGTGCACAATTGGGTAATTAATATGCATGTAAACACAGCGTTGCTGCCACCTGCACACTTACAAATGATTTGTTTCCTGTGTTTTAAGACCGCACATCTTTACAAATGTTACCATGACGATCTGAGGCGTTTTAAGGGTCTTCTGAGTGAGCGTGTCAGAGCGTATGAGTCTGAAGCTCCCTTTAAAATGCCAATTTTGAACCCACCATGTCGACAACCCAATTTCCCTCCTAATAAATGTCTGCTCTAATTATGTGATGGCAATGACATTTCTGAATCGCTCTTGGTGAAAATGGTTAAGAATGAATAAACCCCTTAAAAATGTCACCAAATGTCTGCCTAATGAACAACAATACAGATCCCAATCAGAGCTCATTTAGCAGAAAAACAACAGGATTTTGAAAAGTTTTTGGACAAACAGAAACACTAGCTTTTAACATTTCTACATCATTCAAAAATACCAACTGCTCTTCACCGACTGCCAAAATTTCATCAAGAATGGACCAATGGAAATGCTCCAAAACTGGTCTCAATAAAATCTCGTAACATTTTCATACATTAAAAGTTAAGAACTTTTTCTTCTTCTGTAAAATTACCTTTTCTTCAGATTGTTCTGACAGGGATGAGATGGTGCAGTTGCAGAGAAACTGTACTTGCATGAAAGTATAAGTACTCTTTAAGTATTTTAACCAATTTAAAGGTCAAATGATGGATCCAAAATATACTTCAGTGAAAGTCAAAATGTACCAACATTTAAACATACTCAAGCATACAAAAGCAAAAAGAAAGTACAGTTGGGGGACACAACGAACTGTAAGGAAATAAGCCACATCATAAATGTGCAAAATGAGCAATTATTTTGAGACAGTTCATATTTTTGACACTTTGCTGCCAGGAACAGAGAAAACTCCACATATTTCCATAGATATTTATTTAGAACTGAAGCTCAGATAATAGTAAAAGTGTCATATTGTGCTCTAAACCAGATCCATAAACCTGCACCACCTTAATGAAGAGCTGGATATAGTTTGAGTGTATTGAGAGACGTTGTGGGGATTTATTCACAGAAAAGATTTGGGTGACTATTGACTTCTAGTGTTAGCAACGTTAGCCTCACAGCTCCCTAAAGAAACAATATTTAGACATCAAAGAAATCTTGGGTGACCTATTACATCTGGGGTAAGTGAAAACTTGATTCGCCAAACCATATTTCGCACAAATTTTCTAAATGGACCATTCCACGAATTAGCAGTAGTAAGATAAACATATATAAAATCATAATTTATTACTTTCTGTTGGGAGGTTTCTGTCCCAAACCCTAACCTCTAAATTTACAATCGTGAACTTTTCCGAACATTTATGTATTTAAACATCTTTTTGATTTCTTGTTAAGTGAAGTTGAATTACTGGAGTAAAGAGTTAACTATTAAGAGTTGTAGTCTGTAGGTGGAGACTTATTTTAATCATGCCCCTGCATTTGAGAGCAGGAAGTGAGACTGCAAGTCCCTCATGGCCTCATATTAAGCAGTTAGATCTCATTGTTTTGAAGTAAATGTGTTCCAAAGTCTAAAAATCAGTGTGGAACATTAAGAATTGTCACTACTGAAACACATTTTCTGTAGTAAGTAAACTTTTTTGTATTTTAATGAAAAATATGTTGATTTTAAGTTTTTAAAAGCTGTGTTTGCTGGTCATGTACTGGCTACGTTTTTGAGTTCTGCTTAAAATGAGCTAAAATTGTCACTACCGAAACAGTCACTACTAAAACATTTGATACAGTTTCAGTAGTGTTATGACTGTCCCAAATTATCCATATATATATATTTATTATAATTAAAAATAATATATAAAGTTACAATTTTGAAAAACAAGAAGAGAAATGTCCTGGCTTTTGAGATTTGTAGTGTTCAATTTCAATAATACAAGTAACAATAAAAGTACAAAAAAAAAATGCAAATCTTCCAAATAACACGTGTTTGATAGCAACGTTAGCCTTGTAGCTCCAGTGCTGAAACTATAAAGAAGGAAGATTTGGACTCAAACATGTCTTGGGCGACTGACTGCATCTGGAAAAGTGGAAAATGTATATAACATTAACTTTTGCTACTTTGAAACTACTCTAGCTGATGTCATCAGCCGTTATTCATCAAGCTGATGAATATCAAAATCAGTCAGAACGCACATCCCTACAATCCAGGCTAGACGGGATTAATGAAAAGAAAGACACAGAGAAAGAGCATTGAGGTGGTTTATTAGCGTAAGAAAAGTCCACAGCACACAGTCTCCATGCTTTAGTGACAGTCAGTAAGTTCAGCTGCAGGACATGTTTGTTTATCCTCGACTGTCCCCTCTCCCTCTTGTTTATGTGCATCTACGTGTCTGTTTTCACTGTATTTTTTTCGCGTGGTTGGTTTGAGAAGCATGCATGTGACTGTCTGGTTGATGGAGAGTGTACAGGGCACTCATTAGCGCCCCCCTCGTGTGCACTGTGGAAGTGCACCAACATCGAGGCTGTGTTCATGCAGATAGTCCACTTAAATTACATTTAAGCACTGAAGTTATGGACACTTAAGGGGACATAGCCTTTAATGACCCCATTCAGGTGCACAGTCTGCTAAATAAAAGGAGATACGCCATCTCTTCTGAACAAAAGATGGCTCTTTTCATTTTTTTTATCTATTCACTTTCGGAAAAGGAAACAAATATCCCAAAGTCATTGCTTAGTCAACAAATCTGGAGCAAAATACTGAGATTCGGTTCACAGTATCTTCGTCTTCATCATCCTCATCCTTGCCGTCGCAGAAATTCACACACCAAAAAAGCAAAAGTCAAATCACTTACATCAAATTCGGAAACCAAGCTAAAACGTTGTCACAAAAACAAACAAACAAACAAACAAACTGACAAATAATATTTATATAAAAAAGAGACCAGTGCTGGCTAAATATGTTCTCTACAACTTTACAAAATGCAAATAAATTCCTCTTTGTGCTTTATTCACAGATGTGTGTTTGCTGGGTGAAAAGCAAACGTATTGTTTCCTGTTTTTCCTTCGTTTTGGTTTTTGTATGCGCGCTTTTCCAGAGTGGCCCATTATTTCAGCCTGCTTATGTCTTGAGGGGGAAGAAGAGATTAACTCTCCTGGATTTCAAAGAAAGAGAAAGAAAAAGAGAGAGAAAAAGCAGCCCTGTAGCCTCGGGCTGTCCGGACACTGTATTCACAAACAGGCTTTTAATTAGAGGCTGGAGAATGAGGGCCCTTGTGAAATGTGTGTTCTGGACAGGACGGCTTTTGTTGGAGATAGGGGCCGTTTTTAACAGCTTCTCGGACCCCCCATTTAATGCTCCACTGGCTGGAACTACTTAAAAAAACATTAAACTGGAAACCCTCTTTCTTTTTATTTGCTTTGGAGTAAATTAACCTGCTTTCAGACGCTGCTGGGTCTTGAAGACTCAGCCTGCTGGAGCGCTGCATTAGCGATAGTTCTGGCGTTGATCAATACTATGACTTTTTTTTATATATCAAACTGAGACAGGGAGGTTGATTGTGTTGGTTTATGCCTCTTAAACCAAACTGCAGATTTGTATTGCGCCAATAAAATGTTACAATCTTCATCTGACATGCTCACGTTTTAAAGGGCTGCATTTTTCTTGTATTGTATTTCTCATTTAAGCTGTTTCTGAGGTCCATTTATAATGTTTATGTGGCTTTATGTACCAAAAACGAGGTTTTCGAACCTTTCTTTATGTCTCAGAATTAAACAGGCCGTTTTTGTTACTGTGCATTTAAGACTGATGTATATTAGCTCTGTTCTGATTGGCTGTCCTCCATTCAAAAATCATTCCGGGCTGAAACACTGCTTATAACTTCATCATGAGTGGGCGGAGCTAAACTGTAGTAGGCGGAATAGGTGGATATAGGTCATTATTCTAAAAGGGGTTGTTTTCTGACATCACAAAAAGAGTAAATTCAAAAATTTTAAATGTTTATTAATATATGGACTGTGACAACGTTTAACAACGTTTAAATACTACATCAAACTCTTTTATTTCTAAAAAGTGAGGGAAACTAGGTTTTTTTCAAGATTAGGGCCCTTTAAAAACATACAACGTTTAAAATGTAAAGCATTCCTGGATTTGAGAACCCTATTACTGAAATGACAAATACAATTTTGATCATTTAATTATTATATTTAATTTTGTTTTTGTATCATTTTACATTATTTTTATAAATACAACTTTAAATTAATACAAGTCTAAAAATGGAACTTTCCTCCTCCTGTATCCTTCACGAGATGCGTCTAACAGGGTTTGGAAGTGGTGTTAATTTGAAAAAGTGACTGCAAGTTGGGCTAAAAACAGTACAATCACTGTTTTCCACAATATGGATCTAACAGGGTTTGGAAACGGTGCTAATTTGAAAAGCAAGTGCTGCTGCAAGTTTGTGAATGATTTTAGCAGACCAGCTGACTGGATGGCTTCCACAGTGGCGACGTGGCTCACGTGACCCCACGGGCAGGGAGGTTAATCATATTATCACGTGTGCTGCACTGGACATTTGCGCTGGTTTGGCTCGGTTTCGGATGAGGCCTCTTTGCTCACTCTGTCTGCGCTCTTTTGCCTCAGGACTCGCTGGCAGGTCTTAATGCAATTGCATCACCAAACAGGGCAGTGCAGAGAGAGAGGCAGAGACAGAGAGGTTAACAGAAAGAAGGAGAAAGAGACTGAAAGAGATAGAGAGAGACAGAAGGGGAGAGAAGGAGAGGGGGAGAGAGAGACATAGATAGAGCGGAGAGAGAGAGAGACTAAGGGGAAAAAGGCAGGAGAAGAGAAAGAGGGAAGAGAGAAAGAGAGGGATAGAGAGAGAGAGAGAGAGAGAGAGAGAGAGAGAGAGGATGTGTCTCTCAGGATTTCTTCTAGGTCTCATCACCACATTAAAAGCTGAAATGTACTCAGCCCTAATCAGGCGTGTCACGTGTAGTAGTACAGCAATAGAGAAAGAGAAAGAGAAAGAGAGAGAGAGAGAGAGAGAGAGAGAGAGAGAGAGAGAGAGAGCGCGTGGCTAGGTAACAGGGTTGCCAACCATCCATTAATTTGCAAAATTTTCAAATGTACAATTTACAAAAATTTACAAACAAAACAATCTAAATTTCATCTTCTCTAAATTTGTAATTTTCATTATTATTATTTTTTAACAGTAAACAGAAATCAGTCTCATCAGTAAAACCATGAGTGTAGGTTGCCGACCCGGTCGAGTGCGCAGACGAGAGTCTCTACATCACAGGGTCACGTTACGGGTTTTCAGTAAGTGCTGTTTGGGCAATTTATGCACCTACAGACACACAAACTCAATTCCTAAAATTATAGAATTGCAGTCAAACGTTTGGGTGCCCCGTGATCACATTCCATGTTGTGTTGTTTTTCCAAGTGAAAATAAGTGAACACAACACACTTCTGCACATTTTAATAGCTGAATTTAACACATTGGGAACAAAAAAAAATACTTACAGTGTGGCCAGTGTGAAAGTGAGGGCAGAGTTTATGTTTACATTTATATGTAATTTTTTCCAATATGCTAAACTCAATAATGCCATATTTGTGTTCTCAGTAGGAGGATGTGTTCACTTATTTTCACTTAGAAAATCAACAAAGATGTGGAATTTGACTCTGCAAGTCTCAGGCACCTAAGCACATCATTTGTAATGTAATACGTGAGTATATAACTACTACTATACTACTATACTATAACTAATAAGATATTACCTGGATCAATGTAATGATAGATTGATTAGCCAAACTATGTAGAATATTAATGTTTTTCTGAGCAAATAAAAGCATCATATATATATATATATATATATATATATATATATATATATATATATCTCCATTATTCATGATGAGTGGACCGAAAGAAACAGCCCAGAATTACTTAGGGAAAAATGAAACAACAGAAATGAAGAAGCACTACAGAGGTCACAAAAATGCAACAAAAAGACAGGTGCTCCTGGGGCATGGGTGCAGAAAACTGAATGGTTCCATGCTGGGACCCCAAAAACGTATCCATCTGCCTCCACAAGGCATGTGCAAAATAAATCCCAGAGCAAAGAAATCCCGGGCACACCGTCCTTAGGAAAAGCCTTTATTGAAACATGGTAATAAGTATGAAAGTGTGCCAACGCGTTGCAGCCTTCTCAGGCCTTCATCAGGACACAGAACAACGGCATGTCCACTTTTCCTAAGGACGGTGTGCCCGGGATTTCTTTGCTCTGGGATTTATTTTGCACATGCCTTGTGGAGGCGGATTGGATACTTTTTTGGGGGGTTTTGCCTCTCCCACCATGGAACCATTTCTTTTTTACTTGGGAAAAAGTCTGGTTCCATTGACTTACATTAAAAATATAGTATGTTTTTTCCTTCTCCTGTTAAGTTATGATTTTGGAGATACGAGGTTTTGTTCTGACAGCAGTGATGTATATATACTTTCTTTACACTCACATTGCATCATTAATTTAATGTTTAATGTAGTACGTTAATTTACTTGGATGTTACTGCTTTCAGACTATAAATTCAATAATCAGTGGAGGAGCAGACAGAACAGACTAAAACAATCAAATGTACAGTTTGGAATGAACAAAGAATCTCTATCACACACAAACATTCTCACTCACAGATAGCAGGGGACTGTCTCAGACTTGAGTGTTGACTCTTAGTGCATCCAATATATCATGTGCTTACACTTCATTACACTCTTTTACTGCTCGAGCAGCTCCCCCCATCACATTAACACATAAAAATAAGCCCCCCTCCACCCCCAACCCCCACGCACATTCTCCTGCGATTCCCCATCTCTCCAAGAACACTAACACTGCGGCACATGATGTCGAAGATGACTATAGGCAGTGACGGTAACACAAGACCGGCCCCTGCATTAACTTCACTGATTCGATCTTATCTGACAGTCTGCACAAATAGCACTCTCTCTCTCTCCCTCCCTCTCTTTCTCTCTCCCCCTCTCTCGTTCCTCTGGCCTCAGCACAACACAGGGGTCATAAACGGGCAAATAAACATAACTGCAAATGCACCAGGAGCGCTACTGCCCTCTGTGGGTCATTTGGGCCATTATTCATAGTGGAATGTCAGAGAAGGTTCAGAGATGAAACAGATAAAAAAAAAAGTTGTGAGAAAGAAATGCAAAAAAGCAGCGCCGACTCCTGAAACAAACAAACATACAGGGCGAAGATAAGCCGAGGCAAATGAAGGGCCAAGCTGGCGTCTAGATGTCTGCCTGCTTTCCTCATTTTCCATCCAAACGTGTCCAACTGTCTGGCATGTGGTTGCCCTAGTGCAGTGGTCCGTACAATATTTTCACACCAGGCACAACCTCAACTAGTCTGAAGGCAAAGGTATATTTGCCAGGTATAATCATTTAACATAGGGTTTTTATGAGCCTACATTGCTGATGTTAGCAGAAATCCACTGTTTTTTTTTTTAAATTTCAGCAAAATTTTGTGGTTGAGATGAATAAACAAGGTACTTCAGAGTGGTTTGGTGTGAAATGGTAGATTGTAGAGATTCCTTTACGAGACTGTAGAGGTGTCTTTACAGTGGTGGTGATAGGAACCAGGGGTCGCCATGACTACAACACAAATATAGACATTTTATTTACTATCCAGAACCACCAGTGAACCTACACGAGTCTTCTGAGTTTATATGGAATGTTGATGGTTAAATAGTGGAAAATCTGAGTAAGACTTTATTTGGGGTGGTACTTTGTAGATGATCAATAAACTCTTAAAAGATTATCAGTAGTGAAGCACTGAATACACTGAAGTAAATATCTTGTAGATGTTCTGTTGATACATTACTTACATTAAGTAGATGTGTTGTTAATATGTTACTTCCACTGCACAAAACCTAACCTTACCCAACCTTACCCAAATCCTAAACCTCACCCTGGGCCTAATCCTAACCCTAACCTTAACCTCAACCTAAAACCTAATCCTAACCCTCACCCTGGCCCTAATCCTAAGCCTCATATGTTTTTGACATTTTGACTCTGTTGAGTGTTTGTTTCATTTAAAAGAACCACTCTAAATAAAGTGTCACTAAAACCTGAAAAGATACGTTTTCTTTGGGCACCACTTTACCTTCCAAAGCCTGGCATGTACCCCTCCAACATGAACAGACTTTAGGCCAACAATTTTCCTCAAAACGATCATAAAACAAAGTTTCAGGCATCCGGCAGTGTATTCATAACCATTTCATGTAGCTGCTTTCTGTTAAGAAGCTTTTAGAGGCATTAATCTATTCAGACATCTGGTTCCTATCACCACAACTGTGAATAATTCTGACATTCAAACTATATCTTAACCATTTAAATTTGGAAACATTAGCGAAATTCCCCTCCGATGCTAACTAGGCTGACTTAGCCACTGTTGCCTAGCTAATGCTGAAACTTCAGCTTCAAAGTAAACTACATGTAAAAGGGAGGGTTAATTTGTCATGGCAATTTTTGGTTTCAATTAAATTTGTGTTGAATTTAAATTGCCAACATTGATCCAGACTTCCATTCCTCATTCCTATAACTTAGGAATAAGTTAGGAATAATAACGCAAACATTTTGCATCGTCTTCCGTATCTGAATAAGAATTAATCGAATATCTAAAGTTAATTGTGTTATGTTACAAGATTATGTTACGGCACTACAATGCACCCCCTGCCTGTACTTGTGGACAACTGCCTTAGCGTCTAAGATCTTTGCCGGGCGCAGCATTCTTCTGGCCCCTCATTGATATTCCTGAACCGGGCCAGTGGCAGGGTTTCTGTGAAGGCCTGACTCTTTAACGGCTGTTTGTTTGGGATGGGCCAGTCTGGCTGGGCGGCACAAAGAGCCTCAGTGTCCCCGAGCCTCGTCCAAACGCAACTCCCCAGTGGCAGAGACAGAGAGAGAGAGAAGGAAAGATAGAGCGCTATGGCCAAGCTCACATTTCACTCTGCAGAAAGAGGGAGGTCAAACCAGGCAGGCTAGGGGAGAGAGAGATGGAGAGAGCGAGGGAGACAGACAGTGAAAGAGAGAGGGAGGTCAGGTCAGCGAAGCAGAAAGAAAAAGAGAGAGAAGGAGACAGACAGGAGATAGAGAGAGGAGGAGACAGACTCTTACAAAGGGCCTCAGTGTTTCTAGTCAGCAGCAAACACACATCAGAAACAGTTATGCTGGGATTCGCAAACACAAACCGAATGGGTCCACCCGCATTTAATATTATTACTTTCGTTATTAATATTATTATTCTTAAATCGTCCCAATGTGCTGGATCCCAACGTTTCCCTGCTGTCTGCAGCCTTCTGCTGCCACAGCAACGACGCGATCGATTCCACGATTGTTGGCAAACGCTCTTCGCTTCCGTTCACCCACACACAGTCTGATAGAAAACGCACACAGGTCTTTAGACATAAAGTCACATGGCAGTTGTCTTTTGATTGCTTCCTAACACAGAGAAAAAAGGAGGGCTGTAAAGGGGGGGAGGGAGAGTCAGTTGACATCAGATCAGGCTCTCTGAGTATCTCCAGTGTCGGTAGACTCCTTGCTCTTTAAGTCCTTGAGGTTTATCCAGACTCATCTCAGATTTTGTGACGGCTTGGAGCCCTCCAGCACTCTTCGTATCACATACACTCGCATACGTGTCTGCTGACCACAGTAAAACCCACAAAACAGAATGAAGGGCTGGAAAAAGCAGGGAAAGCCGTCACGTCCACCGAGTCAGCTGAGAGAGACTTTCTGCAAATGCTCAAATGCTACTGTTTGCTGGACAGTCAACCTAGCAGTTCACAGTATACCGATATTAATTGATTCGTTTACTCCCTGGTTCCTAAAGAGTTGCCTTCAGTCGCTTATCGGCCAAGAGGCAACAGAGGCCGCCAATGTACTAAGTGCTAAAGGTTGTGGGGAAGCTTTAGGGAAAGTTCCACTCCATCTTCTAACTCTCTGTTTCTTTCTCTCTCTGTGCTGAACTTTCTTTTACAGTTTTCCCAGTGGTGGTGTTAGGATGTTTTGGAGACTTTTGGAGACACTGGATGGCAGTGAGAGAGTTTGGGCAAGTAGGAAGTCACGGCAGGAGAGAGAAGTCCAAATTTGAGTCTGAGTCTCTGGGGCGATGGCAGTCCGAAGGACAAAATCAAGGCCTCACTGTCCATTGGCAGTGCGCTCGCTTGCATTCTTACCCAAGCTGAAGTGGCTGTAGTCCTGCAGCTCGCTGTGCCCCCTAGTGGAGTGGAGAGAGGGCCGAACCAAGGATGCATTGGTACGCGGCTGTACAGGGTAGTGGTGATGGTGGTGGTGTCCACTAGGTGTGCCGTTGTTGCTGTTGAAGTTGAAGCCATTGTGGGTCCAGCGCGGAGGATCGCCATAATCTGATTGTGTTGTGGGTGCTGAAACCACCCTCCTGCGGTCGGGCGAATCTTGAGGTGTAGCAGGGCGATAATCACCAGCGGAATTACGGGTTGCAGGGGCTGAACAACGCCCACTTTGCTCTCTCTGGATGGGAGGGTGAGATAGTATCAGATAGCGCTGCCTCTCAGTGTGTGGGGCGACGTCACCCGGATCATCTTGTCGCCCTCCGTTGCTGCCCTGGAGGTAATCAGAGCTCAGGTACAAAACGGCGGTGTTAGCTGGCCCAGTCTGGGTGATAAAGGTCTGGCTCTGGTCCCAGTCGGAGTCCGGGAGGTGGACGTTGGGCGTGGGACGTTTCTGTTGCAGTGGGGTCTGCTCTGGGGTTGGCAGCCCTGGGTCCATCTCTCCAGACTTGGGCCATCCGTTGGTGAAGAGGTTTTCAACCTGAGAGTGAGGTCTTTCGCTAATCCTCGTCACGCTAATCACGGAACCGCTGCGTCTGTGTCCCAGCATGCTCTGCTCCTTGTCGCCCTTGCGCCGCCCAGCAGGGCCGGACCCTCCTCCTCTGGTGCGTTGGCGGTGCTTGACTGTCATGATCCAGCAAACCATCAGGCCAGAGAGCGCCGCCCCAGTGGCAAACGCTGAAGCTGCAGACAAAACCAGTAGGTTGACGGACACCAGGCCGTCAGGCTCCTCCACATAACTCTCCTGCAGGAGACCTGAGCACACACAAACACAGAAAAACAAGAAAAATACTCAGTAAAAAAACAAGAACACAGTCATAACCAACTGAGAGTCATTAAACAAAGTCATAACCAACTGAGCGCCGTTACTGACTTCACCTTCTTTTTATCGGTCTCAAAAAGCTGAGTCATTTATTTCTCAGTAGGGGGGGTGGAATGTGTAGGAGAGAAGCTAAGCCATTGGTGCAGGGACTAATTATGCTCATTAGCTAAAGTGTATGGTAATTTTAATAGCTGTAATAACTGTCTTCCTGATTGAAAGTATCACTGTGCCTCCACTTGCCTCGCAACATTAACTCTCCTGTGGAAAATTTCTGCTGCGGAATAACTCGGGAACTGCCAAACTTCTAAACTGTATTTACATGTGGAAAAAGTTCTGTTTATTATGAACAGGTGAACACATGCGAAGGCCATCGAGGCAGGTTAGCACAAAGCTGCCTTTCGTCTTGAAACCGGCAAAACGTTTAAGCTCTGGGAAGAGTAGAGCTAAATTATTAATGGGGGTTGAATGGAGAGTGCAAATCCTGACAGAATGAATCAATTACACAAATATCAGAACAGTGCATCTCTGTAGTCCAGGAACTAGAGATGTATATCAACAGAACTGAACAGAGACGGAGAGAGAAAAAGAACAAGAAAGAGAGGTCAACTCTCTGCATGCTGCCCTGCCTGTAAGCCGGTGCCAAAAGATATTCATTAAATCTGTTAAATCCCAGCAAAAGCTAAACAGATAAACGTCATCAGCACAGATTTTTCCCGGCAACAACCATTACAGCCAACGGTACAGAACACACACGGCCTTAAAAACAAACACCCTTTTATTGTCTGACAAAACCTGCTTTAATGGAGACGAATAGCAGCAATTATACTCAGGTGAAAACCAACTGGCTGGCTTTTAGCTGAGGCTTTCTCGTCCAACTGCTTTATTCACAGACATAAAACAAAGAGAGAGGGAAGCCCTACATAAACAAATATCTCAGATTATATCAGTGTCCCACTGGTGGACCAAAAGTATCAGAGAGTTACTGTATGTTAAGACGTTACAGGTAACAATAATGATGATTTACTGTGCAGGTGTATGTAGCGAATGTATATTTAAAGCAACACGTACTGCTTCTCATCTTTAGCGGGAATAATTATATTAAAATAACAAAACAAAAAAATATAATGGCAAACACTCACTGGCCACTTTATTAGAAACACCTACCTTGTAGTTCCACTCACTGACCACTTTATTAGAAACACCTACCTTGTGTTTTCACTCACTGGCCACTTTATTAGAAACACCTACCTTGTGCTTCCACTCATTGGCCACTTTATTAGAAACACCTGCCTTCTACTTCCACTCACTTGCCACTTTATTAGAAACACCTACCTTTTGCTTCCACTCACTGGCCACTTTATTAGAAACACCTACCTTGTGTTTCCACTCACCGACACTGCTAGGTTGAGAGCGGACCACCGCCCAAAAATATCCAGACAAGAGTGGCTCTGTGGTCAGGAACTGACCCCTGATGAAGGACCAGAGGATGGCTAACACAAACTGTGCATCAACAAATGAGCTGCAGTCTCTAACTGTGTACCAGTAAGGTGGAGCTACAAGAGAGGAGTTTCTAATAAATATGTATTAACAAATATCTTTTGATATTTTTTGTCTTAGTAACAGTGAATGCAGGTTCCCAAGGTGGGCTGCTTTGTCTTTTCTTGATGTTTGTTTTTGGAACTGGGACAATAACAGAGGATTTGGAGCAGTAGGGCATTGTCCACGGGGCCAAGGATTGATTGAAGGTGTGTGTGAAGACAGCAGCTAGGACAAGCCTGACCAGGATAGAAAAAAATTACCATTTTAAGGGGAAAATGTTGTTCTCACTCACTGATATTCAGAGACGCTCTTCGAGTGTTCATGGTTCTATACAGAACTACTAAAGAAGCCTTGAAGAACCATCTTTAAGAGTGTATAGTATAGAGATGTGTAAGGTAAGAACACAGTGCATCCTGTAAGAATACAGTTTAGCGTGTATAATGTAAGAATGTAATAGAGTGTAGAGTGTTCAGCTATTGTATATAGTCTTTAGTGTAAAAATATAATATTTTGTATAGTGTGAGAATATCGTTGCTCTCCAAAGAAAAAAAATGTATCCCCACACTGTAACTTTACAGTAGAAGGCAAAAATGTTCTTAAGTTGTAAAGTAAGTTAATTTAAAGACATTTTACTCAAAGTCATCCTGGAGCATTTCTATTGGTCCATCGATCATGAAATTTCCACGTAATGTGAAAGACAGCTGCCATGTTCAAATGATGTAGAAAAATGAACAAAAATTTCATTTTTGTTTTTTTAGAGAGCAACAATATAGTATTTATCAGGGGTCGGCAACATGCTGCTCCAGCTCCGCATGTGGCTCTTTTACTGCCCTGTTGTGGCTCCACAGCAGAATCAGATTTGTAGGTAAAAATAAAATAATCCTCCTTTACAGTAAAATAAAGCTCTGCTGATCGTTCAACACAGTTTAACAATAAATGGTCTTAAACTCTGGAGTTAATGTAGAACTGCTAATTCACCCTTTAACCCTGAAGATCAGCACAGACTGCTGGTCACCATAGCAACACAGACAACAGTCTTGCCTAGCTTGTAGCTAACGAAAAGGCAAAGAGAGAGATTTAAGACAAACATTAATATTTCGGTGGCGCATTTATAATCACTCCAGCTGGTTTCCTGATACGTTTAATCTGCAAGGAGAAACTGACAAACACTAAACAGTTGCGAAGCTGAAGTCAGATTCTTGTTCTCCAGCTTCTCATTTGAATTTATCCATTCCACCTTAAATGGTGCCGGCTGCACTACTCAAGGTGGAATGGGAAAATCAGAACAAGAAGCTGACGAATGAGAAGCGACTTCAGACTCATTAGAAATCAAACGTTGAGAGATATTTTAAAAGAAACTCTTCCATTTTTGGAAAAGTTTCCTGTTGGAGATGTGAGAAACGTGGCTATAGCTGAGCTAAAGATTAAAGCCCAGCAAAGTAAATAGTTTTGTTTGTATTGTAAATCAGCACATACTGAGACATATTTGCAGCCAAGATGGTAAAATGGACATAAAATGTTGTGGCTCCCAAGGTGGTACCCCTGATATATAGAGTACAGTGTAAAACCCATATGCCAAACACAAGGCCCGATGTACTTTATTGTCGCTGTCTAAAAAAACAAAAACTCTTTTTTTTGTTCTTTTTTCTACCATCCTATCTGGCACGCGAAATTATACTGATTTTCTATCAACATTTCACAACACCCTGCACCACAATGCGCAGCATACACTGTACACCCCACCCCCCTCCCCCAACAGCAATCTATGGGACTGAGGTCACACCTCTATGTTCAAGAGAAGAAGTAGGTTTATAAGACCAACCTCCTGAAGACATTTTTTTTATATATATTTTAAGTTTTATGTTATGTAAGGTTTATAACAAGTGCCTATATTTGCTGTTGACGTTTTACCATATTCTACAGTCCAGGTTACGGATAAATAAAAACATGTTTTCTGGCCCCTGATTTGTTGAGATTTTTTAATCTGGTCCTTTTAGTGGTTTACTTTGACACCCCTGGTGGAGGAGAGAGGTGCACAGAGCCTGAACTGAAACACGGGGCCTGTTTTCGCCCTTGCTGTAACCTCTTCAGTTATGCTGATGTGTATATTTCCTTTAGGAGGAACGAGTAACGTTAGCCAAAGATCTATTCAACAACTTCCTGGATTCAGTCACATTCAGTCAGAGTCTATTCATCAGCCGGATGTCTTTTCAGCTTATCTATTCCCCGCTGGTGTCTTTCACTCCTCATATCTCTGGCTTCTGTCTCTCTTTATTTGTGCATCTGTCCCTCTCCCGTCCTATCTCTGCCTCGTCTTTTTTTATTCAGGCTCATATCTCCCTCTCACTCTCTCTCCCTCTCTCCCTTTCTCTCTTTCTCTCTCTCTCTCATTATTTGCTCACATCCTCATATCTGCTCTGCTCTTTTTCCAACCTTTCTCGTTCTGTATGTGCCAGTCGTGCACTCTCTTTCTCTAACCTTTTCTTTCTTTATTAGTGAATATGTCCTGCTCTCTCTCTCTCTCTCTATCTCTATCTCTCTCTCTTTCTCTGTGGATGAGGCTCTGAATTTTGCAATTCTGCTGGCTCATTTTCTCCAATGCACTGCCTCTTGAAGTGAAAACATGAAAGATCTTTCTTTCGGCTCAAATTTGATCAAATAAGACAAATGCAAATGGAAGCGTTTTAATGACTTGACAGCCCTAATATAGGAGTAACACATTACGAAACTCAATGTGCCGCATTTCAACAATCTGATTGGCTGCCGTCCAGCGAAACTGGCTTAATTTGCATAATGCTACAAAAACTTTTTCTTCACTCTCGTATTTGTGCATGACAGCCACCTGTCTCCATGCACTGCAAAATGTGATATCTTAGCAATAGACTATCTGAGATATCTTAGCAAATCATCTTAAATATCAGCTATTTGGGTTCATGAGTGGCACAGCCGTCTAAGCGTTGGCCCTGTCATCAGAAGATCGCGAGTCTGATCCCTGGTGATGCTACAGCCGTCCGTCTCTGGGTGGGTAGGATGGCCCCCCCATCTCCCCCCATCACTCAGTGCGATGCTAGTCAGCGCATGTGTCTGTTAGCTGATGTAACAGAACTGGCAGCTGGCACTTTCCTCAGAGCACGTTCTGTGGAGCTTCACAGGTCTCAGAGGAAGCCTGTGTTAGCCTTCGCCCTACTAGCGCTGGTCGTATGGTGCGATTGGGATAGTCCTAACTAACAGTTGGAACTGGAGACGACTAAATTGGGAAAAAAAATTCTCCTGAGATCGTCATAAGAAACGTCATATGAAAAAACATTCAGCTTATTACTTGATGCTCTTACTCGTCTTAAGCTTTATCAGAAGAAATTCTATTATTCTTTTGGCAAAAGCATTGATGGTAAACAGTGGTAAATCAGATCAAATTTCAAGGCAGATTACTCAGCAAAAAAATACTGTAAATGGATGATTATCGTATACAATTTACAAAATATTAAACAACTTGAAATCATTTATATAACATTTGAAAATACTTGTTAGTGAAAAAAAGAATTTTCGCTGTCAAAGAACTGTAAAATTGAGCATTTCAATGCTCAATTTTAAAGCCCATTTTTTTAATGCATGTAAATAAACCACATATAGCGTATTTTAACACTGCTGTTTGTAAATTTACAGAAATAGAGTGTAAATTCACAACAACAAAATCACCTTCATTTCACATTTGCATATAGTTTAGTGGTTGTTATTGTCATTATTATAGCAAAATACTGGGTGTCAGAATAACTAGTTGAACTAGTGAAAGTGCTGAATTACAGTAAAAGGCAGCATTTCTAATAAATGAAATGACTGCAATTTACAGATGTTCTACAGATTTTTTTACAGTGCAGATTAAAATCTACATCACATAGGTTTTTATTGTATTAAAGAAACACAAATGATTAAAATGAAAAGTGATTCCTTTTAAACTTTTGAACGGTAGTGTAATTTTGTTTGTTTAAGAAATAATGTAACAGTAAATGTAACCCGACAGAACCACCCAGACCCTCCCGGGAAAAACAAGGAATGAGGGTTTACTTGTAAAGGGTTTGACAATAACCATAGCCAGTAAACAGGCGTAGGTCAAATCCAAAACAGACAAAATACAGAAAAAGACAAACATAACAAAGATGTGATCAGGCAGCCAAAATCCAAAACAAGTCAAAAAAATCCAAAAACAAGGTCAAGTTAACGAAAAGACAAGAGAGAAAACCGGAAACGCTCAGTAGCTCCACTCAGAGAAGTAACACCTCATACAGAATCCAGTCTAAAACTCGGACTTATAAACTAAACTAAGACTAGTCCCATGACAAACAGAGCAGGCGAAACAGATCAGTAATCAGGTGATTGAGAAAGGTGATTGGTGGATTACAGAGTTTCAGGGGGTTCTGGGAAATGGAGTCCTGGGGTGAGTCGTAGCCAGAGGGATGTATGACAGTAAATTTTGCTGGTTTGAAGAATGATGGTTTGGAACGAGCGACATCACATGCATTTCATGCTTAAATGGTTCTTTGCATGGTGAAAACTTTTAAAACAGGTTTGTTTTATGTAGCCCCAAAAAGGGTCAATCATGTAACAGTAGCAGAACCCTTTTTGGTACTATATAGAACCATTTTCCAAAAAGTTCTATACACAACACATTCTCCATTATTCTGAAGAACCAATCCACCATGCAAAGAACCACTTAAGCATGCCAATGGTTCTTTGAGTGTTCATGGTTCTACACAGATCCCTTGAAGAACCATCTTTTGTCTGAAGAACGATCTTTTGTAAATCTATCACTTTAAAATTCTCTCTGTTTGAGATTTCAGCAGTCTGTGGATGAGTCCTGTCTCTCCTCCGTGGCAGACAGACATTCAGACAGCCCCAGCGGTGTGTCTGACCGTTAGACCGTCAGCAATAAGAACCCCACCATCTAGAGCAGCCCTGTCCATCCCTCTCTCTCCAGCCTGCTCTGCACCTCCTTCACCAGTTCAGTGAATTCGCTGCACAAGGACACCTCAGCCCCGTCCACACCGCCGCCTCAGGCACCGCTCGTCCACTCTGTCCATCCACCGGTGCTGCATCCAGCAGCGAGAGACCAACAGAGCTCGGTGTTCAAGGTGACTGAGCATCAGTGGAGAGATGCACGGATGAGTGTGTTTATGTCACAGCTTTGTTTTCCTCTCTTTTTTCTTCTCTGCAACACTTTTGTTTATTTCACTGTGAACAGAGTCCCGCTGGACATGTCACTCACAGAACCAGGCTGTGTGTATGAATTATAAAACATATGAATAAATAAATAAATGATATTATATAGGAAGCAGAGGTATTTATCTGAAATTTGAAGGAGATGTGTGGGTCTGTGCATGTATTTGTCTCTTTGTGGGGACCAGGTCCTCCAGTCTGATGAAAACATGAACAATTACTAGTTTTAAAAAAACTCTTGTTCCTCTGAAAAACACAGCTTTTACCTGAGAAAGTAAAAGAGGCCAATGCCTGTGTTGCTACAGTACAGTTCAATGTTGAGTATTTTGGTCTCTCCCCATTCAAAGAGAGAGGTCTGGTCTTGTATAGCTGGAAATAACTGTCCGGCAGCATTGCAAAGGAGGCCACTGAGTGAACAGACTTTTCTATAAGGACTTTGACAAAATTCATTAACTGATCATTTACAGTCAGCAAACTGGGCTGTACTATATGAGTTGGTGCTGATTTGCAATGTTCATCTGTATGTTCTTGTGTTTATGCATGGATTTATTAAAGCAATAAGCCACCTGAAGCCGTGCATTACTGCGATTTTATCACGGGGAAGGGTGTTGTTAGGCACGACGCGCAGTGGCCAGCATAAAACATGATAAAATACAGTTTTAAATAGTTTTTCAGGAAATAAAAGGTATTATTAATAATAATCAACTTAAACAAGTATTTCACTAAGAAATGTAGTTCCTTTAGTGTATGGTATCGTTGCCAAGCAATCATGGATGCTGAATGAGGAGAAGAATGTTCGGTCACCCATCACTATACACTGCGGTCATTTAATGAACTTTTAACTTTTTGTCGTATAACAGTGAACATTTGATAACACGGCACTGTTTAATGCAAAAACTTTCGCTTTATAAGGACTTTTTGGTCACCAAATTACCACCGCAAGTCTTATTTAGCACCAGTCCAGGCCCCTCTTCTCACGCTGGGGCTGAATCTCAAATGGCTCCGTGCTCCCTACATAGTGCACTACATAGGAGTTTAAATACTGGGTCCTGCAGCCCAACAGAGCAAAATACAGCTAAGAAACAGTCATTTGGGATTCAGACACATCCACACTCGATACATGATGCACTGTTTGGCTGTAGAGCCTAGAATTTCTAAAGATCCATAGCTAGCACACTATTTAGGGAGTATGGAGCCGTTTGGGATTCAGCCTGGGTTTGACGCGACTTCTGACTGAAACACGGACATTTGAAGTGTGTAAAACATTCAAGTAACATTTTTTAACTGTTTTTACTGCTGTTTTACAGTGGATCATACTGTAAGTACTTTAATTCAAGCCTGTAATATTAATGATGGAGTTGTTTAGCTTGTTTGCTGTCTGTTGGCTTGCTGACCAGCCTAGTTCCAGTTAAGAACATAAGCTGTCAGCCGCTCAGTTTGAACAGAACCGGGTTCTTATTTCGTCAGTACACTCGGTGGTCCATGTGAGCAGCATGAGAGTCAAAGATTATTCCAATAACAGCACAAGGGTTTTTCCGTGCTGTGGCGCAGTGATGCCGGGTTTCATTAGTTGTGAGGCGTCATGGGTGAGCATATCTTGTGGATTTTACAACGGCTTCGAACGCAGCTCAGCCAATCAGGTTTTAAGACCAGAACTCTCCGTTTTATAAATATCATTAGCCCACAGTAACATTACAAGCCCACCAATAGTTCTGCCGACTCTCCTGATTGCCCACTCCAGCACTGGCTTCCTGTGCTTTAACTTTAATAGCCTCCAAACGACAGAACAGTGATGACACATCCCCATAAAACATGGCCTTTACTCAGGGCTGAAAACATCATTCTTATTCAGAAATACTACATTTATGTATGTGTGCGGTTCAAAGCTCCATTTAAACCTCGCTGTCTGTGTCCATATGTGATTTTAGCACTCCATCGCTGATGGGCCCTCTGATGGAAATAACCCAGAACGCACTGTCCTTTCACCTTAACGAGAAAGCCGCTTTAAAACGTCCGCCTGTCTGGAGGGCTGCAATATTCCCCACACTTTCTCTCCGTCGCTCTCTGCCCCTCGCTCCCTCTTTTCTCTCTCTTCTCCCCTCACTCTCTCTCCGAATGTGTTTTCCTCTTTTCACCCAACAGACACGACTCGAGCGGCTGATGAATGGAGTCTGGCCATTAGGGAGCCGTGCCTTTGTGACCAATCCGCTTTGTCCCGATGGCTCAGGCAAACAAAACACAAAACACATGCGGGACGGAGGGATGGAGGGATGGAGAGAGCGGATGAGGGTGTATCTCACGCTTCCCTCGTTCTCCCTTTGTTCTTTTTCACCCGTTGGTTCCCGACGGGCCGTCCCGATCCCCCCTCTGTTCTCGGCTCAGTTATTAAAGCTTAATGGAGGCCGAGCCGGACTGCCACACTGCCGGACAGCTCCGAGCTCCAATTACCACCACCGACACACACACACACACACACACACACACACACTCACACACACACAGACAACATGGCAGGAGAACTCTCGTTAGAGTGGCTCATGAAAGCTGCAGGTTCAGAGCCGACAGAAGCAGCACCCTGGGACCAACCGGCATGTAGCCATCAAAAGTTTGGGAACACCTAGCTTGTTAAAATGTGTTTTTTTTTAAAGGATCTGTATTGTAGACTTGCAAACACGAATTTAAAAACCCTGGTCAAATTACATGCTTTGTTGATTTTCTAAGTAAAAATAAGTTAACACATCCTTAAATTTGAACAATGAATGATGAACAATTTCTATTTTTTTAAAGAGTTTATCATATTAAAAACAAAACAAAACAAAACAAAAAATAAAATATAAAATGTGCCTTAACATTTGTACAGGTCACTGAATGTTAAATTCAGTAAATAAACAGTGACTGTGTATTAAAATGTGCTCTATAGAGGACGTGTTAACATATTTTCACTTAAAAAACACATCTAGTGCAACTGAAGCACAGATTAAAATGGAAGCATTAAAATATCACTGTTTCAAGAGTGTTTTTAAGGGTTAATTCAAAAAACAAATTCTCCACAAAGGGGAGCTATACTCAAATCACTTTTGTGTGCATCACTGAAAGGGAGGATCTCACGAATGGATGTATGTCTGTAGTTACACAGGGCATGTATTTGAAGTACAATTACATGTAAAAACTGTGGATCTATTAATAAACAAATGTGTATAAATAAAAAGGTTTTGTTTAACTAACAGATTAGTCCAATAATTAGACTCTTCCACAGGATGAAGTCGAAGGGAACGTTCGAATAAAAAAATATACAGCTAGAATTTCTGAGACAAGCTTGATATACGGCAAATGTGTAACTATGGCTGCGTTCACACAGCAGGTAAAAGTGGCCCAAATCTGATTTTCTCACCAAATCAGATTTTTTTGTTTGGCTGTTCAGATTATCTTTTAAATGTGATCTGTATGCGACATCAGTCTGAACAGATCAGCTCCTAAACTGACCCTCATGCGCTAAAGATCAGAGCGTCACGCTGCTTCACGGCTCATCCAGAGGAAAACAATCACGACCGCCAACGAACGCCAGTCGCTCCCGGAGGATCAGCTTCATCTTCACCAGCATCACAGGAGCCATCATGAAGCTTCACTGACCGACAGCTGGGCTCATCACCCAGAATGTGTTGGAGCCGTAAAAAGGGCGCGGTCACTTCTTTGGTTCGCGTCCTCGGACTCTTTAAACTCTGCTTTCAGACTTTTAACTGTTCTTTGACGCTGCAGCCTCGTTCTCCTGCGGCCGCGTTTGGACATTTCTTTAGAAATCTAATTTTTTGTAGAGAAACATCAGCCTAAATGTTTATGAGTCTCAGCAGCGCGAAATTATGACGATTGTGGAGCTGGATTGACGTAAAAGTCACATGAATTCCGATCCGGCTGTTCAGACAGAGTCGCATTGCCTCATATCGGACACATATTGGATTTCAGTACCACATATGAAAGCGTCTCAAATCAGAATTAATAATGTCAGATTCTCTGTGTTTATCTGTTCACACTGACACACAGACACACATCTGTGTCACCTATGAAGAAAAAGATCAGATTTGGGCCACTTTTACCTGCTGTGTGAATAAAGCCTTAGTGCTGGCTTAAATATTAAAAACCCGTAGGGGAAGTAAAAACACCTTTCATTGGTTTGGCCTTTAAAAAATCAACAGATCACTTGATCAAGTGTGAAAATAATCACTAAATTACTGGATTACACATAATCAATAGTGACAGTCTGAAATTATTGCAAACTAAGAGAAAATGCTTTTCTGCATTAAAAAGGTTCTGAAAATGTAGGTGTGAATGTATGTATGTGTGTCACCTGCTGGTTGCTAATCTCTGCTCCATCTCTCTCTCTCTCCCTCTCTCCTCCCTGTCCCTCGTGCCTGCTCTCCTCTTTCTGTCACATCTTTTCACTCTTTCATCTTCCACTGACGCCCTGTCTCACAGGACACACTCGTTCTTTCCCTCACTCCATCACTCTCCTCCCCCCTCCTTTAGCCTTCTCTTTGTGCTCTCTTTCTACTCTCTCATCTCTTTCTCCCTCTTTTCTTTTCCTCTGTATCGCTCCATCTGTCTCTCTTTGAATCTCTTTTTTACTTTTTTCTCTCTGTCTGTGTCTCTCTGTCACGCTACATGCATGCTTCTCTATCTTACTGTGTCTCTTTTCCACTTTTTGTCACTCTCTTAGATTTGCCCTGAACTGACTCGCCACTCAACTTAGATTTGCCCTTAACTGACCTGCGATTCGACTCAGACTCACCCTTAACCAACTCTCCACTCGACTCAGGCTTGCCCTTAGATGACTCACTCTTAATTGACTCTCCATTCGACTCAGACCTGCCCTTAACTGACCCGCCACTCGACTCAGACTCGCCCTTAACTGACCTACCACGTGACTCTGACTCACCCTTAACTAACTCTCCACTTGACTCAGACTTGCCCTTAGCTGACCCGCTTTTAATTGACACTCCATTCAACTCAGACTCACCCTTAACTGACACTCCATTCAACTCAGACTCGCCCTTAACTGACTCTCCACTCGACTCAGCCTTGCCCTTAACTGACTCGCCACTCTGCTCCAACTTGTCCATAACTCACTCGCTTCTTGACTCAGACTTGTCCTTAACTGACTCACCCTCAACTGACTTGCCACTAAACTCAGGCTCACCCTCAAGTGACTCTCCACTCAACTCAGACTCGCCCCTAACTAACTTGCCACTCGACTCAGAGTCGCCCTTAACTGACTTGCCACTCAACTCAGCCTCGCCCTTAACTGACTCGCCACTCAACTCAGAGTCAGCCTAAAACTGACTCGCAACTCAACTCTGACTTGCCCTTAACTGACTCACCACTCGACTCTGATTCGCCCCTCAACTCTGTCTCACCCTTAACTGACTTGCCACTCAACCGATTAAATAAACAGCACCAACCTTAAAGACTGGAAGTATTTCTAATATGAAAGATTCGTTATAAAAAGCCTGTTTTTTAGTAGGGTTTACTTCTGTACAATGCAATTTCTGCAGCCAACAACAAGACTAACCTAAAATCTTCTTCGGTTCTTGCATGAAGCAAATTCCCCACAACCGCCAAATGTTCATGTTTTCATCATCCTGGGGGGATCTGGTCCCCACAAAGATACAAATACACATACAAACACACTCTAGTAGCTAACAGCCTGAGCACACACTGAGCTAACATCAATAAGAAACCGTGACATGACAAGACGGTGTCTAATCTGATACAAACAGATCAATATAAACCTGCACACTTAGAAAACAGCAGCGTTCAGTTAGTTCGTGGTTATAATTTCTGAATATGGAAAGTGCCTCTTATTAAAGCATATGGTTTTGATCATCGTAAGGAGCCAAAGTTTTACTGGAAGCGTTCCAAACCGCGGCTAATTCCAGCATAATTGCGCTTGTGATCATCTACAAAACTCGCTGATGGCTTCCATGATGTGGAAAACAGGGCCTGTGTGAAATAACGGTGGGTGTTGAGTTCATAACTCACTCCGGAAAACTCCCCCCCCCACCCACCCACAACACAGCGCTGAGCCAGTTCTGCTGAAAAGGAAACAGTCTGCTGAAGAAATACAGTTTCCTCTTTGTTTCCTTCCATCACTGTGATGTGTGAGGCTGATTTACGAGGTGAAACGTTCACACAACTAGTTGCAGGTTGCGAAATGGATTAAATGACAAAATTACGCGAAGCAATTACAAAGCAACACAAGTCGCATGTAACACATTCAATTGGTTCACTAGTTTACAATATCAGTACTAGCATTTCTCATATATTCTGGCTTCATAAACTCATAAACAACTGCATTATGGTCTCTCTTCATATTATTCTTTTCATCTTTTGGTTTTCAAAGGAATCTCTTTAGTGGAAGAAGCCAATTCACTTCAATAATTTATTGCCACATCAACCATGAGCTTGTTAGAAATTTTCTGCACACTCTTAAAAAACATGGTGCTTCAACGGTTCTTTATTAAAGAAAATGGTTCTATATGGAACCATGAACACTCAAAGAACCCTCTGGCTAAAGGCCGTGCATCATGAAAGGGTCCTTCAGATAAATGAGAATGCACTGTATATGGTTTAACATAGCACCAAAAAGTGTTCTTCTATTGTAAACATTTATAAGCTTGACATCATAACAATAGCATAGCCCTTTTTGGTGCTATATAGATCCCGTTTCAAAAAGGTTCTTAATGGAACACAACAACCAATATACAACAGCCTGGTTTAGGCCTTATGTAAGAGATCATTTCCAATTTGTCAGAGTAAATGGGGAGTTACATAGAAAACTGCAATGTGGTGTACCACAAGGATCTGTTTTAGGGCCTCTAGTGCATAGAGTATATAGAAATGGTTCTCCATAGCACTCTTCTATTGTTGTGATGTAAAGCTTGTTACAGTAGAAGAACATTTTTGGCGTGCTATGTAGAACTGTTTTCAAAAAGGTTCTATACAGAACCATCTATAGCACATTCATGCACATGAAGAACGCTTTCATGATGCAAAGAACCCTCTAATCATGCAGTGGGTTCTTTGAGTGTTCATGGTTCTATATAGAACCACTTTCTTTGCTAAAGAACCTTTGAAGAACCACGTTTTTTAAGAGAGTAGTGAACACTAGCAGTGGGTATTAAAGCCAAAAATTTATATCACAATATAATTAAAATTTCTCATGCTTTCTGTATTTTTCACAGTGTATATATTTTTTTCAGATAAAACAATTTTAGATGTAAACCTATTTTGTAAAGTAACTATCTGGAATGTCCTTTTACTCTTTAATAACAATTTTTAAGAACTAAAGTAAATCAGTAATCATTTTTTTTCTGCAAAATAGCCCAAAAACTGAACAGTATCGTCGCTATCCAAAGAAAACCACGTATCTCATATTCATCATATTTTTATTGATTTTTATTTTTCATTTCAACACACCAGCTGTCCTTTACGTTGTGTGAGAATTTCATGATAAATGGACCAACAGAAATGCTCAAAAATCACTTGGAATAAAATCTCTTCACATTAACTTACATTGAAAAGTAAGAGTGTTTTTGCCTTCTCCTGTAAAGTTACTATTTTGGCAATACTTGTTTTTCTTTTGACAGCAACAATATGAATATGTATTTTATCACCTCAGTATTGATTTCTAGTACTATCCCCACAGGTCTTGGAAAAAACGGTGCTAAAACAGTGCTGGCATCGAATTCAACATTTTTTAAAAACCAATACATTTGTCAGTTTTAACATTTGATGTTGTAATTTTCAATTAAATATAGGGTTTACATAATTTGCATATCATTGCACTATTTTATTTACATTTTGTACAGCCTCCCACCTTTTTGTAAACGGGGGTGTACCACCCATGCAGCCATTTGAATCTATCTGCTGCACCTTTTAAGGTGGAATGAGAAATTCAAGTAAGAAGCCAAATTCAGCTTATTTAAATTTAACAAGCCATTTGTCTGATCTGCTCAGCTGCTCCACGGCGTGTGTTGTGCACAAGGCCCTGAGACTGCAGTGTTACCTAATGCTGCTTCAGGCGGCTTCTCAGCGGGTACAAGCAGCGAAACACAGCAATTACTGTAGTGTCTAAGTTAGGCTAAGGCTAACCCCAAAAGACCAGCCGCTCCTTTGAGTTTCGCTGCCTCAAAAACAAAGTTATAGGAGTGTGTAATGGACACCTGGACCCTCTGGCAGCTCCTGGACATTTAAGGGGTTTATAACCTTGCTACCTTGACACATCATCATAGCAGGAGAAAAAAGCTAGAAAAGCTAAAAGGGGGATACCACCAGTTTTTCAAATTTTTGCATAATTCAGTGGTAGAGCTGTAAACAAAGTCATTCAGAGTGGTTTTTATTTGCAGTGGTTCATTGTTGATGAAACGTACAGCCTCAGGTTCTTTACAGTGGTGGTGATAGGAACCAGGGGTCACCATGACTACAACACAAATATAGACATTTAATTTACTATCCAGAACCACCAGTGAACCTACACAAGATCTGACTACTTGCATTTTGCACATTTTATTTCCTCAACAATATCTGACTTGCATTTTTGCACGTTTTACTTTAACAATGTTAGCTGCTAGAATACTGTATCAGCCAAATACTGTATTACATTGCTGCTCTGGTCGCTACCTCAGTGACTGCTATGTTCATATATGCTAGGCTATCTGCTAAGCTGCTAATATGTCATATCTATGTTCCATCCTCCTTTGCACAGCTCCACATACTCTCAGTACCGTGTGCTGCCTGTGTTCTGTTCTGTATTTATTCTAAGTCTTTCGTATTTATTTATTGTTCTGTATTGTCTGAACTGTGTTTATTGTATTGTCCCGCACTTGTGTTCCTGTGTTGGTCCTGGAGGAATGTTGTTTCGTTTCACTGTGTACTTGTATGTAGCTGAAATGACAAAGCCTCTTGAACTTGAACTAAATTGATTAAAATGTTTTAGACCAAAACTTCATCACAAAACTCATGTAAAACAGTGTCTCAGACATCAGGCAGTGAATTCATAACCATTTCATGTAGTAACTTCCTGTGAGGGAGCTTTTAGAGGTGGACGTCTGGTTCCTCTCACCACCACTGTGAACGATTCTGACTCTGTAAGTTCCTCTAGAACGGAGCGTTTCACATCAAACCACTCTGAACGACTCTGTTTACATGTCAACCATTTAATTATGCAGACATTTTGAATAAAATGGTGGAGTTGCCCTTTAAGCTAATTGGCTACCAATACATATGCAACAGCATTTAACTGCAACAGTTAGAACCGTATCAGCTATGTAGACTAAAGAGTGTCAACAGAAATAACGTGCTTATTTTCAGGTAACCAGTTAGCTTAAATAGCAAGCTAATGCTAGCTATATAACAGTAAAATGGCAGCTGTCTGTGCAGCTGTGTGTGCTAGCGTTTGTTCTGCTTTGTTAGCCAGCTGCTAACACAAACTGTATAGCTGGGTTATTGAATTTCTCCTCTTTTGACACCTCTTTAGTTCCACACACAGATAAGGTCACAGAAGAACTTATACAGCCAGAAAGATACGAGCTGCTAATCTCGCTAAGCAGCGGAATAATCAAATGTGTTGCACGCATCATTATTTGTTCATTTCTTCAGGAATTACATCTCATGCGACTCAAAACCTCACAACTTGTCGACTGAAAGCTTCAGCATGTAAAGCCAGCCTCACAGACACCTCACCGAAAGCTTAACTCAGACGAGGTTAACTGGAGCGCAAGCTGAGCACTTTTTAGCTTCTCTCCTTGTTGTCGCCTGCGACTCTAATAAGGGACTAAACGTGAGCGATTTCAGCTGCATCCAATCCATCAAACCAGCACACATGTAAATGTGATTATATGAATGAATGGCTTTACAAAATGTGAATTGCAAAGCTGTTTTTTTCCTCTTCGTCTTTTTCGCTCTTGCCCCGAAGCCCTAGCCTGGCTGGTGCGTTAGTGGGTAATTGATCCCCTCAGTTTCGGCTCTGCGTCGTGAGGCCGCACGGATGAAACCGATAGTGTGATTTCTGCTGCAGGCTGTAAATTGAGAATGCAGCGGCCGTGCTATTAGCCTAACGATCGGCGAGGGGCCCAGCACGCTCTTACTGCACAATCAGGCTGCTCGACTATTTCAATTTAATCACCCTACCATGCCCGGCGACATAAATTATAGCTGTCACAGCTCTGCGTGCTGTAATATATTTTAACTACAGCTGAAAACACGTGTATTTCTATGGCATTAAAAGGCCGAGGTGCTGCGGTTTGCTCCACAATCACTGGCCACTTCATTAGAAACCCCTCCCTTATAGATCCACATTGCTACTGCTGGTATTCAGTTACTGCAGCCCATCTGTTGATGCACAGTTTGTGTTGGCCACCCTTTGGCCCTTCAATGGTCAGTTTATGACAACAGAGCCGCTCTTACCTGAATATTTTTGAGTGGTGGGCCACTCTCAACCAAGCAGTGATGTACACACCACCATGGCCGTGTCACTGTTGTGTTGCGAGTGATCCACCGGCTAAATAATATCTGGTCAGCTGCAGTACTGTGGTCAGAAACTGTCCAATGATGAATGTGGTAGCAGGGCTGATAAACTGTGTAGCAAAAGATAGACAACCATCTGTAATTGTATACCAATATAGTGGAGCTATAAGGTAGGTGTTTCCAATAAAGTGGCCAGAGAGTGGAAGTGAAAGGTAGGTGTTTCTAACAAAGTGGCCAGTGAATGGAAGCAAAAGGTAGGTGTTTCTAATAAAGTGGCCAGTGAGTGGAAGTACAAGGTAGGTGTTTCTAATAAAGTGGCCAGTGAATGGAAGTAAAAGGTAGGTGTTTCTAACAAAGTGGCCAGTGAGTGGAAGTACAAAGTAGGTGTTTCTAATAAAGTGGCCGGTGAGTGGAAGTACAAAGTAGGTGTTTCTAATAAAGTGGCCAGGGAATGGAAGTACAAGGTTGGTGTTTCTAATAAAGTGGCCAGTGAGTGGAAGTACAAGATAGGTGTTTCTAATAAAGTGGCCAGTCAGCAGAAGTGCAAGGCTCTTGTTTCTATTAAAGTGGCCAATGAGTGGAAGCACAGGGTCAGTGTTTCTAATAAAGTGGCCAGTTAGTTTAAGCACAAGATAGGTGTTTCTAATAAACTGGACACAATGGCCTAGCACCCCCTTAGCAACCACCTGGGCTAGCATATCAACATCCTAATAAAACATTAGCAACTAGGTATTTTTTTATCTTGGAACAGTGTAAAAAAGGGAGAACATTTTGGAAAGGTGTCAATGAGGAAGAACACTCTAGAACAATGAGAATGGTGTAGAATTCTAGAACAGTGTAAATGAGGAAGAAAGTTCTAGGACGGTATGAATTGGGAGGAGCATTTAAGAACAGTGACAATTCTAGAACAGCATGAACAGGTTAGAACATTCTATAAGAGTGTATGGGGAGAACATTCTATCTAGAACCGTGCGAATGGAGGACAAAGTTCTAGAAAGGTGTGAATGGAAGGGCAAAGTTCTAGAATGGTGTAGATGGGGAGAACACTAGAACAAATGGGGAGTAAATGGGGAGAACACTTCAGAACAGCGTGAAGGAAGAAGAACATCCTAGACTAGTGCGAATCATTGTAGAACCATGTAAACGGAGAGTACAATCTAAAACATTGTGACTGGAGAACATTAAATAGCAGTGCGAACTGGGAACAACTTTACTGCCTGAACTGGAGAGAACATTCTAGAACAGCATGAACGAAGAACATTCTGCTTCGGTGTGAATGAAGAACAATATTTTAGCACAGTGTGAACTGGAGAGAACATTCTAGAACAGCGTGAATGAAGAACATTCTGCTGCGGTGTGGATGGAAAGCAGCATTTATAACAGCCTGAACTGGGCAGAACATTCTAGAACAGTGTGAACGAAGAACGTTCTGCTGCAAAGTTAATAGAGAACAGCATTTTAGAACAGTGTGAACTGGAGAGAACATCCTAGAGGCTCTAAGCAAACACACAGGTACTCAGAGCAGCTCAGAGCAGCCCCGTGTTTGGGTTATTTGGTGTTTGTTGAGGAACGAGGGTCAGTATGTTCTGGGCTTTTCAGACTGACTGACAGGAAGGAAAAGGTTAGCTGGGTTTAAAAAGCGCAGGACGATATTGAATCTATTTGCCTCTCGTTTGGGGGTTTATGACACTTTTATTGGACCTACGGTCTCTAAAGTAGCCTTGAATGTCCGGCTCACGCTGAGGTGAGGGGGGGCGCAGTGTGATCTGATGAAGCGGATAAAATCCCCTTTAGAGTGATCGATACAGTCTGTTTGTGTTCTCTGGAGGGAGACGGGGTGTGGGTGTGGGTGTGTGTGTGTGTGTGTGTGTGTGTGTGTGTGTGTGTGTGTGTGTTGGGGGTATAAATCTGTGCCAGAACTTGATTGTGATTCTTTAGGAAATGATTCAGTGCATAACTCTCATAATCTCACCGTGACTTAATTCCATTCAATTATTTTGTCACAAATTAGAACTATTCTTTAATTTATACTGAATTAGAGCCTGAATTATCTGTCTGAAAACAACGGAAACTGACTGCTCTCAGGAGGTTCGGCTGGGTTCGGACGTCATTTCTCAAATATGTGTCAGGCTCGGGTCAGCCTCCCACTTATAACTTAAATTTGGACAGCTGGCTGTTTTATTATATCATATTATTTTAGATTATGTTTATTTATGTGTGATAATGATGGCCATTATTTTCTGTACACAGCTGCTAGCATTAGAACAGAGGATGGCAAAATTTGATGATGTGGTTTGGGTCAGGTTCCGACAAAACTCTGCCAAGCTGGGATCAGAGTCGGACTCAAATTCTGACGATGTGTGTTGGGTCGAGTCGGGCTTGGATAGAAAAAGTCATTTTTCTCAACCATTTCACACCAAATCACTCTGAATCACTCTGTTTACATCTCACACACCGAGTAATGCAGAAATTTTTAAAAATTGGTGGAATTCCCCTTTACCATGCAAACGCCCAACTGGTATTAGTATCAACATCAAAATGCAGTATAAATGGTATGGAATGTGATTCACCTCTGTGGCGACTGTGTGTGTGTGTGTGTGTGTGTGTGCGTGTGTGTGTGCGTGTGTGTGTTCAGTGACTGAAATACAGAAATACATACAGCAGCTTTTCTGGTAAATTAAACAAGGCTACTGCAGCAAATCTGTCAACAAGCCGAGAGTGTCAGAGTAACAATCCCAAAACCTGAACGTCAGCTCACTGAGACACACAAACACAGAACAGCTACACACTACAGCCAAGCTGGGATCAGATTCGGACTCAAATTCTGATGATGTGTATTGGGTCGAGGTCAGGCTTGGATAGAAAACTCTTGGGCTGTTTTCAGGTACGGTTACAAGCCCGATTACAGTTCAACACAGACAGCTCTAACCTAAAACCTCAGCAGCCAGACGATCAGCTTTGGCCTCTTTTACTTTTCTAAGAAAAGCTGCAGTTTTGGGAGGGAAAGTGAATTTTCTCTTGTGTAGAGCAGAGTATGACTGAGTCAGCACGAAATCTAGTAGCAAAAATCCTAAATAGTGAGGAGATAATTAACACCAAGGCAAACGCATGTCAACCAAAATAACACTAGAAAGGAATGTACCTTCCACCTCACAGGAGCAGCCCACAAGTAGCCTAGGGTGCTGTAATTTTGTTACCCTGTTAAAAGCGATCGTGTTCAGCTCGTTCTACCATCCAGAGTGGGGTGAAGGCACCCTCAGCACCGAACTATGTTTGTAATATATAGGCTA